>NC_081147.1:6218882-6528466 GCF_958295425.1 Solea solea | reverse complement strand
GGCAATGGTGGCCCTCAGAAGAGCCAGCAGGTAGCAACCACCGAGGCTAGCTGGGACAGCCAACCGTAGGAGCTGATTGAACAAAATAGCCCCACCGTATCAGCAAACAGGTCAGCACACAACCAATGCACCACACAACAGTAACCACAGTCCAAGTAAATATGACAGTCGAAACGGCATAGTCACAAATGGTAGAAAATTAAATTAAATTTGGAGTGAGAAGCGACGACATACACGCCAGCGTCCTCTCACGCCAGAAGTTGTAGTATTAAATGGACCATATCACACCTGTCCTTAAATCACTGCACTGGCTCCCAGTGTGTCAAAGGATCAAGTTTAAAATCCTGTTACTGGTCTACAAATCACTTGATTTTTAGATGTCTTGAATAAGAGATTAGATACAGTTGTGCATCTAGTCTCTGTGCTCCATCCATCTATTGTCTACCATGTTATCCTCTACATGAGGGTCGTTTGGCTGCTGGTGCCATCCCAGCTGACATAGGGTGAAAGGCGGGTTACAAACTGGACAGGTCGCCAGCTCACTGGCAAATAAGAGAAAAGGGAAAAAAATTATCTTTATTGTCATTATACAACCGAAATGTGTCTAACATTTTAACATGTTTTGATGATGGGAGGAAACTGGAGAGCCTGGAGGAAACCAGGGAGAAACACAGGGAGAACATGCAAACCGCACAGGAAGGTCACAGACCGGGAGTCAAACCTGCCACCATGCCAAGGAGAGAACTTGAGAGATTTTGACAGAGGCAAGGATTAACAATGTGACGGAGTGTAAAGACCTGATAGAAGGGAGGTCGTGTGTATTTAGGCTTTTGAACTATCATAGATGATTGAATCCAGAAGTCAGCAGTGGCGTGACAAATGCTGAGAGAGGATGGAAAGGAAGAAGTAATATATGACATAAATATGTTAATGACATATAATAAAGTCACATTCATACCCTGAGTATGAGTGCACCACAGGAAATTCCCCCAGCAGTCTAGGTCTATAGCAGAATAACAAAGAGATGGTCCAGGTTTCCCTGAACCAGCTCTAACTATAAGCTTTATCAAAAAGGAAAGTTTTAAGTCTAACTTTAAATACAGAGAGAGTGTCCGCCTCCCGAACTGTCATTGGGAGCTGGTTCCACAGGAGAGGAGCCTGGTAACTGAAGGCTTTGCCTCCCATTCTGCTCTTACAGACTGGGAACTAAGTAAATCTGTATTTTGGGACAGAAGTGATCTGTTAGGGTGATAAGGTAAGACTAGGTCTTTCAGGTATGAAGGGGCCTTACCATTAAGTGCTTTGTACGTGAGGAGGAGGATTTTAAATTGAATTCTTAACTGTACGGGGAGCCAGTGTAGAGAAGCTAACACTGGAGTTATATGGTCTCTCGTTCTAGTTCCTGTCAGAACTCGTGCTGCAGCATTTTGAATTAACTGAAGAGTTCTAATAGACTTGTTGGAACATCCTGATAATACGTAGTTACAGTAATCTAATCTAGATGTAACAAAAGCATGAACTAATTTTTCAGCGTCCTGTAAGGACAGAATGTTTCTAATTTTCATAATGTTCCGCAAGTTGAAGAAGGCTGTTCGTTAGTTTTATGTGTGAATCAAATGACATATACTGGTCAAAAATAACTCCATGGTTCCTCACAGTAGAACTAGAAGCCATGGTGATATCATCTAAAGTGACAATGTGATCAGAAAGTTTTTCTCTGAGGTGTTTAGGGCCGAGTATAATGACCTCAGTGTTTTCTTTGTTTAAAAGTAAAAAGTTACAGGTCATCCAGGACTTAATGTCTCTGAGACATTCCTGGAGTTGAACAACCTGATTTATTTCATCCGGCCTCATTGATAAATATAGCTGTGTGTCATCTGCATAACAATGAAGGTGTATGTTGTGCTTTCTAATAATGTTCCCTAGAGGAAGCATATATAAGGTAAAAAGTATAGGCCCAAGCACTGAGCCTTGTGGAACGCCACAATTAACTTTTGTTTGTAGTGAGGCTTTATCGTTAACATGAACAAACTGAAATCTATCAGATAAGTATGATTTAAACCAGCAGAGGGCAGTATAAGATCTAACAGGACAAGTACAGAGACTACACCATTATCTGAGGCCAAGAGAAGGTTGTTACTGTCACTCCAGCAGTTTGCCCCGCCCCCTCCTCTGCCGGCCTGCCGGCCCTGATTACACACACCTGCTGACAATCAAGCCATGTGCACTTTAAAAACTCTCTGTGGCATGATTCCCCTCATGCCACAGAATCCTCAAGTTTTGATCCTCTTTGTGAGCGACGCTTTATTTTGTAAGTTTTCTTAGCATAGCCTGTAAGTTAATACCTTAGTTAAGATTTATAGCCCCTTTTGTTTTCCTCCTTGGGAGAGATTTTCTGTTTGTTCATTTTCACAGCTTTTTAGGAAACTCCAATCACTAGGATTGTGACTTACGTTTTGTTAGATAGACTGAGTAGATCCAATCATTTAGATTGCGTTTTGTGTTTGACCTCATTCTGAGTTAGTTATAGATCGCCAATCAGTAGGATTGTGCTTTGAGTTTGTTTTCGTTTTTTTGAAGTGCTTAGAGCCTTGTTTTTCCTCCGTTTGGAGAGTTTTCTGTTTAAGTTTTTATTGATAACCATAGTCTGAGTTTAGTTTCCTCTTCGGAGTGATTTTTTGTTACGCAACGTTTCTTTTGAAGAGCGTTGCGCTCCTCCATTGGTTATAGTTTTTTATAGCCACGCTTTGTTTTCCCTCAGTAAGAAGATCTGCCTTGTGTCTTGTTAAGAGTGCCAATAAAGACAATAAAAGGCCTCTGCGTCTGAGTCCTCTCTGATCCGTCTTGTCAGTTACTAACTTTAACTAGTGCTGTTTCTGTGCTATGGTGTAATCTAAAACCTGACTGAAAATCTTCAAACAGGCCATTAATGCGCAAATATTCACATAATTGATTAGCAACTGCCTTTTCTAAAACTGTAGAAACAAAGGTAAGATTAGATATAGGTTGGTAATTAGCTAAAATATCTGGGTCAAGGGTCGCTTTTTTGAGAAGGCGTTTAATAACTGCTATTTTGAACGTATGGGGCACATATCCAGTTAATAAGGATAGATTAATTTGAGTTAATATAAAGCTGTTAATTAAAGGAAACACATCTTTAAACAGTTTGGTGGGGATGGGATCTAACAGGTTGATGGTTTGGATGGTAATACTAATGATGTTAACTCAGGGAGATCTATAGGGGAGAAACTGTCTAACTGTGCACCTGGTGCTTCTAAAGCTCTTGTGCTAAATGATTAGTGATGCTGCCTTTGAACACCACAACAAACTTTAGAACTAACTAAGAGAAGGATTAATGTCCCCACCATTGCTGCCACGGTAACTTCCTAAGATTCCAACTTTGGAATTCTGCGAATCAAAGCCACTAAAAACATGACATCATTTTGATGTTACCCAATGCAGTAAACATCTAGACAACACCATACTTTTAAGATTAAGGGAATTAAGGCCAAAACCTATCATTCTTACGTTTACGCTACTTTGTGACTTTTGTTCTGGTATTCTTAAAAAAGGACAAAACATTATAGCACCACTGCATTTTTTGCAATCGTAACCATAACATTTAACCATCTCTGTTAGAGATTTTACATTATATACTCAATATGGAAGGAGATTCTAGCTCCCAGCTAGAAAATGGATGGATGGATGATAAGGATATAAAAGAGTCCTGTGAACCCTCCGTGTTACCGGGAATCCAGGACGATAGTGGGGTCTCCACACTAGTGGAGTTCAATGAAGTGGCCTCAGGTAGCCTGTCTCAGAGGATATCCACTCTGCAAAATTCAGTAACAATTTCTTTGGCCAACATTCAAACTGATGTTGATACGAGAGAGTCAATGCGAAGACAGGAGTTGGATGAAGTTTGCAAAATGAGATTGAAGTTGCTGGGAAATTATGTAGAGTCCAGTCAAGAAAAATTTGAAGAGCTAATGAAAGGGTGGTCACTTGCTAAGGAGAATGTGAGCAGCCCTGGGGAGCTGCAAGAAGCTATGAACAGCCAGCAGCAGGCAGTACTGGGTCTATTAGCAGAGAAGAAGAAAATCATAAATGAGCTGCAATGGGACCTTATGGTTGCAGGTGATCACTTTGTCAAAGACTTGAGGAAGCAGGCAAAGGAGCGGGACTTGATGATGGAGAGGATGGAGGACCAGATCAAAACTTTGATCAAAACGTACAGGAAGGAGCTGGCTGAGACTGAAAGCGTTAATCACCTGGAAAATGAAGCCTTACTTATAAGAGATAAGTGTAACTGGGAACATTACCAGAAGGAAGTCTATGACACAGAGTTAGATATGGTGACACAGAGAAGGGAGAAAGTTGAAGATTATGAAGCTAAAATTCAGAGTCTGATACTGGAGAACATGAAAATGCAAGCCATTGACAAAATAGAGCAGGACGCCAAATTGCAAGTCATGGTGAGAGAGCATCAAAAAATATGTGCTGTCTACACAATGACATATCTAAAGAAAGTTAAAGAAAAGCATGATCTAGAAGCACTTAAGAATACCAGGATCCCTGGTCTTCAGGCAGAGACTGACCAGAAAAATCCAGTCCCCAAGAATATTAATCAGACAAAAAGGAAGATCCAGCATTTGTCAAAAAACTACAAGTACAATGTCCATCAATATGAACATCTACAGGGGAAGAGCAAAAACATTGCAGTTGCTGATGCAAAGACATTTGAGGAGATGGTGGAAACAGTTGAAGAAGAAGTGAAGCAATTAGTTGAGAGGGCTTTAGAAACTGACTCGCTGATCTCTAAGCGGTACCACGGCGTACTGGGAGAAAAACCTCCACTAGCCTTTACGGAACTCTGTGATGAGACTTTGACAAAAATCAAAGAGCTGCTGATGGATGAGGTTGGCATCCTGGCGGAGGAAGGCAAGGAGGAGGATGAAAAGTGGAACTCTCTCCTTTCTACTTTTGGCATCAGCGAGAATGATTTGCCCAAACTGGCTAATTATGTTGTAAAGTACAGCCAACAAGAGACACAACAGACAGAAGACTGTGAAGAGCCCGGTGAATATAGTGACCAGGCAGCAGCACCAGGAACCAGCTCTACATTTCATGTGACCGCTGACCTTATTCATCCCAACCATGTTCTGCCTGCTCTTAAAAGTTTTATCAAGCAAGATTCGAGGTTCAGGGAGATCTTACGTCAGCAAGCCCGGGACAAAGCCTATTGGGAAAGTTTGGGTAATATTATCCCTGAAGAAAAAGTCAAACTGTGGGAAGAAGTTGAGAGGACACTAATGCAATACCTTACAGTCCTCAAGGACATTGCTGAGCTTGTCCCTGAGATGGATAGTCTGAGACAGCAGAACACAGAGATGCGGAGGATGCTGCAAAAGTCTCCAAAGCCACAAGTCAGCACAGAACTGGAGTAGCCTTAAAGTCTTGTTACGAAGCACCATGTCAACTTTGTCAAAACTTCAACTGGATTTGTATTATATAAATGTATCAAAATAAACTTTTTCACATTCCTACTATAGTTCACTGCCATTTGGTGCAAGTTCAGGAATAGTTGAAAACTAAATATGCAGTGTCACTTTTTATCATAATTAAGGCTACACAACAGGTTGAGGCTACATTTGATTGAACAATTCTTCTTGTTTTAATTATTAATGGGGCACCACTTTCATTTAAGAAGGATAATTGAGGAATCAGCAACTGCAGTGTCAGTGTGCTTCATTGTTGAATGTAAGTGCATGCCCCTCCCACATCCAATTTTACACACTTTTTCACCGAACGACTTTCGCATGTAAATTTTAAACAGGATTGATGCAGAAATCCGTAAGTTTTGGGGCATGTGAAAGGCCTAAAAAACGCGATTCATTTGAGAGAAAAGTAATAAGAAGAATTCTTATTAGTAATAAGTAGAACCCTATTGAAACACGTTCTACGCAGCAAGTTAAAGGCCACTTCCTATTTCGGACCACCTACTTCCGGTGTGCAGGTCATGGCTTGGAGATATGTTCAGAGTGGGCCCTTGGTCTCACATATGAAATTTCCAGCCAATCGGTCAATATACGGGCGAGTTACAGGTCACTTCATGTTTTGTGCTGAAACAGCGTAACTAAAAATGGCCGACATCGTGTTGAGTCAAATTCACATTCATAGACGTGTTCAGGGGTGGTGTCTCGTGTCATGTATCAAGTTTTGTGGCAATCGGTCAATGTAAGGCAAATTTATAGTGCACTTCCTTTTTCGTGGCGAATCGCAGAAATTTGCCAAAATTCCGATGGCTGCCACGGCCATGCCCTTTTGAATCTGTGAAACATTTCAATAACTTATTTGACATGTTTTTCGTGTTGCTACGATGAACGCCCTCAAACAAGTTTGTTCAGTTATAAAACTTGCAAAACGCCAAGCTGGACGCCAAATCCAAGATGGCTGACTTTCTGTTGCGTCAAGGTCATGGTCCCAATGGGATTTTTTGTTTGTCTTTTGCCACTCCATAGGCTGTGACATTTTGCATTGGTTTTTAGCATTCCCATTATTTTATCAAATTTTTGTCTGTTTTCAAACACATTTAGGGGGTCAAATTAGAGATTCAATGGGGAGAAAGAATAAAATAATAATTCCTACATTAACAATAGGTCCTCGCACCACTGTGTGGTGCTCGGGCCCAACAGATAATTCCTTGAATTTCAATAGGGTTCTACGCATCCTAAACATGGCTGCAAAAGATGACTTCCCAACAGGAAGAGGAATGCACAAAACTGCTTAATGCCTACAGTGCTGCCCAAATCTAGATGGAAGGTCAGAGGGGACAGAACTTTTTTCGTTTTTTCTGCGCCGACATTATGGAATTCCACAGCATCTTAGACACGCCCCTTCACTGTCCACTTTTAAAACACATCTTAAATCCATTTTTACTCTTTAGCTTTTGACCCAGTATGAGACGTTACTTTATTAAAGCTCCACTAGTATGATTTAGGTCCACTTGGATCCAAAATCTGCAGCTAACAGCTGGTGCTGCTGAAAACAACTAGCGACAAAGAACAGGCATTACGTCACCAACTCAACTTTTATTTTGTAGTAACGAGTAACGAAGCATGGTTAAGAGAAATGTAAAGAGTAAAAGTTCACATTTGATTTAGGAAATGTAGTTGAATAAAAGTAAAAGTTGTCAGAAATATAAATCACCAAGTAAAGTACAGATATGTGAAAATTTTACTTAAAGGGGACATATTATACCCTATTTCCCCCATTAAAATAGTTCCCTGGTGTCCTAATGAACATGTCAGTGACATGCCTTGGTCAAAATACCATAAGGATGAAGCACATTAGCAGTTCAATAACCCTGCTAAACCCGCCCCTTTCAGAACGCTCGGTTTTCGTGCATGGTCCCTTTATATGCAAATGAGACACAGGCAAACACACCCACTTCTTCCAGGGGGTTTCTGATTTGTCCTCTTTACAGCGCTTTACAGCTCTATTTGTCTCCCCCTCCCTCCACTAGTTCTCTGACAATATCAACATGGCAGTGTGCGCAGAAAACAGCGAGAGTGCCGTCACAAGAAGAGACGTCCTACATAAGGATCGAGCCGAACAGTGCCGAACTGTAAATCAGTTAAATACACTTAGGAACAGCACCGCTGATCGCCACCGCTGATCGCCAGCGGCACACAGCGAGCTGAATAAACTGCCGTGTATGCGACTGTATCAGACCGGTGACTGTGCTCCGGAGACCTCGCCACCGCTGATTGCCACATACAGCAGCAGTTTAGGCAGATTGCCGCTCGCCGCTGGAGATCAGCGGTGGCGAGGTCTCCGGAGCACAGTCAATGCTGTCCCTATGTCTTTTTAACGGATTTTCACAGAGAGTGCAGCACCGATGCACAGAGAGTGCAGCACCGCTGATCGCCACCGCTGATCGCCAGCTGCTGCATGTGACTGTATCAGACTGAGTCTGTGCTCCGGTCATGGAGGACGTACTGAACAAATATTTTTAATTAGGACGTGTCAGAATGGTTAGTTATGAGCTCTATGTGACCTTTTCTTAACAACGTGTGTGTTTGTACGTCGGTGAAATACGGTCGCTGACTAAATACGGCGACCGCTGGCCGCAGTCTGATGTGAAGTGGTGCGAACACACAAACACACGTGTGCTGACTTTATCCGGCACATTAGCTTCATATATAAAATCCTCTGAGGCTGGAAGTTTGTGTAAAACACTGTGCTCCACTGTGCAGCCACCAACAGCACACTTGTCCCTCTGCGTTGACATAATACCGCTCTTCCTCCCTCGCCTGCACTCTCGCAGGGACAAGGTGGAGCTAAGGTGGAGCTCTTGAGGTAAACTTACTGGTGGGCGGTAACATTCGCGGTGAAATGCGCATGCTGCCGTCATAAGCGCAGGGAATTCAACATCGAGTGTTTTATCGCCTATACTTACACTAAGGGGGACCACGAAAACATGACTAAGTATTCTTTTTCCACACTTTGGCGACTGCTAGGGCCTCCAGAGTCCCAAATATAAGTATTAAAATGGTTAAAAAGTTGATTTTGCGTAATATGTCCCCTTTAAGTACTGCTCATCCGCTCCCTTCACTGGCTTCCTGTAGTTGCTCGCATCCGCTTCAAGACTCTAGTGCTTGCGTTCCATGCTACAAACGGATCCGGTCCAGCCTACATCCAGGACATGATCAAAACCTACACCCCAGCCCGCCCCCTCTGCTCTGCATCGGAAAACCGGCTCGCTGCCCCCTCACTGAGAGGATCGCAGAGGCATTTGCAGAACTCAAGACTGTTCACTGTCCTAGCTCCCAAATGGTGGAACGAGCTCCCCATCAACATCCGGACAGCGGAAAGCCTCCACATCTTCCGCCGCCGACTAAAAACACATTTCTTCCGACTCTACCTTGACTAAGACGTCGACGAAAAAAACAAACAAAAAAACCCAAAAAACTTATACATCGCACTTAACAAGCACTTCATAGTTTGGCTTACTTGAAGCTCTTTCTTACTTCTAGCTCTAATTTGTACCCAAATGTTTAAATGCACTTATTGTAAGTTGCTTTGGATAAAAGCGTCTGCTAAATGACATGTAATGTTGTTACATTACAACGCTGGGTGTTGGTTGCTGAGGAGCTGTGTGAAACAGGTAAAGTGTCAGGTGAGTCAAGTAAAACAGGTAAAGAGGCAGGTATCACTCTGCGCAAGCTGCTCAGCTGAGTGTCAGGAAAGTAATCTTTAATCCTGCTAATATATTTAAAATGTTTCTACAGGAGACTAAAGGTGTAACATTCTGACAGTCCCCTAAGGGACACCGTAGTCTCATGCAACGTCACAGACTCTCGTCAGACTACAGTGTGTATATCCAAGAGGGGGGAATAAACAATGCAACCAGATATCAGTGTCCATACAGTTATTATAACTCGGTTCAAACAGCTGACGAGATAGAAATATTACATGGTGTCAGAGTAGAGGCTCAAATACTCACCTTCCAATCGAGAATGGATATTTATGGCGTTCCAGCACGCAGCATGAACTGGGACTCTCCGAACCTGCCAGAAATGTGACGCCGTTTCAGACAACACGCCAAGCTGATATTCTAGGAACCCCTGAAAGCAAAACCCGAAGAGGAAAAATGCAGTTACCTTCTCATGTGGATCGGGAAGAAGGGACGAGACATTTACAATACCTAGACACTGGGGGCAGACGACGCTAAGAAGCTAAGCACGTACTATGATAAGTACACCAAGTACCTCATGCCCAAGTCTTACCCGATATACGCAAGATACTGCTTCCACAAGAAGATGCAAGGGGACGGCGAGACCTTCGAACATTTCGTCACAGAGCTGAAACTTCTCGTCATGGACTGTGGATACCCAAACAGTGACGAGATGGTGAGGGATCGCATAGTTTTTGCTATCAATTGTCCGTGGGTGCGTGAGAAGCAACTTAGCCATGGCGCAGACCTCACGCTAAACAGAGCCATAAATATTGCACGCTCCCACGAGCTAGCGCAGGACCAGCTCAAAGACATGGTCAGAGGTTGTGATCCCATCCGCGACACTGTGCATGCCGTAGGGAGAGGACCCGACAACAGTGGTCTACACAGCTGCAAAGCCAGCCAAAGAGAGCCCATTACCACGAGCAAGGAATGTCACTGCTGTGGAGGTACACACAGCACCATGGACAGTGCCTGCCCAGCTAAAGGTAAACTTTGCCTAAAATGCAAGAAGCTTAACCACTTTGCCAGGTCTGCAGATCAAAACTATACACATACCAAAACCCACACACCCAGAAATAAAAAAAGCTATACACACACTAGATGAGGATGTCACAGACGAGCAGGTAGAATTGTACATAGATGGGCTCATGACTGAAAACACTGGGGAAAGCAACAAACAAGAATACAATGAAACTGAAATTGGAACCCAGTCTGTGAAATTCAAAATAGACACTGGTGCACAGATTAATGCCATCCCGGAACGCATGTTCAAAAGACTGTTTACAGATGTCACAGTGAAACCAAAGCCTCACCACATATAGAGGGAACTTCTGAGAGCCAAGAGACAGAATCATCACATTTAGTGGCGGGGGCAACCGGCCGCAGGTGGGGGGGGCACCGGCACACTGGCCGTGGCGAGCACTGCTCGCCGACCCGGTGGATGAAGGGAATGGAATAAACGGACGTCCGAGTACAAAGTGAGTATTTTGTTTTGTATTTTTATATTTATTTTTACCAACACGCTTGTCCCTGTTGACATGTAACGCCAGCTGAGCTAACTTCAGCCTCTTTACAGTTCATTTACATCTATGCTACTGTAAGCACAGATACTTTGCATCACTAACATTGTTTTGTAGAGTGTACCCCACATTCGTGGAGTGGATCCTGAGAGACTAGGGAAAGACGATCATCTTGTTTTACCTGTCCGTGTTGGTCAGGACATCAGAAGATATTCAGCTCCTGAAAAGTCCCATTTTTCTTTCTTTTATAATTATTGTAGTATCAATAAAAATTAAAATTCATATTGGTTGTGGTTTCTTTTCTAGCCATTAGAGTATTAGATGAAAAGTGATTTATTTTGGAGGAAACGGTTGATAAACAGTTCAGAATGAGAGCTACTTTGTTTACTGATGACAACTGCATCATTTTTGTGTAAATCTAACTTGTTATATTACTTACTATACTACACAACAAAATCAGTAATTATTCGGTCTCCTTCCACAAGTCTTTATTATTATGACAAATGTGACATTATTATGACATTATTCTCAAGCGAAAGCAAGGTGGCTTTACTTTGCTATCAGTTTACTGAAAACATATTTTGTATGTACAATTGTCTATCAAACGTTACATTGATAACATACAACTATATGACATCGTAAACAATGTGAGTAGAAATAGAGTGGAGTATTAGCGTCAGTCTTACCGCTCAGTGACGTCTTCGTGTTGGAAATGGAGACCGTGAACCCTCTGAGTTGCCAGCTTTTCCATGTCTTCAGTGCTGATGTAACACCCAGAGTTCTGTCTGACCAACCAGTGTACCGTGGACAAAAATAAAAGTGTAATAAAAGCAGTCTTTTCTCTGTCATTTGGAGCAACCTGCACTTGCCAATACCCGCTGGCTAAATCCAATGTAGTGAAATATTTTGCCTTGCCCAAGCCAGCTAGTGACTCCTCTATCCGAGGAAGTGGGTATGCATCTTTATGAGTCACTGCATTCAATTTGGGGTAGTCCACAAAATCGAATAGTCCCATCTTTTTTACGGACCAACACTATGGGGAGTCCAACATACCTTGAATCAAGGCCTTCACCTCTTTGTACATTTGCGGTGGTATTTGGCGGTAGCGTTCTCTGATGGGGTGCTTCTGTCGTTGGAATTACATGTTGCACTGTTGTTGTCCGTCCATAGTCTTCATCATTTGTTGCAAAGACGGCTCTGTGTTTGAGGAGGAGGGCTTGCAAGCGCTTTTTGCTTTCTACACAGGTCAGAATCATTTACGTTAGGCAAGGTATTGGGGTCAGCACACACTTTACCTTTGTCTGTACTCACTCTTACTGCATTTGCACTGACACGGGTCAAGGTCACCTTATTCTCAGGAGTTAACTTCACATGTTTTGGCTAGCATTTGGTGTCTATACAGGTACATTGGTGAATTATTTGGTTTTCTGACTTTTATCAAAACTCTTCCACATTGAACCGTGGATAAGGAACGGGCAATTAAAAGTCCACCCACTTCAAGTGGTTCCACCAAGCACTGATAGTCCTTCCTGTCGATTCCTCATTTGGTCCAGACCCACAGCAAAACTTCACTCTGAGCAGGGATCTGGATGGGATTGTGGTTGATTGTCCTCATGTATCCAATTGTCCCTTCAGAGTCTGCAAACTGAGCCTGTCTTGAGCAGATTTTAAAAGCCATAGTCCATGTCTGTTGTTGGGAGGGGTCACGGGTCAAAGAGGCAACAGGGCGCTTGTCCATTTCTTGCCACAGACGAGAAATTATATTCATCCCGACAACCCCATTGGAGTCAATAAGGCAGTGGTCTTTTACAATTAGGAAACCACAGTCAGTCAGCTCAGCTTCACCTACTTTAATAGGGAGGATCACATAACCTAAGTAGGGGATGTTAAGTCCATTGGTGGCCTCTAGTGTTAGCCAGTGTCCTGCATCCTCTAATTTCTTTCCCTGTGTGACAAAATGGCTCAGCAAGAAACTGTTTTTCATTAGCGAAACATTAGATCCCGTGTCCAGGATGTAGCGGACTGGAACATTTTCAATAATAAAGTCAACATTTGGTACTTGTCAAATCAACTTGTTAGTAGCTTCCTCTTTGGGCCCTTTAGGCTCTGGATACCCCACTGTGTGGGCTGCTACAGTGCTGTCCACTAGTTTAAAGATGCCGATCTTTGTCTGCCATCACAATAGCGAGCAATGTGGCCTGGCTGACTACAATTATTGCAAATTGGGTTGCCCCGATCATCATACCGGTTAGTAGAGTTCATCCACGGGCGGCTCCTGCTAACAGGTCTGGTCTGCGAGAAGGAGGGGTTCCAGCCTGAAGAGGGGGCCGATCCGGGTGGGGTCCTCTGTAGCTCAAAGTCTTAAGCATTCACTGTGTTACTGTCATGGCTCTTCAAAGTAAAACACTGAGCCTGTTCAAATGTCTCACCATAGGCCTGTTCTCTCAAACACGGTTACTCTTGACAGTTTCAAAAGTGAGTGTGTAATCCTGCAAGATTTTGGTTCAAAACTCACCCCTGGTGGCTGGGTCTCTAAGGCCTTCAATCAAGTGGTCTCTGAGTAAAACATCGTTATCATTAATTCCTCCTGGGTCTTTGTTTTTGAGTCTGTTAAAGTCCTCTTGTAATCGTAGAGCAAAAGTACTAATGTCCTCATGTGACTGTTGTTCAGCATTAAAAAATTGTGAACGCAAAACTGACGCTGTGGCTTTATCCCCATACAATTTCTAAAATTTCTCTTTTGGCCTTCACCTCTAGGCAGCAAAGTGTCAGTTCAGCTCTAAAGTCCACTGGCACTGCTTGCGTTATTCCATGTGTTTTTTAAGCTGCTCCTCCACTCCCGAAGACTGATTTCTGAGTCTTTGCCTTTAAACTTATAGGTCATTATATTGAACATGGGAACTATGCCGAAAGGCCTAATTGTTGGGGCTGGAGTAGGGTCAGATCTAGGGCTAGGTTGAGGTTCACTTCTGGCATTTTGTCCACCACTGGTTATTTTTGGGTCAGACAACGCAAAGATGTAATGCCCAGAGTTATGTCTGACCAACCAGTATAGCGTGGACAAAAATTCAGAAACCAGATTCTAGTTAAAAGATGAATTTTATTACAAAGTTTAAAATATTAAAAGGGTATTATTAAAATAGATGTATCAAAAAGTGCAGGTGTGCTAAGAGTTGGGCAGGGGGAAAGTCAGTGGAGGAGATTGGGTCAATTGCTTAATGGTTCGAGTGGTAAGGCCTTGCAGCGATGACGCGATGCGGAGCATGAGCTGTGGTTCTTTATTGGACCTTTGTTTTGACTAGGACCCACTTGCGTTCTCCTCCCAGGGCCATGCCCGTATATCCCCCTTCCAGCACACCTGGACAGCAACAAACCAGAGACAGAGGGGATATGAGTCACAACATAAAACAAATGTTTCCGTTTAAAACCAACTAGAGAAATGGGGAAAGTACATGTGCAGTTTTAGGTGTTAAGAGTGAAGTAGGCTATTAATATGTGTTACCTGGACAGCAACAAACCAGAGACATAGAGCCAGTGGTGGAGTGGCTCAGTGGTTAAGACTGGTAACCTGTGTGCAAAAGACATCATGGTCGCAAGTTCGACTCCACCCCTGGCTGATTTTACTCAATTTCATTGTAAGTCGCTTTGGATAAAAGCGTCTGCTAAACGACTGTAATTACGAATGTAATGTAAAGCCAGAGCAGTGCAAGTCTGCTGCTTAAGTAGAGAGTGTTTCCAAGAGCTGATTCCCTACACCTGTGTTGACACGCCCACAGCACACACACACAAAAAGGAAGAGGAGGTGGGGGATACAGCTCTACCAGGTTACGCTTAACTTACACAACTAGCCCTGTCTGCTTCGAAGCTTGAGACAGGGGCAGCGGGGCAGCGAGCGCAGTGCATTCTGGGAGTTGGGAGCCAAAATTTAATTTTTCTGCTTTTCTTGGCCAAGAAGGCACTTACTTCGAATATTATTTCACATTTCTAGGTTCAAGGTTCAAGGTTCAAGGTTTTTATTTGCCATTTGTGCTTAAACAGACAGTCCAGGCACATTGGAAATCTTGTGCGGGTTCTACGAGTCAGTTGTAGGAAACATAAACACACTTAGTATAAATATAATTATAAAAGTATAAAAGTAGACCTCAAATTAAAGTCTGTACAGAGTGTAAAGTGATAATAAAAAAATGTAGAAGATGTGGAAAAATAAAAATAAAGAAATATACAGTTATACAGCAGATTATGGGGTGTATTGCACATTTCTGACATTGCACATTTATCAGGGAGGGAATATTGCACATAATATTACACATGGTTAGGTGAGGTAGTGTCTGGTTATTTTACAGAGTTCAGTGGTTTTGATTTGCCATCAGTCTGACTGTGGCCGGGAAAAAACTGTTAAAAAAGCGAGTTCTGTGTGTTTTGATGCTGTCCGCTCTGCTGTGCCTCAGGTTGTACTTGCAGCGTTTGTGTTTGAGCAGAGTGTAACGGGGTGGAGTGAGTCTCTGATGATTCCCTCTGCTCTTTTCCTACAACGCTGCGTATGCATGGAGTCCATGGTAGGAAGTTTTGTCCCAATGATCCTCTCCGCAGTCTTTATGACTCTCTGCAGGGCCTTCCTCTCTGCCTGTGTGGTGTTCCCGTACCAGACAGTGATGCCTGCGGTGAGGATGCTCTCTATCAGTCCTCTGTAGGCCAGGGTGAGAGGGCAGTGGTTCAGTCCAGCTTTCCTGAGCAGCCTGATGAAGTACATTCTTTGCTGGGCTTTTTTCACTGTGGCTGTGGTGTTACAAGCCCAGCTCAGGTCAGATGTTACCTGCAGTCCCAGGAACCTGTAGCTGTCTGTCCTCTCCACCTCAGTCCCGCTGATGAATAGAGGCTGTAGAGGGGGGGGGTTTCTTCCTGAAGTCCAGGATTAATTCCCTGGTCTTGTCTGTGTTGAGGAGGAGGTCGTTCTCCTCTCCGTAGACAATGATGTTGTTGACCAGGGCCCTGTATCCTGACTCGTCTCCACCCTTGATGAGCCCCAGGATGGTGGTGTCATCAGCGTATTTAATGATGATGGAGCTGTCCTGGGTGGAGACACAGTCATGTGTGTACAGGGTGAAGAGTTTGGGGCTGAGGCAGCAGCCCTGTGGTGATCCAGTGCTGACTCTGATTTCTACTACATAGATGGTCTAGTTTTAATAGACATTCATCTTCCCAAGGGTGGACTAAACCTTTAATAAGACGTTTGGGGTGCTTTCTTTTCATCGCTGGCATCATGTCGTCATCTCAGAAGTTATTACTGTGTCTGTTCACCTCAAGGTGAATGTGAATTTGTTTTAATTTTTGTTAATTTGTTTTGGTATTTGTAAAAATGTGTTGCATTTTGTTAATTTGTTTCTGTATTTGTTTCAAGTTTTGTAATAATTTTTTGCACTTCCAGGCCAGCGTAGATAACACATTACTCGGTGTTTGCATACTTCGAACCTCAGAAAGAGCTGAGACTCCAAGTGGATGCTTGGAAATGCGGCTTTGTTGCTGTCATGCTTCAGGAGGGACGGCCCATCGCATATGCATCCAAGTCGCTCAACAGCACAAGAAAACTATGCGCAGACAGAAAAAGAGCTGTACGCAGTACTTTTCAGGTGCAAGCGTTTCCACAAGTACATGTACGGGTGCAGACTGTAGAATCTGACCACAAACCTTTGGAAGCAATCTTCTGAAAACCCCTGGACGCAGCTCCACCATGGCTACAGAGGATGATTCTGCAGCTCCAAAAGTACAATATTCACATTATCCACTGCCCGCAAAAAGACATACCAGTTGACATCCTGTCGTGTAAGTCCATCGAGCACCAGGACAGCAGCCTGCAAGAAAGCATGGAAGCACAGGTACACACCCTTATCAGCAGCATGAGTGAGCGACAACAAAGTGCTGGAGATCAAAGAAGCAACGGCACAAGACACACAACTCACTGCACTCAATAGAGCCATAAAGGATGGATGGTCTGATGAAAGGAGGAAGTGCCCATCTAACATCCAGGAATACTGGAACCACATATGTGAAATCTTTGAAATGGAAGGAATACCCTTCAAAGGTCAGAAAATCACAGGCTCGGCGAAAACATGATCCAGTGCCTACACACAGGGCACATGGGCCCGGAATGGGGAAACAGATAGAAGCTGATATAGAATACTGCAACATATACCAAGAAAGACGCAAGGCAAGACACCAAAGAGCCCCAAACTTGTAACTTGATACAGTTGTTGTGTATCTGCTCCTGGTCTCTCTCTCACTTCTGTCTCTACCTTATCTCCCTCTTCGTCCTTTCTCTCCCCCACCTCTCCTCTGTCCCCCATTTTCCTTTCACCCCAACTGGTCGAGGCAGATGGCTGCACATCTCTGAGCCTAGTTCTGTCAGAGATTTCTTCCAGTTAAGAGGGAGTTTTTTTCTCTCCACTGATGCTGGCTCATTGTGTGAACTGTTGGGGTTCTCTGCGCTCCTTGACGTTGTCTATGTACAGTGCCTTGAGATAATGTATGTTATGATTTGGCGCTATACAAATAAAATTGAAATTGAATTGAATTGAATCATCAGCGACAACGGTCCATGCTACAGCTCCGAGGAATTCCACCACTTTGCAGATGCATGGGACTTCACACACCACCACAAGCGCACGCTACCCACAGAGCAACGGCGTTGCTGAAAGGACCGTCCAGACGGCAAAACGCATCCTGCACAAAGCCAGGGTTGAGAAAAAAAGACCCCTATCTTGCAACCTGTCCTCCAACTGAAACGTACATATAGGTCGTTTTTCAACCCCTGAAAACGTACATATAGGTCGTTTTTTCAACCCCTGAAAACGTACATATAGGTCGTTTTCTGAAAACATGACTTTGGGTCGTTTTTTTCAAACCCCTGAATGCAACGTAAAGGTAGTATTTTCCAACTCGAATATGCACAGATGTTACTGAGGGTAGGGTTAGGGCAAAAGACAGGGTTAGGTAGTAAAAATTCCAAAAATATTAAAAAGGTGGTATAGTTAGGGACCGAACCATTGTCGACCGTGCTCCGGCGCAGCGCTCTCGCTACTGAGCCGACTGCCGGTGCTGACATCGGCGAAGCCACTAGATACGGCGTCTAAGGCGGAAGTGGTTGCTGTTATGTATACAACCGCTAGGGGCGCATGTTTTGAAAACGTAAACATAGGTCGTAATTCCTGCATACGACCTATATGCACGTTTTATTGGAGGACAGTCTCCTATATTTCTCTCTTTGAATACAGAAACACTCCTGCAGCCCCGTGTAGCACTCCAGACATCATGAGAGGAGAGAGGCCTGCCAACATCTTCAGCAGACGTATTACAACAGAACCACTAGGTCTCTGCCTCACCTACCTGTCGGCACACCTATCTGTTGCCGGCAGGAGGATGAATCCTGGAGACCTGCAATGGTGACACAGCATGCAGACACACACTACATCAGCTACTACATTCAGACAAGAGATGGACAGACTCTCCGACGGAACTGCTGGCACCTCCACGAAAGCAGAGAAACCCCAAGCGCTGTGAACGCCCAGCATACAAAGAACAAACATGCCGGCCACACACTGCCCTCACATGCTGACAACACCGAGCACACAACCACCCATGTCAGACACCGTGTCAGAGAACCCCCCACAACCAGAGTGCCAGCCACAGCAGCAGCCGCCTGGCTACACAACATCTGGCTGCATGATAATAATAATAATAAAAATAATAATACATTTAATTTAAAAGCGCCGTTCAGGTCACTCAAGGACACTTTACAAACAAAATGAATTAAAATCACACAATTAGATAAAACCAAAAAACACAAAATCAACACAATAAAATAGGGAAATGACGGTAAAAGCGGGGAGGTTAGAGGGAGTAGGCGGTCCGGAACAGGTGAGTTTTGAGTCTTGATTTGAAGAGATGGAGAGAGTCACAGTTACGCAGGTCAGGTAGTAGTGTGTTCCAGAGCTGCGGAGCAGAGTGGCTGAAGGCTCTGCCCCCCATAGTGCTGAGGCGGGCAGGGGGCACAGAGAGGTGGATGGAGGAGGAGGATCTGAGGGAACGAGTGGGGGTGATGATGTGCAGGAGGTCAGGCAGATAGGGAGGGGCAAGGTTGTGGATGGCCATGTATGTGTACAGGAGGAGTTTGTAGTTGATGCAGTGTTTTACAGGGAGCCAGTGGAGGTGCTGAAGGACGGGGGTGATGTGGTGGTGTGAGGGGGTCTTTGTGATGATACGGGCGGCTGAGTTTTGGACCAGTTGGAGTTTATGGAGATACTTTTGAGGGAGGCTGAAGAGGAGAGGATTGCAGTAATCAAGACGGGAGGTGACGAGGCTGTGAAAAAGGATGGCGGTGGAGTGGGGGGTGAGGGAGGGGCGGAGTCTGTTGATGTTACAGAGATAAAAAATAAGCAGTGTGGGTAGTGATGTTGATGTGTGAGTGAAAGGAGAGTGTGCTGTCGAGGATTTCAAGATTTGAAGAAGTTTTATTGTCATTATGAGACATAATGAAATTTTTCCAGACTCCCGGCTAGTGCAACATGGTCCAGTTTTATGGAGAGTTGAGCAGGTTTGGGGGGGGGGTCAGCAGGGGTGTGTTTGGGAGGGTGGTTGTGTGTGTGGCTGCTCGTGTGTGTGTTGGGGGGGGGGTGTAGAGAAGGGATGCAAATTGTTTTCACTGTGGGGGGGCGATTGCTTTCACAGCTCTGGGGAAGAAGCTGTCCTTGAGTCTATTGTTCTTTGCTTTGATGTTTCTGTACCGCTTTACTGTGCACTGTTTGTACCGCGGTACAAACAGTGCATAGCCCGGGTGTGTGGAATCTGTTGCTATGCGTCTGGCCCTTCTCCGGACTCGGGCAGTGTAAACTGAGTCCAGATCAGGTAGACGGCATCCCACAATCCCCTGTGCTGTCCTCACCACCCGGGCTAGGTTCTTCCTGTCCTGTGCTGTGCAGTTGCCATACCACACTGTCATGCTGAGACACAGGATGCTCTCTACAGTGGCTCTGTAGAAGTTTATGAGCAGTTGGGAAGAGAGCCAAGACCTCTTCAACTTCCTGAGAAAGAAGAGCCGTTGTTGAGCCTTCTTCACCAGGTGTGAAGTGTTCACAGACCAGGAGAGGTCGGAGGAAATGTGGATGCCCAGGAACTTTATGCTGTCTACACGCTCCACCTCCTTTCCATGTATGCTGAGCGGAGCGTGTACAGTCTTCCTGGACCTCCTGTAGTCCACTATGACCTCCTTGGTCTTGTTGGTGTTTAGAACAAGGTTGTTCCCGGAGCACCACTGGGTCAGGTTCTGGACCTCTCCTCTGTAGTGGGTCTCGTCGTAGTTGGAGATGAGACCCACTATGGTGGTGTCATCTGCAAACCATCTCACAACCATGTTTGTGGAGTGGATGGCAGAGCAGTCGTGTGTGAAGAGGGTGAAGAGGACAGGGCTGAGCACACGGCCTTGCGGTGTGCCAGTGTTGAGGGTTAGTGGAGCAGACGTGGACTCCCCTATCCTCACCACCTGTGGCCTGTTGGTGAGAAAGTCGCTAATCCAGGAGCAGAGTGATGTTGACAGACCCAGGTTGTGGAGTTTCAGGGCCAGCATGTCCGAGGGGACGGTGTTGAAGGCTGAGCTGAAGTCCACAAATAGCATCCTAACATAGGTGTCGGGATGCTGCAGGTGAGTCTGGGCCGTATGAAGTGCTAACGAGACAGCATCCTCCGTAGAACGGTTATCCCTGTAGGCGAACTGCTGGCTGTCCAGCCCAGCAGGGATGGCGTCCCTGCTGGGTACATAAGGATGACACCCAGACTATTTACCTGAGGGGAGGGGGAAACTGAAGAGCTGTCAATGGTGAGAGAGAAGCTTTAGAAAGGGTGGCTTTAGTGCCGAGGAGGAGGATTTCAGTTTTATTGCAGTTTAATTTAAGAAAGTTTGAGGTGAACCAGGTTTTTAATTCCGACAGACAAGAGGTGAGGGAGGGGGGAATAGTGTGGAATTTGGTTTGCAAGAAAGGTAGAGCTGGGTGTCATCCACGAAGCAGTGGAACTGGATATTGAATTTACGGAGGATGTAGCCAAGGGGGAGGATATAGATGATGAAGAGAAGGGGCCCCAGGACAGATCCCTGGGGCACACCTGTAGTGACTGGGGAGGGTTTTGAAGTGAAAGATTTGAGCTGTACAAACTGAGTGCGGCCTGTGAGGTAAGAGTGGAACCAGCTGAGGGGAGTGTGGGAGAGGCCAATGGAGGAGAGTCTACTGAGGAGGATGGGATGTGAGATTGTGTCAAAGGCAGCACTCAGATCAAGGAGGATGAGGATGGAGACAGAACCAGAATCAGCTGCAATGAGGAGGTCTTTGGTGATTTTGATTAAGGCGGTCTCTGTGCTGTGACAGGGGCGGAAACCAGACTGGAAAGGCTTGTAGAGTGAATGGAGGGATAGGTGAGAGTGAAGTTGGGTGACAACAGTTTTTTCAAGGATTTTGGAAATGAAATGTAAGTTAGAAATGGGGGGGAGGTTATCGTAATTGTTGGGGTCTGAACCGGGTTTCTTTAATATGGGGGTGACAGCGGCAGTTTTGAAAAGGGAAGGGACTATTCCGGATGAAAGTGAGGAGTGGATAATAGCGGATATGAGAGGGAGCAGGGAGGGGGAGCAGGATTTAACTAGGGTTGTGGGGAGGGGATCGAGCTGACATGTTGTGCGCTTTGATTTGTGTATGAGGTCGGAGATTTCGGAGGTAGTGGGAAGAAGAAAACTGCAGAAGAGATGACAAGAAGAAGGTTCAGATGGGGAGAGAGGTGGCGAATTTTGATGTAGGTGCTGATGAATGTTATGGATTTTCTGGTTGAAATAGTCCATTATGGAGTTGCAGGTTTCTGTGGAATACGGGTGGAGGGGTAGAGAATTGGGTGGCTGGAGGATTTTGTTCATAATAGAGAAGAGGGTTTTTGAGTTTCCTTCGTTGGAGAGGATGAGGCCGGAGTAGTAACTGGTTTTGGTTTGTGAGATTAGGTCCTTATATTGTGTGATATGGGTGGTGTACATGTCCTTGTGGATAGTGAGACCGGTTCTTTTGTGTAGTTGCTCAAGCTGTCGGTATTTGGATTTCATAGACCTAAGCTCGGGGGTAAACCAGGGGGCAGATGCAGAAAAGGACACAGACCGGGCTTTCAGGGGGGCGAGAGAGGTGAGAGTGTTGGTGTTAAAAGAGCGACTAGTTCATCGGGGTTGGAGAGAGAGTCCGGGATCTGAAAACTGTCAATATTGGAGCAGAGATAATCCAAGACAAGTTATTGACTTGTGAATTGTAAAGGGTGTAGGCAGATCGCTGCCCTCATATACATATACAAAGAAAGAAAGAAAAAAGAAAAGTTTACCTGTTGTAAGTTAGACATAACTTTATGTATTTGTTGCACACCTTTTAAGAAATGGTAAATAAATTATAGGAATAATATACTTACCTGTTACGTTAAACAAGCCAGTGCATTGATATAACTACACTTGCTTAATCAAGACACAATAATATAAGTTTTGTTGATGTGTCCTAATGTAGGCACAAGTGTGTTCAGTAAGTGAATATTATTCTGTTTTTGTTTTAAGAAGGGAGATGTAGCATTCTGACAGTCCCCTAAGGGACACCATAGTCTCATGCAACGTCACAGACTCTCGCGAGACTACAGTGTGTATATCCAAGATGGCAGAATAAACAATGCAACCAGATATCAGTGTCCATACAGTTATTATAACTCGGTTCAAACAGCTCGCAAGATATAAATATTACAAAAGCCATGTTGGGCTTATATTTAGATCCCCCAGGCATAAGTAGGGGCCATGCTAAGCTGGCCCTTCCAGAAACTGGATCCTTAGACCCATCTGTATGAATCTTAATATATTCTGAGATTTATATACTTTTAAATTTGTATACTTTTTACATTTTGGCTATCTTCAAGCAGAGATAAACTGCCAGAAATTATTAGAAGAAAAGGAGATGCAGTGTCACCTATGATGTCATCTGTGACTTTGATCACTTTAAACTTCTTGACAATAAAAGCCAGCTTTTTACAGTTTTAGAATTCAGATCAAGGAGAAGAGGAGAATAGCAAGGCAACGGGAAAGAAGCAAGAAATCAGTGGTTGTTGTTATGCAACTCTACGAGTAAATCTCCAATTTTGCACAAGTTAATCAAATTAGTTTGAAGCAACAGATAATCAGTAGTCAAGCATCCTCATAACATGAAGTCAAATTGTGTCAAGGAGGTGGAGTTAATACAGGAGGGAAGAGAGCGGCGCCGCCTTCAACAACAGGAGCTCAGAGAAAAGAGAGCACAAGAGATGGATGCCACAATTCCTAACTATGAGATCATGTGCATGATTCGAGATTTTCGAGGCAGTATAGAATTTCGTCCCCTGACTACATCAGAATTGATTGAGGCACACAGAATATGTGTATGTGTGAGGAAACGTCCACTTAATAAGAAGGAGTTGGCCATGAAAGATTTGGATGTAATCACCATCCCTACTAAGGATGTAGTGTTGGTTCATGAACCTAAACAAAAGGTGGACCAAAGCCGCTACCTGGAGAACCATACCTTCTGCTTCGACTATGCCTTTGATGACAGCACTACCAATGAGATGGTCTACATGTTCACTGCCAAACCTTTAGTAGAGACCATTTTTGAGAAAGGCATGGCCACCTGCTTTGCCTACGGCCAGACAGGTAGTGGAAAAACACATACTATGGGTGGAGATTTCAATGGGAAAAACCAAGTCTGCTCTAAAGGAATATATGCACTGTCTGCTCAGGATGTATTTCTCATGTTGGAGAAACCCAGCTACAAGACATTAGATCTCCAAGTGTATGCTACCTTTTTTGAAATCTACATTGGAAAGGTGTTTGACCTGCTGAATCGTAGAGCTGAGCTGAGGGTGCTAGAGGGAACGAAAAAGCAAGTTCAGATTGTGGGTCTTCAGGAGAAGGAGGCTAAGTGCACAGAGGATGTCCTTAAACTTATAGAAGAGGGCAACAGCCACAGAACATCGGGCAAGACATCAGCCAATTCTCTCTCATCTCGTAGCCATGCTATATTTCAGATCATTCTTCGGAGGAAAGGTGAGTTGCATGGAAAGTTCTCCTTAGTTGACCTTGCAGGAAATGAAAGAGGAGCTGACGCATCGAGTGCAGACCGGCAGACACGTCTGGAGGGAGCTGAGATCAATAAAAGCCTTTTGGCTCTAAAAGAGTGTATCAGAGCACTTGGCCGTAACAAGCACCACATTCCATTTAGAGCCAGTAAGCTGACCCAGGTGCTGAGAGACTCCTTCATTGGAGAAAATTCTCGTACATGCATGATTGCAACAATCTCTCCAGGTATGACATCCTGCGAGACCACACTCAATACACTACACTACGCAAACAGGGTCAAGGAGCTGACAGTGGATCAAAACCAAGTGACAAACATCCAAGCTGTCAATCAGTTAGATCTTCTAGACAAGGGGTGCCTGAAAATCTTGCCGGAGGGAGACAACTTCAAACTGTTTTGTGAGCAGAATGAGGAGGAAACATCTCCCCAACTGTTTACCTTCCATGAAGCCGTGTCTCACCTAGAGGAGATGGAGCAGGTTTTGGAGGACCACCGTGCTGTTTTCCAGGAGTCAATCCAGTGGATGGAGGATGAAAAAGAGCTGCTGAAGTTGACAGAGGAGGTGGATTTTAATATGGAGTCTTACGCCTCTCAACTGGAGCAGATCCTTGACCAGAAGATAGTAGTCCTCACTGAGTTACGAAACAAAGTGAAGTCAGTCCGCTCTGCACTCTAGGAGTAGAACCAAGCCAGGGCAAGCCAAGGCTGAAGAGTGTAACAAGCAGAAACATAACCACTGGATGTTTGGCATAACATAGCTTATCAACCATTGTTATAACCCTTCTACTTAAAAACTGGCTTTTAACTTACGATTATCTTGTTAGAAAACCTAGTAAGGAATGGGAATAAGTTTGATTAAGTTTGACCATTCACAATCTGCAAAGGTTTCTGCAAACTAAAGCAAAATTATTATGCAAATGGTTGTAAATGCCCCTCCTGACCCAAGCTGCCTGTAGAACAATGGTTACAAGGCTTGCAACTGTCGTGCATTTTCCTTAACCATTAGTTGAAGAGTTGATTAACAATAGTCACTTAATTGTTAACAATAAATTATAGAAATACATGTCTTTCTCTTTTTTACACACACACACACAAACACAACATTATGGCCATAGTCAAACTGTCCCCAGCATGAGCCCTGGCACAGCTATAACATGCTTCACTGAAAGACATTTTTACACTTTTTTTTCCTGCTTAAGTGCATGGAGTGGATGTGTTCCATTTCCTGGTATAAGTTGTAACTACACTGTATGTGTGGTCAAGAGAAGTGACATGGACAATTATTTATTCTTTAGTGGTTATATTCTTAATCGCATTAAGATTATGGCTACTCCTTCAAAATTGTCCAAAAGTTAAAGAAAAATAATTTCCATTATCGAAGCACTCTGTTTTATTATGGCCTGGGGCAGTGAACATGCACGAAAACCAGTATTTCAGAACCCTGGAAATAATTTAATTTTGCATTAAAAATGCTGGAATAATTTTATAATAAGTGTAATTTATACATAACAAATTATAAAAAAAAACAATAAACCACTTATTTAAATTGTTGTGGCACCATTTCCCTTTTAAATGGTGCCACATTTTTAAATTTATACATATGTATATACATATACTGTATATGTATGTATATATATATATATATGGATTTGTGTGTGTATGTGTGTGCACGCGCATTTCTCTCTGTTTCTTCTTGTCTTTGAGTTTATTTATTTGCTCATGGTATATTTTATCTGTTTATTATTTATATAGTATTATCTAATTGTTACTAATACTGAAATGTTTAATATACCTATAAGTATGTCATTTGTATATCTTCCCCTCTTTATTACAAAAATGAAAACTTATACAACTGTCTTTGTCTATGGAATTATTGCTCAATAAAAGTATTTGGAACAAATTATTCTTGTGAATAATCAAGAGAAACATGCCAAGAGACACATACATTAAGGGATTTTTTTTTAATTCCGCCAAAGCCATTTGACATGCACTGAAATCAGCAAGAACAAGCAAACAATAAATGGATGTACAGTAATTAAGCTAAAGTATATAATACATATATATATATATATATATATATATAATATAGCTAAAGTCATCCTCCACTGCGACTTGCCAGTAGTCTGATTCCTGGTGTGTTTTGTAGCGTGGCTGAGCTACGGCCCACAACAACTACTTAAATAAAAGAAGGAATTGCATATATTGTTGTCGAGAAATTAATTGACAATGCAGACAGATGTGAAGTATTTACAGCCTAAGCAAGGCATAGCTTTATTTACAATTGACTTGCTACACAGCAGTGGAGCAACAGTCAAATAGCTTTCCCTGAGCTAAAATACTCCAACCCCACACATCACTCATTGAGAGTGCACCCATGTGTGTATGGCATTAGTTTGTGCATGTGCATGTGTGACAAATTTGGAATTCCTCATTCCTGCAAAAACAACTGCTTCCTGGCTATCAAACCTTCTGATAATCACACCATTTTGGGAGAACGGTCACTTCAACTGTGGCTTAGTTCCCTAATCAAGACATGTGAGATATGATTTGTCATATGAAAGTCAAGTGATATATAATATGTGATAAATGTATGTCAAAAATTAAATGAACATAGTCAAATTAATTGTAGTAACTGAGCGCTGTCATGGGATAATCTAAATTTACAAAAACATCCAGACATCCTTGCATCCAGACCTGTACCGCCACTCAATGGTGAAGTCAGATACTACAGGACCCTGACGCGTGAGTATACCAGGGATATGAGACGCGCAATGCAACATGCACTTTGTGCGTCCCCAGAGAATGCTCATTACTTTGAGTGCATGTTACCTTATTTTGTCATTGTTCTCAGACACGATACTGCCCTTGACTTTGTCGTCCATTAGCCAGTTGACACAATGCCACTTGACATGGACTTCTGGTCATGTGGCTCTCATTACAGTGCAGGCTCCTTCTCTTACTGACTTCTCTTATTTTCTTATATTCTCTTTCAAAGACTCATAAGTGCAAGCAGCAGAACATTTATGCAATTTAGTGCTAGTACTGGTGCTGCCTGTGAACCCATGTACCCAACTTCCTTGTCTTGAGCTGGGCTCCTGCCTTCTTTTCTGAAAGTAAACAGACCTATGGACAAGCCTATGGAGAGCAGTGAATGAATGTGGGTGATAAAGACAATGCTTGCTATATACACGCATATGCATGCTATAACTATATACATCTACATACAAATAATTCATAATTATAATAATAATTTTGGATATTTTAGCTATTGTTTTACTTAAAGCTGTTAACACAGTGGGCCTTTATAGGGTCCTCTCAGTAGCAGAATTGTGTCTGTAAACACGTTCAGGGAAGTTCCCTTGTCTCACATATCAAGTTTCGTGCAGATCGGACAATGTACAGCCATGTAAAAGGGCACTTACTCTTTAAAATGGCTGACTTCCTGTTGGGCGGGAGGCGTGTCTGTAAACGTGTTCAGGGGAGGTCCCTTGACTCACATATCAAGTTTTGTGAAGATCGGACAATGTTAGACTTTACTTCCTGTTTTGGGAGTTCTACTTCCTGTAGAGAGGTCATCCTTTACAGACATGTTCAGAACGGGTCTGAGGTCTTACATATCAAGTTTCAAGTGGATACAACAATCCCTGTTAGAGCAGCATTAAAAACTGTAAATGTAATTTTGTCTGCCGTTACCAGGGGGCGCTGATTTTGACAGGGAATATTTTGATATAGATTTGTTCAGGGCCGACTGTCATCAATCCTAGCAAGTTTGGTTCAGATCGGACCAGGATTGGCAAATAGTTTTTTTAGTATTTTCTACCACCACCAGGAGGCGCTGTTTTCAGCAACTACCCATCATCAATCATAGGACATTTGGTTGGGTTATCATATTCAGCATGCATCATCTACCGTGTGTTTTGAGTGTTTTCACCAATTTTGAGTTTGATACGATGTACTCTATTATGTATAGTTATAACCGAAATCGTGAAGTTTTTGTATTTTCTGTTACCACCAGGAGGCGCTGTTTTCAAAATGTACAGTTTTTGCATAGACGTCTTCAGCCATGGTCCATCATCAACCCTAGCAAATTTGGTTGGGATGGGACCTTCTATCGCAAAGTTATAAGAGTTTCGTTACCTGTGGCGAAAAATTTTAATTTTCGCCAACTTTGCCATCCCCGTTCTCATACGCCATGCGACATTTTGAAGGTGATCTCATGAAAGCTCTAGGACAAGTTTGTTGAAATACCATTGGTGCAAAATGGCCAAAATCGCCTCTGTTTTGGCATGCAATCCAAGATGGCGGCCTTCCTGTAGGATTCACAGGGAAGTCGTTGTAGATTTTTTTGACCGTCCCCACCTAATGAACTTGTACTAAGTTTTGTTCATGTATGTTAAACCTGACAGCAGATGACCTAATACAAGTTTTTTGCGTCAGTTTTTAGCCCCGCCCACTTCCATTTTTTGACGCACATTCCCACACATATTGACACAATATTTCAAAGGCATTGTCATGCATGTACCATAGTATATTATCACAAGATATTTCATAGAAAGGTAAGTACAAACTTAAGGGTGATTCAAACTAAATTTACAGGTAAATTCCCTCTTTTGACAGGTAAACTCACAGGTACCATGTAAGTAAACATATGTATTTCAAAATAAAATCCTATTTCTGGGGTAAAAGGGAAGAACTAAATAGACTCACTGTAGTGCTCTAGTCTGCTTCTATCAACGTAACTACCTTGTGTATAGGTCTCTCTAGATACGTTGTGCCTTCCCTTTGCTATCGCATGTGGTGTGGCTCACTACCAACTTCAGCTTTGTCACCCTACAATCTGTCCCTGGGTAGACTTCAGTGACTCTTGCTAGTTTCCATACATTGTGATGTGCCTGTTCGTCTTGGAGAAGGACGATGTCATTGACTTTAGAGTTCCTTCTGTTCTTAAACCACTTCTGTCTTTGTTGCAGGTTGTGAAGATATTCCTTCCTCCATCTGGTCCAAAACTCGTTAGCCAAATACTGAACTTGGCGCCACCTCTTTTGTAGGTAGAGATCTTGCTTGATGAATTGTCCAGGTGGGGAAAGAACGACTGTCGACGCCAGAGTTAGAATCTGCTTTGGGGTTAACGGTTCAGGTCCGGATGAGTCATTTAGATGCTCAACGGTAAGTGGCCGGCTGTTGATGATGGACATGATTTCATACAGGTAAGTACGAAGAGGGGTGCTGTCGAGCCTTTGTGCAGATTGGTCCAGAAGCTCTGAGAGTGTTTGTTGTCATTCCACGTCCTTGGTGTTGGATCTTTTTGTGGAAGTGCTTAATGAGTAGGGATAATATGTGGCTTTTCTGATGAAGTATTGCTGGATGTTTTATGTGCGGGTGTAGCGCAGCTTGACTTAAGATTCAAGAATTTTTATTGTCATTATGAGGGCATAATGAAATTTTTGCAACAATAACGAAAGACACTCTTAAATAAGACACAACAGACTTGACACTTAAATAAGACACAACAAAAGACTTAACACTTAATAAGACACAACGAAATGTAAAACTACAGTGTGTGCAAAGTAAAATATATAAAACTACAAAGTGCAGTTTAGTGCAACTTGGTGCAAGTCCAGGTTTATGGAGAGTTGAGCAGGGGTGTGTGTGGGAGGGTGTGTGTGTGTGTGGCTGCTTGTGTGTGTGTTGGGGGGGGATGTAGAGAAGGGATGCAAATTGTTTTCACTGTGGGGGGCTATTGCTTTCACAGCTCTGGGGAAGAAGCTGTCCCTGAGTCTATTGTTCTCTGCTTTGATGTTCCTGTACCGTTTTCCTGATGGAAGTGGTACAAACAGTGCATAGTCTGAGTGTGTGGGATCTGTTGCTATGCGCCTGGCCCTTCTCCGGACTCGGGCAGTGTAAACTGAGTCCAGATCAGGTAGACAGCATCCCACAATCCCCTGTGCCCTCCTCACCAACCGGGCTAAGTTCTTCCTGTCCCGTGCTGTGCAGTTGCCAAACCACACTGTCACGCTGAGACACAGGATGCTCTTGACAGTGGCTCTATAGAAGTTTATGAGCAGTTGGGAAGAGAGCCCAGATCTCTTCAACTTCCTGAGAAAGAATAGCCGTTGTTGGGCCTTCTTCACCAGGTGTGAAGTGTTCACAGACCAGGAGAGGTCGGAGGAAATGTGGATGCCCAGGAACTTTATGCTGTCTGTCCCATCTGCAAACTTCACAACCATGTTTGTGGAGTGGATGGCAGAGCAGACGTATGTGAAGAGGGTGAAGAGGACAGGGCTGAGCACACAGCCTTGCGGTGTGCCAGTGTTGAGGGTTAGTGAAGCAGACGTGGACTCCCCTATCCTCACCACCTGTCGCCTGTTGGTGAGGAAGTCGCTGATCCAGGAGCAGAGCAATATTGACAGACCCAGGTTGTGGAGTTTCAGGGCCAGCATGTCCGGGAGAACGGTGTTGAAGGCTGACCTGAAGTCCACAAATAGCATCCTAACATAGGTGTCAGGATGCTGCAGGTGAGTCTGGGCCGTGTGAAGTGCTAACGAGACAGCATCCTCCGTAGAACGGTTCTCCCTGTAGGCGGACTGTCCAGCCCAGCAGGGATGGCGTCCTTGATGTACTTCAGGAGGATCCTCTCGAAGCACTTCCTGTCAGAGCCACAGGGCGGTAATCATTGAGGCAGGTGATGGTTGTTTTTTTCGGCACAGGCACAATGATGTAGGACTTCAGGCACACAGGGACCGTGGAAAGCTGCATAGACAGGTTAAATATGTCCAGAAAAAACTCCTGCTAGTTGGTCAGCACATAATTTCAGGGTCCGACCTGACACCTTATCTGGACCTGCAGCCTTTCGTTGATCTTCCTCAAGACGGATATCACCTGGTGCAGCTGCAGGATGAGAGGCTGATGCTGTACCTCTGTCTGAGGAAGATGTACAGTCCTTCTGCTGCTTGGAGAGTCAAAGCGTGCGAAGAAGCTATTTAAGGTGTCAGGCAGAGTGGGGTCCCGGCTGACCTGCTGGTCGCTTTGCTTATAGTCCGTGATGGTCCTGATGCCTTTCCACATACTACGTGGGTTGTTGTCATTGAAGTGCTCCTCAATGCGCTGCTTGTACCGGTGTTTTGCCAGCTGGATGCCCTTTTTCAGTTATTTCCGGGCCCTGCTATACGCCAGCCTGTCCCCCAACCTATACGCTGCATTCCGGCTTTTAGCCGGTTCCTCACTGTGCTGTCCATCCAAGGTTTCTGGTTAGGAAAAAACGTGATTGTCTTCGTGGGTAGGACAGCATCAGTGCAGAAGTGAACATAGGACAGCACAGATGAAGTGTATTCCTCCAGATCTGTGTTCTCAAAACAGTCATGTAAGGCTGAGGAAGCCTCCTCAGTCCAAACCTTAGCGGTTCTGGTGGTGGGCTTGGTCCTACAGATCAGAGATCTGTATGCAGGGATCAGTTCCACAGAGATGTGATCCAACATGCCGAGGTGAGGAGCTGCTGTAGCATTGTATGCCCCTCGGATGTTGCAGTAAACCTAGTGTAGTATGTTATAGTCTCTGGTCGGAAAGTTTATGAATAATATGAATGAAGAGAGGGGGTGATGAGAGCCTCTGTGGTCAGCTGTAGTTCGGGTGGGATAAAATCCGGCTTTGGAGGTGGGTAAAGTCGGGAGTTTTTCCCCAAATCCCACAGTTCAGCCCTTCCTTTACTGGGTTAAGGCTTCAAGTCTCCGGATTAAAAGTGTAAACACGAACAAAAACACGAAAACAAACCTAAAAAGCCTCGAGCCTCGAGCCGCTGCGTGAACCTGCATCACCATCTTGCTCAGAATTGCTTAGGCATCCTCTCACCCTGAGGATCTTGTCTTTGTCCAGGAAGGGGCTTAACTTCTGCAGCTTACTTTCTTTGGTCTTGGCTACTTCCTGCCCTTGTTTGAGTCTTTTGATCTCAGCTGAGAATGCCTCTTCCATTACATTACATTACATGTCATTTAGCAGACGCTTTTATCCAAATCTTATCTTCCTCTGCTTCTTTCCTTTCTTCAATACTTAGAACAAGGTATTTTCATTCGTGCGTTATTTCAGACCTTTGTGTTCTTTGGCCATTCGCCGTAACCTTGCAACTGCTTTTACAGCTCTTGTCCAGTCTGAGAACTTCTTCAGGCGGTCTAATAAAGATCTCTCTTCCTTTGTCTCAGTGTTGTACATGAGAGCTTTGCGAAGTTCAGCATCATCTTCTTCAACTTCTCCCACCTTGCATTCTCTTTGAAGTGGACCTGAAGTTGACCACCTTGCATTCTCTTTGAAGTGGACCAGTTTGAGGACTTTAGTTGCTCTGCAGTCAAACCTCGAGAGGCATGATCCGCCGGGTTGTCCTCAGAAGCAACATAGGACCACTATTCAGGCCTTGTCCTTGACTTGATTCTTTCAATGCGGTTGGCAACGAAGACTTGAAATATTCTGGCATCGTTGTTTATATAGCCAAGAACAACTTTGGAATCTGTCCAGAAGAACTCTTGAAAATCGTGGGTTTCGAGCTCATCCCGAAGCATATCGCTGGTTCAAACTGCAACAACTTCTGCAGCAAGTTCGAGTCTTGGTACGGTAGTGACTTTAGTTGGAGTAACTCTTACCTTTCCGATTACGAGACAGCAGTAGACTTCACCATATTCATTGATGGATCGCAGGAAGGTACATTCGCCGTATCCTGAGGTGCTTGCATCCGCAAAGTGGTTAAGTTCGTAACCTTTGACGTCACCGAAATCTGAAGGCAAGTAGCATCTCTTGACGTGACATCTCTTGACAGATTGGGTAAGTCCCTGAGCCACGACTCCCACTGAGGTCTTAGGGCTTCTGGTAGTTCTTCATCCCAGTCGACCTTGTCTCTGCACATCTGCAGGAGAACTTGCTTCCCAAGGAGGACGAAGGGTGCCACAAACCCCAGGGGGTCATTTATGGAGGCATACGGTTGAGAGTACACCTCTTCTTATCAGTGGATGGGGCTTTACTTGGACTCTGAAACGGAAGGTGTCGGATGTAACGCACCACTCTACTCCAAGAGCTCTCTCCACATGTAGTACTCTGAAGTCCATGTCTTGCTCTTTGACTGCAGCACAGTCTTCTTCTGGGATGCTCGCCATAAGGTTCTTGCTGTTTGACTTGTGTAGTCTCAGCTTCCCAGTGCTGCAAAGTTCTCTTGACTCTTTGACAAGTCGTATGGCTTTGTTCTAATTTTCCATGCTTGCCAGACCGTCATCCACATAAAAATCTCTTTGGATAAAGTGTCTGGTTTCTTCACTGAACTGACCTTTTCCTTGCGCCACCAGATGCTTGAGGCCGAAGTTGGCACAACCAACAAGTTGACCTTCATTCTGTAGACTGATGGTGCTGTATTCATGTGGCCATTCTCCCACTATAAGAAGCGCGTATAGACTTGATCCTCTTTTCTTACTTGAAACTGGTGGAACATTCTTTCAACGTTGCACATAAATGCAACAGGGCCCTTACGGTAACGGCACAGGACACCAACCAGCATATTCGTCAGGTCAGCAGATGGTCGTTGAGGGATGTTTCTTGGAACCGGGCAGAACAGTCAAATACGACCCATATTTTTCCTGGTTACTGCGGATGATACACTCCGTGATGGGGTATGTACCAAGCCGTTCTGTTGTTGATTTCTTCCTCAGGGACTCTTTCTGCATCACCACAGGAGATGATATCCCCCATAAAGGTACGGTAGTCCTTGCAGTAGTTTTCATCTTTCTTGAGTCTTCTTTCAAGACATTTCAGGCGGCGTATCGCACTGATCTTGTTGTTCGGAAGCTCTGGACGCTTGTGGCATCGCGTAGTGACTATTCTCCTTTTGTGTGATGTTCTGTCTCAGTTTTGACAGTAACTTCAGGTCGTCTTGTGAGATGGGATGATCTTCCTTTCCTCTCTCAGATCTGACTCGAGGACCTTGATGATTTCTGTAGTGGTCACTTCTTTCACTTTGAGCCGACTTACATAGTACACTTCTGTTCAGAAGGTGATAGAGGACTCCACATCTGGTGTCACTTGTCTCACTTCCGTACAATGACTCATTCCGATGGCATCGCCGTAGTCCACACAGGGACTTCCACACCCCACAATGCTCCATCCAAGGTCCGTGCATTGTGCGTAGGACTGGTTTGCTTTAACAGATACAACTTCTCTTGGTAGAAGTGCTTGAGAGCAGTTGTACCCGATGAGCAGGCCTACTTCGCATTCCAGTAGAGGAATGTATAGACTGGTGGTAGGGAGATCATCTGTGTTGAGTTGTAGCCACGGACTTGTAGATTGTTCACTATTTGGGAGTTTACCGTCAAGGTAGCAGTCATCGTAGTGAGCCTGAGCTTGATTAGGTCTTTGTTGGCTTTCAATGTGTCAGCAACTTACACAAGGACTTCTTCTGTTAGGGAAGTTGCAGATGAGAGCCAGACCGGAAGTATTGCAGAGGTAATTGCGCCAGCCTTACCAACAATTGCTCTGTGTGCTGTAGCAGCTGTGGTGGTTTCTTCAGGAGGCGATGATTCAGGTTCCTCTGGGCTTTGACTTTGCCTTACCTTGGCTTGTGTTGGTTTCTTGTCACCTTTGGCTCTTTCTGAGTGCAGACAGGTAGGGTGCCGCTTGTGGCACACATCACACTCACTTCTACTGCCGCAGAATGGTGGCCAGACTTGAGACAACTAAAGCACAGCTTGTTTTCTTTTACAAAGGTTATTCTCTCTTGAACTTCCTCCTTCATGAACTTTCTGCATTTGAGCAAGGTGTGTCCATATTTCTTGCAGAAGACACATGTCATGATCTCTTTGTCGTCTGAGCTTGTGGCCAGTACCTTCACACCCAAGAGGCAAAAGTACTGGTCAAGGTGATGGGGTGACAGGCGATCTTTACTTCTTTGATCAGGAATGCAACAAACTGACTTCCGATTCCATCTAGCCATTAACCAGTCCGGTAGCTTGGAGAGAATCTTCCTGTTTTCGTTGCAGTCATTCAAGATTTCCAGAGCCTTTATGTGTGTCATGGCGGCTTCACAACTGTGGAGAAAATCTGTGAAACTTCTGAGCTCGAGGCTATCCTTAGGTCCCATCTTGGGCCACGTGTGGAGCTTGTCTCTGTACAACTGTGCAATTGTAAAAGGGTTTCCATATCTCTCGTTCAGGAGCTCCCATGCAGAAGCATAGGCAGACGCTGTGTCGAGTAGGAAATAGCCATCAATCACCTTCTTTGCATCTCCATCCAAATACCTGCGGAGGTAGTAGATCTTCTGATCTTCCTGGATACTCTTCTTGTCGATCAGCGCTTCAAATGACAGTCTCCAGTCATTGTACATCAATGGATTCCCTTTGAATACTGCAGGTTCAGGGATTGGTATTCTGTTGGTACTCACAGCATCTGCTAGCAACTTGACAAGCTGTACTTTCATTTGGGGAGGAGATTATGGTTCTTGGTGCAGAGAGCACATACAGGGATGGAGGACTTATGGAAGCAGGTGCTTGCTTAACTGTTCTCAACTCACTATCCAGTATTATGTCTTTCTTCTCTTCTGTGATCGTACACTTCTATTCTCGCTTGTGCTTCATTTAGACTTCACCCAATGCTGTACCTTTCTTTTCTTTTCATTCAGTGTCCTTTGGAGAGCTGCATGTTCTGCTGTCAGTTGAGCTTTGATTTTAGCTTCCTCTTCCTCTCGCTGTATTCTTCTTTTCAACCGTTCAGTTTCTCTTTCCATCTCTTCTGCTTCTTGTTCAAAGCGACGCTTCACAGCTTCTGCTTCTAGTTTTTCTCTTAGCTTCTTCTTGTCTACAGTCGTTGTATAGCACGTTGTTCTCTTTCTTGTTCTTGTGCTACTTTGAGAACAGCTTGACTTGCAACGGCATCTGCAGCAGCTTCTTGTCATCTTTCAGTGGCCCGGGTTGTATGTAGCGAGGTCCTCTTTGAGTCTGAGATGAAAGAACTGATGCTTGAGTCAAATAGAGAACCTGCTTCAGGCCAGTCTTCGTCATCAGTTGGAAGTTTGCCTAGTTGTCTCGAAGCTGTGTCAATGGTGAACTGGGATATGTGGATGCACTGGTCAACTCTCCGACGCATTTCCTGATCTGGTGCTACAGTTCGCCGTAATTCCTCATAAATACGCTGGACATCTGCAGATTGACCGCAAACTTCTCCAATGATGTCATAGAGCAGAGCATCTGATGCAGACTCTGTTGCTTGTGATAATCTCTTCTTGGAGCATTTGATGAGTGTTCTCCATTTATCATACGCATAGAATCTTTGTTGAAGAGCTTTCACCTTTTCTTCTTGCATTCCTTTGCCAATGTCACCAACTTGACTTGTTTCAGGCTGCTCTTGGGGATCTTCTTTGTCACTAGTTATATCCCTAACTTGACCGGTAACCTGCTCTTCTTGAACTAAACTATCACTGTCTTCTACTTGATAAGTAAGCTCTTATGTTGTAATTTGTATACGTAATGTAAATTGAATAGCTAAATCTAATAAATCTGTGAGGCTAAACTATTACTGCTTGCTGTGTGATTATTGTGTGAAACTTAGAGTTGTTTTTTTCTAAAAGAACCTTTGCTTATGTAGGCTAAATCCCTTATTGTCATATCCAGAAAGTTGTGTTAAGTTATGTTTAGTTTTGCCTTCTATGTGTTGTCTTGTGACTTCCTGTTTTATTTTGACATCTCTCTTTCCTCTTGTTTCAGATAACTTGCCCTTCCCCTGTAGTTTTCCCGCCAGTCTGATTATCTTCCCCGCCCTGATTGTTTCCACCTGTTCCCCATTACTTTGAGTTTACATATAGCCTGTGCTTCCCTCTGCCAGTTCGTCTTGTCTGTCATGCCAGAGAACCCACGCCAATCCATGCCACGTCAATTGTTTGTAAGGTTTTTGCTTTTCTTAGTTGCTACTTTGTTTTGTCCCTTTTTGAGCCATCAGAGTTTTTTCCTCGTGAAGAGTGATTTTGATTTGGCACCTTGCCCAAACCTTTTGTCTCCTCCCAGTGAGTGATTATAATTTGTTATTTTTTGCCTTTTGCTTATCTAGTGATTCCTCGATAGAGTGATTTTCTGTTGATACTTTTCCTCCTTTGAGAGTGATTTTTATTTGTTACTTTGTCCAATAAATTGGAATATTTTTGGAAGTTGTCTCTGAGTCGTGCTATTGGGTTCAAGTCCTTGTTCGGTTGTGACACTTATTTATCTAAATAAAGTATTAAATAAATGTTCATCAATAACATTATACTAAAACTACTTCAAAACAAGAGGAATAGCGACCCCTAATGGTTGCTTGTAGTTATTGCTTTCTATCAACCCACAATTCATTCACACAATAACTAATAGCACATTTACAAAATCACTTAGATCAACAACTTGCTAAGTGTCCAAGCTCCTTATGACTTCTTAATGCAAATGTGGCTCTTATGCAATCTTCTTGCCCTTATGTGTGTGAAATGCAAATCGAGCTTAGCTTTCACTTTGCACCGTCGTCACGCAGTCCAACACGCTGTCCGATGTGCGATGAAACAGACTCCAGCGCCATCTTTTGTCGGCTTGCGTTGGTGAAGCAGGACGAGTTTTCACTATGACTCCCTCCAGGCATGACAGACACAAGTGGCTTTCTTAGACTGATTTCAATGAAGCATCTGAATCTTCATTACCACCGTAAAAACTTTACACACAAAACACCACAATCAGCACGAATAACAAAGCGTAACCGGAAGTACATAACCGGAAGTGAGCAAAAAAACTACGTCTCCACAATAAGGCGAGGGTTGTAAATAATGTACATAAAAATAGTCACAAATCAAATCACTCATCAACATGAAAACTAACCATTAATATTAAATGTAAACATGTAAATATACAAATGCAAATAACAATGAATTACAGATATAAATTAATTATATAAATGAACTGTATGCACCATCATGGATGCATTCACAGGGGGCGTTGTCTGGCAGTCTCATATTCAGTTCAGACTGGTAATCTGACATACTCAGATACCCTTAAGTGTACTTTCTCCCACTTTCCTCCATATAATTCTTTTTATTGGTGTTCCTTCATCTTTTATCTGTTTGTAGAATGTGGCCCAGCATGTTTCAAAAGCAGAGTTAGCTCATCCACATACTCATGATATGGTGATTTCTGATATAATAAAAACAAACATAGAGCTGGCAAGTTGGGGCTTGAAAATATCAGAGGGCCATGCACAGAAGGGATTAAGCTGGGATATTGCTGGTATCCTGGACTCTTTTGCTCAAAACAAGATCAATTGATAAAGTTAGGTTGCCATGGAGATTTATTCTCTGAAGCTCTGCCAGACCAGGGTAAGAGCCAGTAGAGATTAATCCTGCTGATGCTTCTATTTGGTCAGCTGTCACTCTTATTGGTAAATAATTGAATTAACCCCCATGAAAATATTGTGCTGTATGTCATTCAAACAAGTAGCTACATCTTATATTATTTTGACTGTAATCAATTTTACAATCATTCATGCGTACAGTGGTCATTATTAGACCACCGTCATTCAGGTCAGTAAGAGGTTTGATAATATTCTACATATATTATTGCATTACTTTGTCAACATGAGGAGTTAAAGGCTCCTGGAAAAAAAACAAAAAAAAACACTGAATGCTGCCATTTTTCCATCCAATGTGAAAAGTCAGCTGTTCAGAAACCGATACATTTCAAATTAGTTCACTTAATTTTGAGTTGTTTTGGTGTAACCTTTCATGAACAATAGTGGTGTCACTCTTTCCATGTGCATTTTATTGATTTGGCACAGGACGTGGTTATCTTCCAAAATGATGTTTAGTTCACTAGACATTCAAGAAACTGGCATGATGACATCATATTAAAGAACTCAACTCAGAGCTTTGTGGGAGAGAAGAGAAAAACACTGATTTCATATACTGACTCACATCTTGTTTTACAATAGATTCACCTTGTGTAGGATCTGAGTACTACATTAATTATGAATTCTGAGTAAACTCTTCTTTTTAATGGTCTCAGACATGGGCATTTTACAGCCCGCGGGCCACATGCGGCCCTTTGAGCGCCCCTGTCCGGCCCGCGGTATGTCAGTCATAAACACAGATGAACAAGTACTTATGCTGAGCATGAAATACAACTGTGTTGCTTTTATTTTGAAAAGCCTGACGTATGGACGCATGTATCTGCGTCTGTCTGCACAGCGACAGGTGATGCTAGCCAGTTACCCCAGGCCCCCTAAAAATGTCAACTCACCTTAAAAAAAGAAAAGTTAATTCTGAATGACGCGTTTTCAACAATACATGGACTGCTAAATATTTCTTTACAGGCGTCAAAGGGAATGCCGTGTGCTTAGTTTGTTGTACACAAGTCACTGTGTTTAAGGATTAAAATCTGAATCGCTACTACGTGACCAAACACGAAGAGAAATACAAGAACTTATCTGATGAAGAGCGCACAAAGGAGTCAGAGGCAGCCTATATCGAAGACAACGTTAAGAACGAGGTCCGTGGTACTTTTCCTCTACAAGTGTCTCGGTTTAAGTTCAAGTGTCTCGGTTTAAGTTCAGGAGTTATCATTGTCTCCCTCCCTGTTTATTATCTTATTATCTAACCAGCGAAGCACTGTCACTCGTATGTAAACTCATCCGGGGTGATTGAAGCATTAGTGTGTGTGTGTGTAAGCGTGCAGGTGTGCTGTGTATGTGTGTGGGGGGTGTATGTTTATGTGTATGTTTGTATGCTGCCCAATTTACACCAAAACAATGCAATTTACTGCTTTTTTTTTTTTTAGATAAAAGTGATCAAATTAAATTAAAATGAATTCAAATTTGGCTTAACCCTCAACAGTATTTTTTGTTTCTCGTGTGGCCTCTTGTGGAAAATAATTGGCTACCCCTGGTCTATAAACACATACAGTTTTGTGCACATAGGCTTGTGTTACATGATAGTTACAACATTTGCTTGATTTGAGTATCATTTATACATTGTATACGTTGTACTGACTTTTAGCTTATGTTAATAATTTTGTCATTTTAGACATCTAAAGCTCTCAATATCCAGATGGGGGACCTGGAAACCCTGAAAGCCCCACATCAACTAGAACAAACTGGAAGAATTTGTGCAAGAAGTGAAAGAATGAGCAGATGGTAAGAATGTGAAACATTATCTGACATGGAGAAGCATTTGTGTCGTTTGTGAAGTTGACGCTACTTGCAATCAATTTTATCAGGAGAAACTGACCATCAAGGCACACCACAAGCTTTGTGTAAAAAGATTGAGGCCCTCCCAACCAGCATCAAGACAGGAGCTCAACTCCTTTATCGTAAAAATGGTATGTTAACATTTAAGGCCTTTTCAGATCACAGTCTGAAATGTCTCCAAACGCACTTCATAATTACAATGTTCATACAGTTCTAAAAAGTAATGTTTCATGAGTTGGATTTCTTAAATAAATTGAGTTGCATTCAGTTATAAGTACATCTATTATGATCCATCTGTTTGGCAAATCTATCTTTGTGACTAGAGTTGTTCCGATTCCGATACCGGTATCGGAAATGCCTCCGATACTGCCGAAAATGTGGGTATCGGTATCGGCGAGTACTGGAGTCCCATGCACCGATCCGATACAAAGTTATTTATTAGAGCTCCGTTAGCTCTGACGCGGTTCTTCTTCGCCGCTCTTGAAACAGTTGCGCTGTGCTGTTTTAGAGGTGTGAAGAAGAACTGATCACTTTAGCAGTATTTACCAGTTAGCTCCGTTAGTGTTGTTAGCTGCGCTAGCTCCGTTAGCGCGTCTACAGTCAAACTGGAGCGGCCCGTTTATTAAACGAAAAGAGCAGCGCTACAGCTAACCAGCGTACCTGTGTCCTGCGTATGTATGCCTCTGTTTTTAAAGTTTAGCGTTACTTCAGAGACTAATTTTAACAATCTGGAGTCAAGTAAAAATGATGTCACGCACGTCCTTTCCCGGTCAGTCGTCATGGAAACATGAAGCTCTGCCAGTGCTGCGGTGTTTGGACCAGAGTGAAAACAAACGTACAAGCTGAAAAACGAAATAACATCACTGGTAAAAATAAATTATGTCCATTTGCAGTGAATCAGACTCCATGTATGTCAGCTGTTGTTTGGTTACATTTGCTTCCACTGCCATATCCACACGGTGTCTACAGATTTCTGTCTCTGACCTTTGTCATACTTTCCTCCTGGGTCATTCTGTATCGATTAATGGTCATCTCTACATACTTCTTTTTAAATACACTCCGTTTTGCTGATTTTTTCATCTCCTCATCCAGATTATTCCACTGTCTGACACCCGTGACTGATACGGTAAAGGATTTGGTGATGATAATCATATCACAGTCATGCAGGCGTAGTATGATATATATTTTTTTATAACACACTGGTATCGGTATCGGTACTCGGTATCGGCCGATACCCACAGCACAAGTATCGGAATCGGTATCGGGAGGGAAAAAATGGTATCAGAACATCTCTATTTGTAACAGCTGTAACTTAAACGCTGACAGCTGTTTTTTCATCGGTTTTCAGACAGCAACAAAGGTCGACATATAATTCGCAGAAAAATAAGGCAACAAAAGACCACTTTGAAGGCCACGGTAGCAGAGTACAACAGTCTCATTCCATACAAGCAAGTGGTGTGCATGGATAGCATTCTGGATACAGAACATCCCTGGCCGTGGCAAATTACAAAGAGTGGTATGCATTTCGGTACTGTGCATATTCTTTAGTTGTGAAAGAAGTATCATATCCTTTACTTCAAAGCATGTCTATTTGCAAAGTAAAACATTTCTGACTACACTGTAAAAATACTCAGATCTGATCACAAGTATAATATTATTTCTGTATAATCAGTAAAGCATTAAAAAGGGAAGTTGTCCAATAATTGTAGTGAAGTAAAAAGTTAAACATTTTCCTCTGAGATGTAGTGCAGTAGAAGAAGAAAGTAGCATAAAAAGAAAAGTATCTCAAATTTATACTTAAGCACAGTACTTTAGTGAATACACATTTCATCACTAGCATTCTTACATTTAGGTGTTCCAGTGGATATATTTTCATTCTGACAAAGTATGCATATGTATGACAGAAATGATCTCTGAAGCTACATGCTATATACAGTGGTGTATATATATATATATATATATATATACACATATATATATATATATATATATATATATATATATATATATATATATATATATATATATATATATATATATATACACACACATACACATGTATATAACTTTTCATATTGACAGGCTGGATTGGGGGTGGTACCCGGACGTCAGGCTGACGCTAGCCCCCAGCAAGGAGCAGAACTCCTCCCAGAAGCGGGAGGTAAACTGAGGTCCCCAGTCCGACAGTACGTCTCTTGGGATGCCATGGATACGGACCAACTTGTGGAGAAGGACGACTGCTGTTTCCTTAGCTGAGGGAAGTAAATAGTGTCCACTCAGGGTGGTGCGTGACGTGCCTACCGGGCAGCTCTTTGGTGTCCCAGTTGTCCGCAGTAAAAACATCGCCCCTCCCATTGGCGGCGCTGACGTTCCTCCAGAGTGAGTCGGGTACGGCCGAGCTGCATGGACTCGCCTGGCTCAGCGGATGGCAGGGACTTGTGGAGTAGTGTCAGAAATGAGGGCAACGATCTGGGGGCTATCCCTGGGGATCGATGACGGCGGTAAGTTTCTCCTCTCCTTCTCCCACTTGTGGAGCCGGAAGTCCAGTCGGATCGCCAGGTCGATCAACGAGTCCAGATCGGGAGGACTTTTGAGGGGGCGTCAGGGTGTCATAATGGAAGCGGACAATCCTCGGTGAAAAGAGTGTTGCAGTGCCACTTCATTCCACTCCAGCGCCGCAGCTGCTTGGAACTTAATGGCGTACTCGCCAACACTGTCACGGTTCTAGTGCAGGTTGTCCAGGGCTCGGGCCGCCTCCAAAGCCGGAATAGTGGTGTCGGAAACCTTCCGGAGAGCCAAAAACAACTCCTCTGCCATGCGGGAGGAAGGTGCGTCATGAGATGGGAGACAATGAAGGCTACTTTGTTCAGTACTGAGCTCTAAGTCTGTGGCATTAACTTGAAATGCAGCCTGCACTGATGGATGAAAGGACGACACTCACCGACAACCCAGAGAACTTGTCGGGGGAGCCCAATCGTGGGATGTGGAAAGCTGAGTCGTTTTCCCCAGGATGCATCGAATTAACAGACAATGGTGGGGAAACAGCTGACGCGGCAGAAGCGATCGGCGACGAGGAGGCAGATCCGCTGAAGGTTCTGTGTCATCTGTTGAATCTGTGTGTTGACGCTGTCTTGATCCGCTCGTCTTTGGTCAACTAACTGCTGAACCGAGGATTTTGTGTAATTTACTTTAAAGCCTGAAAATTTTCCGAATGTGTCAATTAAGTTTATCAGACTAGAAATTGAATTATTTAAATCTGTTAGAAGTAAAAGGGTGTCATCAGCATACATTATAATGCGATGTTCGGTATCTGATATTTTTATACCTGAAATTGAGGGGTGCGATCTCTAAATTATATCAACACTCTTAACATGAACAAGGTATCAAGGAACATGGAGAAGGAAAAAACGCACTGACAAAGGACAAAGGGAAATGAATGACTTAAGAAGGGGAAGAGGGGACCAGGTGCTGGCAATCAGGGAATGACACCAGGTGCAAACACTCAAGGTTATCAGACAAGACGAGGACAAGGTAGACAAGGAAACCCTAAGCCCTCAACAAAATAAAACGGGAAATGACAAAAAACGTGACTCCCAAAACAAACATGACTAACAAATCTGCCGACGTGTAACACGGCAGATTTTACACGTCTGGTGTCATTCCCTGATTGCCAGCACCTGGTCCCCTCTTCCCCTTCTTAAGTCATTCATTTCCCTTTGTCCTTTGTCAGTGCGTTTTTTCCTTCTCCATGTTCCTTGATACCTTGTTCATGTTAAGAGTGTTGATATAATTTAGAGATCGCACCCCTCAATTTCAGGTATAAAAATATCAGATACCGAACATCGCATTATAATATATGCTGATGACACCCTTTTACTTCTAACAGATTTAAATAATTCAATTTCTAGTCTGATAAACTTAAGTGACACATTCGGAAAATTTTCAGGCTTTAAAGTAAATTACACAAAATCCTCTATCATGTTTCTGAATAAGCAGGAGCGAATAAATCCGGTGAGCCATCCTTTCAATAATGCAGTTAACGGATTTAAATATCTTGGGATCACCATTACCCCAACCATCAAAGATTTAGTGAAGAAGTGATAACATTGAGTATGTCCTAAAATGGTTTAAAGGGTCACTGGTCACAAGTCACATCAAACAGTTACAGTGAACATTTCTCTTCATGTAGTACATGACGTACATAATTTCCATCACAATTTCCATATTACAAATGTCCTTTTCAAATTAAGAGGGGAGTACATGTTTTATCTGATGCTACACAAAACTAACAATGCTTCAAATATCAACACCATTATTATTGTGCTATAATTAAAAGTCGATATCATTGACTGTATAAAATTGTAACTTGATACAGTTGTTGTGTATCTGCTCCTGGTCTCTCTCTCTCTTCTGTCTCTACCTCATCTCCCCTTGTCCTTTCTCTCCCCCCTTTCTGTCCCCCACCTCACCTCTGTCCCCCATTTTCCTTTCACCCCAACCGGTCAAGGCAGATGACCGCACATCTATGAACCTGGTTCTGTCAGAGATTTCTTCCTGTTAAGAGGAAGTTTTTTCTCTCCACTGATGCCTAGTGCTTGCTCATTGTGTGAACTGTTGGGGTTCTCTGCTCTCCTTGATGTTGTCTGTGTACAGTGCCTTGAGATAACGTATGTTATGATTTGGTGCTATACAAATAAAATTTGTCAGTTAATGAAAGATCATTAAAAATCTACCGTCTCAGTGCTGTGGAGTGCTTTAAAACCAGATCAAGAATAGCATTTGCATCTAAAAACGCTTGGAGTTGAATAATCCAGACCACAGGAGGAGAAGAAGTAATTCAGAATAAATGTCTTGTTTACTAGCAATCTTGCATTCACCCCGCCCCCCGCGTAAGCGAGGGAAGCGAAGGCGAGGGGTCCAGAACTCCTCATCTCTCCTCCGGGAACGAGGAATTGGTGCTGCAGGTGAAAATCAAGTCCTTTGTGGCATTGAGCTCAGCAAGTATCCCGACAGGAGTGGGGGAAGAGGAGTTTTATGTCCCCTGGAGTCGAACTTTAGTAAGTTTTGACTGGTAACTCGAATAGTAAGGAGCTCTTAGCAATCATAGATCCGCAGAGAGTCAGCATTATTAGTGACAAGCAACAGAAACAGAAACACGACTGACATAAGCAGACGGCCGGCCACACACACTGGCGCCATCTTGCTTTTCCCTACAATATATCTCAATTGGGCCGCATGGTAGTATTCCTTCAATTTTGGAGGTCCCATCCCTTCTCCTTCTTGCTTTTGGCAGCTGGAGAGTTTCCAATCTTATTCTGGGTCTTTTGCCACCCCAAATAAACCTCGATATAATTTTATTCCAGCTCATAGGGTGACATTTTTCAGCTTCCTAAATGTAGCTGTCGCTGAGAGTATTGTTTATTTATTTATTTTTGTTGTTTTGATGGTTTTGTGTATGGATGTTTTTGTTTATGTAGTTGACGATGTATATTGAGTTGTGATTATGATGACCCCTGCTGGTCATGTGATGGGCGCACTGAATGGTGGGAAAAATGGGCAGTCTGTTTTTTGGAGTTACGGTATATGAGCGGAGTTCGACCGTGGAGCCTTGGCAGCTCCTGATTTACTGGTTGGAAGGCGCACACGGTAAGAGAGTGTGGTCTTTTTTTTTTGTGCATTTTATATTTGTTTTGCATGTGTGATAAAACTGATGTAGAGAAGCCATATTTATGTTAAAATGTGGTTATGTTATGTTTTGTGTTATTTCAGTTTTTCACGGTGTTTGGAGCAGTTTGTAAAAGATAGACAATAAAGCTCAATCAAACATCCGTTGGATCGTGTTTTTTCTGACCAGGAAGAAAAGCTTTGGGAGCAGCTACAGTGAAAAACGTGACCCACCTTTGAAAAGGTGTCCACGCGAAGTGAACGTGTTCATGCAGTGGAACCCGGAAGAAGGAGAAGCGATCCACGAAAGAAAACCACGTGGACAGCGGGAGTAAGGGCAACGAGGTTCGCCAGCCTTCCTGTGAAGATCCGAAGGACTGCACCTCTGAAGCATTCTCTACGCATAGTAGGCCTGTGTGAGGACCTCATTTCCCTCTGGCATTCATCGAGCGCGACACCGCGAGCGGCAGACCAGTGCGAGCAAAGCGCAAGAAGATGACGGCGCTGCAGATGCTACAAGAGGCCACAGGGTAGCAGCAGCGTCACATGAACAATTCAGCTAACGAATATTATTGCAAAGGACAACAGGTCAGACTGTATATTTTCCATTGTGTTTTTGGTTGATTGAACTGAATGTTTTTTACACTTCAAGTTATTATTAGAAAAGAAAAAAAAGGACTTACATTTTGAAAAAGTGTAAATTTAACCGAAATACGTAACGTGTTTGCATTTCATATTGAGTGTTTTCATGACAGTTCTGTATTGTTGTAAGCCGTCATACTAGTGTAACAAAATGGAACAGTTCAGACCAGATACTTTTGTACTAGAGGGAGTACTAGAGGCTCTGGAAAAAGAAAAAGAAGAGTTAGAGGAAAAATTAGAAACTGAAATTGAAGAGTCAGAAAGACAGGATATTGAAGAACGCATAGCTGAAATTAATACAGATCTTCAAATCCATAAAATAGTGCTCAAGGAGCCAGCACCTCAGACTGAAGGAACAGTGAGGCGATCAGAAAGAAAGAAGCATCCTACAGAAAAGGGGCTTGAATACATAAAAGAGGAGAGTTCAAAAAAGGAAAAGAAGTTTATGTTTACATATGTCAACTTCAAGGCTGAGGTTCAGTATACTAGGACTAAATTAAAGGAAGAATGCTCTAAAGCAGAATTAGGTGAAATGATTCTAGCTTTAAGTAAATATGAGCCAATACTAAAGCAAGAATATGAGAGCTTGCACGCACTGACCACACCATCTCCAGATATCAGGAGAAGAATGGATAGCTGCACTTCAGTGACAACAGAAATTATTTCACTCCTGAAAATACGCTACTCAGAAGCAGATAAAGAGTTTGATCCAGAGACTGTGAAAGAAGGACTCTTGAAATTACTCCAAAGAGAAGATGCCAGGTCAATTTATGGCTCAACTGTGTCAAGAGCTGCAGGGAGTAGTCTGCAAGGTAGTCAGGTGTCACTAAAGAAGGCAGAGGTGGCAGCGCGATTGGCGTCAAAACGTGCTGAAGTTACCAGGGAAAAGGAAATATCTGCACAAAGGAAAGAAGTGTTGGCACAGCAAGAGAGGTTAAAAATTATGGAGGATCAAAGGGATCTTGAGGCCATGGAGGCTGAATACAAGGTGTATGCTGAAGAGGAATCAAAATTAAATGCTGAAATAGGAGATACTAGAGAAATATTCCCAATGCCTCCCCGTCAGCTTCCAATACAGCATAACCGCATATCATGCATTCAGGCTTCCCAAGATCTCTCAGGCCCGCTAAGCTCTGAAAGCAAAGTAGCACCAACATCGAATGAAGCCACGCTAGTTCAAGCCTTAAAAGAGTCCCTGGTAATGACTAGACTTCCAGCACCAGAGCCATTCACGTTTACAGGAGACCCACTCAAATTCACTGAGTGGCGCACTAGCTTCAAAGCCTTAATTGAAACAAGTTGCTTAAACCCAGCACACAGGCTCTACTATTTGAAAAAATACATTAGTGGAGAAGCGCTTTGTGTGTTAGAAGGGACATTCTATCGGAGTGATGAAGAAGCTTATACACAGGCTTGGGACGCCCTGAACAAACGTTATGGCCACCCCTTCGTTGTCCAAAGAGCATTCCGCGGGAAGCTGAGCAACTGGCCTAAAATTGGACCAAAGGAATCTCTGAAATTAAGAGAATTCAGTGATTTCCTCATCTCATGCAAGAACGCAATGCCTCACGTAGCTGGTCTAATGGTGTTAGATGATTGTGAGGAAAATCAAAAACTGCTACAGAAGCTTCCTGACTGGTTAACAACCCGCTGGAACCGACATGTGACTAAAGCATTAGACGAAGGGAAATTATATCCTGGCTTCAAGGAGTTTTCAGGTTTTGTGGCAGAAGAGGCACGTATTGCGTGTAACCCAGTCTCATCTCTTCATGCACTGAAACATATAGATGAGAAAATTGATAAGGAACAGAAGCGTTCCAAGGCCAACTCTCTGGTGACAACAACAAAGGTGCACCAGAAGGAAAACTTCACTAAGAAGAGCTCAAGCCAATCAGAGGGTTCTACAGCCAACCCTTCTGCCTCTCAAACCAAAAGGTTCATAGAATGTACTGCTGTCAAGAAAATCACTTTATTTACAAATGTGGAAAATTTGCAGCAATGCCTCTAGAAGAGAAGAAAAAATTTGTCATCAGTAACAATATGTGTTTCGGTTGCCTCAGAGTAGGTCATGTTGCCAAAAACTGTCGAAAGAGGGCTATTTGTAACATCTGCAGGCGGAATCATCCATCTCCACTCCATGAGGAACGAGCTCCAGGTGAAAGACAAGAAGTACCACCGCAAAAGGAAAGTTCTTCCACTAACTTATGCAGTGTGAGAAAGAACAGTGGTGACCGCACTTCAATGATTGTACCAGTGTGGCTTTCTAGCACAGCTAAGAATAGCCCAGAAATCTTGGTTTATGCATTACTAGATACACAGAGCAGTAATACCTTCATAGACCAAGATGTCTGCCAAAAAATTCAAGCGCACACAGAACCTGTCAAATTAAAGCTGTCAACAATGACTGACAAGAGTTCAATAGTGAATTGTCACAGAGCAGTTGGATTGAAGGTGAGAGGGTATTGTTCACAAGAGTGCATTGAACTACCACCAGCCTACACGCAGGAATACATCCCGCTGGAGAAAAATAGTATTCCAACTCGTGATACAGCATCAAGATGGGTTCACCTTCTCAGTGTGGCCGAAGAGATGCCAGATTTGTTGAATTGTCCTGTAGGACTACTGATTGGCTATGACTGTGCAAGGGCTCTGAAACCAAAAGAAGTGATGTCAGGGGAAGAGCATGAACCCTATGCAGTCAAGACGGCGTTGGGCTGGAGTATAGTTGGAGCCACTATGCCTTGCACTAATACAAGAAATGAGACCGGATTCTGCCATCGCATTTCTGTGAAAGAACTACCACCCATCACACCCACCTCTGTGATTAAGGCATTAGAGATGGATTTTCTGGACACAAATCCAAAAGACAAGACAATATCGCAAGAAGATATTCAATTTCTAAATGTTTTGAATGAGAAAATCAAGCACAATGAAGAGGGACATCTAGAGATGCCTCTGCCATTTAAAGCACGTCCTCAGCTTCCAAGCAATAAGCAGCTTGCTACAGTGCGTCTGAAGCATTTAAGAAGAAAGATGGAGAAGAATCCTAAATACAGGGAGGATTACATTAAATTCATGGGCAATGTTTTTAGAGATGGTGATGCAGAGGAGACAAGTGTGGTCCCTGAAGAAGGCAACATATGGTACATTCCACACCACGGGGTGTATCACCCTAGGAAGCCTGAAAAAATAAGGGTCGTATTCGATTGCTCCGCCAAATTCGAGGGCACCTCTCTGAACGACCACCTGCTCACAGGCCCAGATTTAACGAACACTTTGACTGGAGTCCTGTGTAGATTTCGACAACACAAGATTGCAATCAATTGCGATGTGGAAAAAATGTTTCATCGCTTTCACGTCAGCCCAGAAGATCGGGATTTCATGAGGTTCCTGTGGTGGGACAATGGGAACACGGAAAGTGAGCCCAAAGAATACCACATGCGAGTGCACATATTCGGTGCTGCGTCATCACCGAGATGTGCTAATTATGGCATGAAACACCTTGCCAGTAAATATGAGAAGAGCCATACACTGGCAGCAAGTTTCATTCGCAAGAATTTTTATGTGGATGACGGGCTGGTCAGTGTCAATTCGGTTGAAATAGCCAACCAGCTCATTACTGAAGCGCGAGAACTCTGTAGTAAGGCACAGCTGCGTCTACATAAATTTGTCTCCAACAACAGAGATGTTTTGAATGCAATACCAGAGAGTGAACGTGCTAGAACTGTGGAAGATGTAGACCTGAACTACAGTGAGCTTCCAATACAGAGTGTATTGGGAGTAAAGTGGAACGTTGAGCGAGATGCATTTTCATTCAATGTCGTCCGCACAGAAAAGACAGCCACACGGAGAGGAATCCTATCAACAGTCGCCAGTGTTTATGACCCACTGGGATTTCTTGCTCCCTACCTCTTGAATGGTAAAAGAGTGCTGCAAGAGATGTGCAAACAGGGTATGGGATGGGATGAACCTGTTCCCCCTGAACTAAAGTCAAGATGGGAAGCATGGCTCCATGACTTAGAGAGTCTTCAAAAAATTGAAGTTCCAAGGTGCTTCATTCCTGAAACCCTTGACACGATCCAAAAAATTGAGCTGCATCATTTTTCAGATGCCAGCAACAACGGCTATGGGCAGTGCTCATATATCAGGATCGTTGCAGATGAGCAAGTGCACTGTACATTAGTAATGGGTAAGGCCAGAGTGGCACCCATAAGGGTTGTCAGCATACCCCGACTTGAGCTAACAGCAGCTACGGTGTCTGCTTCTGTTAGTAATACCCTCCGAGAAGAACTGGAGCTGGAAATAGATCAAGAGTTTTTCTGGACCGATTCACAGGTGGTGCTCGGGTACATTAAAAATGAAGCCAGACGATTTCATGTATTTGTAGCCAACCGTGTTCAGAAGATAAGAGACTCTACTGATCCTAGTCGATGGTTCTATGTTGAGACGGGTCAGAATCCAGCAGACCATGCATCTAGAGGTCTCAAGGTGGCAGATCTTCTAGAATCAAGTTGGCTGAGAGGACCAGAGTTCTTATGGGAACCAGAAATTTTTACAGATCAAAGAACACCAGAGCTTCTTGTGGGCGACCCAGAAGTAAAGGTCTTAAAAACTGATACTGTTGAACAGGACAGCTTCTTGAAAAGGCTGTCAAGAATTTCTGATTGGAACACAGCCCTCAATGTCATTGCTCGTATCCAAAGACTGGCACATAAAGACAAAACTGGACCCATCAGTGTTGAGGAACGAAGAGAAGCTACGCTTGTGCTCATCAGAGCAGCACAGAGAGAGGCCTTCGAAGTAGAACTCAAATGGTTTAGCCAAAAGTCCATGAAATTGCCAAAAACTCACAAGATGCATCAACTTGATCCAATATTTGAGAATGGATTGCTCAGGGTAGGAGGCAGATTAAGAATTTCTTCTGCATCCCTGGAATTAAGGCATCCAGTGATTTTACCTAAGGAAGGCATTGTCACACAGCTTATACTTGACCATTGTCATAAGAAGACACAGCACCAAGGCCGAGGGCAAACATTGAATGAGCTCAGAGCCAATGGTTTTTGGATATTAGGTGCTAGCAAGTTAGTGGCCAAGTATATTAAGAACTGTGTCACTTGCAGAAAGGTTTGTGGGCCGACAGAACAACAACGTATGGCAGACCTGCCCAGTGACTGAGTTGAACCCTCTCCTCCGTTCTCATACGCTGGGATTGATTGTTTCGGCCCTTTCTACACCAAACAGGGTCGTAAAGAACATAAGAGGTATGGTCTATTGTTTACATGCCTCAGCTCTAGAGCCATCCACATAGAAATGTTGGAGGACCTCACCACTGATGCATTTTTAAATGCTTTGAGATGCTTTATAGCAATCAGAGGAGCAGTAAGACAGATTCGCTCTGACCAGGGTACAAATTTCCTTGGAGCAAAGAATGAATTGAAGAAGGGTCTAATGGCTCTAGACAAGGACCGGATTGTGACTTTCCTTGCAAGAAAGCAGTGTGACTTCCTCATGAATGTTCCTGAAGCAAGCCACATGGGGGGCATTTGGGAACGCCAGATACGGACGGTTAGGAGCGTCATGAGCACTGTTCTGGCACAAGCTAATGGAAGACTTGATGACACCTCATTGAGGACATTTTTCTATGAGGCTATGTCGATTGTAAATAGTCGTCCCCTCACCACAGACACTATCAGTGATCCTAAGAGTGTTGAGCCTTTAACGCCTAATCATTTGCTCACAATGAAGTCTATTGTGCCCCTCCCACCACCAGGCAATTTTGTAAGGGAAGATTTATATGCCAGAAAACGGTGGCGTAGGGTGCAATACTTATCGGAGCAATTTTGGAGCAGGTGGCGCAAAGAATACCTGGCTAACATAAGCCTGAGACAGCGATGGCATGTGCCCAGAAGGAATGTGAGGGTGGGAGACGTAGTTATTGTCAAGGAGGACAATGTTCCCAGAAACGAATGGAGACTTGCCAGAGTGGTCGAAGCAAGGAAGGAGGATGATGGTTTGGTGCGCAAGGTCAAAATTCAAATAGGCCACAGTAAATTAGGTAAGCAAGGTGAACGCTTAACACAACCAACCTTTCTTGAACGTCCAGTTCAAAAACTAGTGGTGCTAGTTGAGCAGAATACATAGGCTAGTATCACAATAGCGTTTGGCGCTGCTGTTAAGGGTTAAGCTGTTACACAAAATAGGTGTGATAGTTATTTTCTTATTTGGGGAAAATTACAAGATGTATTTCATTGGTTTAACATAGAGGTAACATAAATCTTTGTAATTTTGGTGGCAGTGTAGCTGTCGCTGAGAGTATTGTTTATTTATTTATTTTTGTTGTTTTGATGGTTTTGTGTATGGATGTTTTTGTTTATGTAGTTGACGATGTATATTGAGTTGTGATTGTGATGACCCCTGCTGGTCATGTGATGGGCGCACTGAATGGTGGGAAAAATGGGCAGTCTGTTTTTTGGAGTTACGGTATATGAGCGGAGTTCGACCGTGGAGCCTTGGCAGCTCCTGATTTACTGGTTGGAAGGCGCACACGGTAAGAGAGTGTGGTCTTTTTTTTTTGTGCATTTTATATTTGTTTTGCATGTGTGATAAAACTGATGTAGAGAAGCCATATTTATGTTAAAATGTGGTTATGTTATGTTTTGTGTTATTTCAGTTTTTCACGGTGTTTGGAGCAGTTTGTAAAAGATAGACAATAAAGCTCAATCAAACATCCGTTGGATCGTGGTTTTTCTGACCAGGAAGAAAAGCTTTGGGAGCAGCTACACTAAATGTGAATATTTTGTATTTTGTGACATTTTTCAGCTTTTTAAATGTAAATATTTTCTACTTTGTGACATTTTTCAGCTTATTAAATGTGAATATTTTCTACTTTGTGACATTTTTCGGCTTATGAAATGTGAATATTTTCTACTTTGTGATATTTTTCAACTTCTTATATGTGAATATTTTCTACTTTGTGAAATTATTCAGCTTCTTAACTGAATATTATCTACTTTCTTTCATTTTCCAGCTTCTTAAATGTGAATATGTTCTACCTTGTGTCATTTTTCAGCTTCTTAAATGTGAATATTTTCTACTCTGTGACTTTTTCTGCTTCCCCTGTAAAGCCCAAACCATTAAATAATTGATAGAAAATTCAAATTCTTTGAAACTGGAGCCTTTATTGGTCCTTCTGAACAATTATTATTATTTTATTTTTTTTCAAATATCAATTTCCATATAGGAGTTTTAATTTGTATCATATTTGATACAGTGGGTCACAATGCTCAAAGATTCTTTTTTTTCTTGAACAAAAAATACACAAACAAATCCAACAAATCCAACAAAAACAATGCAGCAATGGAACTGGCAGGGTGGAAATCTGTAGGACATAACATTTGAGTAATTTTTACTCATTTTGCGGTTCACAACCTTTTGTGGTATGCTTGAAAACAGTTTCTGTCCTTGTTCAGACAAAGATGCACTCTGCATTTCTCACAGTACACATGGGCAAAGTGGCCTATGCAGTGCTTGCATCTCTGTCGGGTTTCCCACGTTGGGAAATGATGAAGGCCATCCTTTCTCACATCAGGGGGCAGCTCAGGGGTTTTCCTCTTCCGGGGAGGGGTTGGCGTTGCTTCTGGAGAGGACAGTGTTCTGCCACACTTTTTTTCCTGCGCTAACAGAAGCCTGAAACCTTCGAAGGGTCAGGGTTTTCTGCCTGGGCTGCAGTTTCGCCAGGTCTCCTCTGTAGCGGATCCATGCATTGATTACTGCCACTGCAACGGTGTGCCATCTTCGGGATCTGAAGTTGAACTTGTACAGTGCAGATAGCATATCAAGAAGGTCAACACCTCCCATGAACCTGTTGTATGGGGGTACCTTGTCTCCATCTCCCAGTAAGCTTGTACGTTGGGCATCTGTACTAACCCCATGTGCATGTACATACCCAGAATTTGCTCAATTTCTTGGGCATTTGTGTTCACTGACTTTCCATTTTTCTGCACACTGTACAAGTTTGTTTCTTCTGCAATTTCCTGTAGCATTTCATCAGTCACATAATCTTTGAAATAAATATATGGTGTCCAGTCAAGCCTCTCTTCAGAGTCTTTCTCAACACATTCCACAAACTCAACAGATGGAGGTTCAAACTGTTTTCTTCTCCGCCGATACTCCTTCTTTTTCACTTTGCCCATTGCCATCTGCTTTTGTGTTGTGTCCTCTTCTGGGACTTTCTGGGCCTTCATCATCATCATTACCGTCTGGGTTTTCCTCTTCCTCATCATCACTACTATCTGGATTTTCCCCAATCCTTGCAGTAGGAGTCCATTCCTCATCCTCCTCATCCTCATCATCATCTTCCCCAAGCTGCTCCATGTCACTTGAATTCCCATCCATAATCATCTTCAGAGCATCTTCAACACTGTATTTTTTTTGCCATCTAAAACACACATGCACACAAAAAAACAGATTATTGTGTATTTCTTCTTTGAATTGGTCAGTTTTTAGTGAAAATCAGTAAGCAAAACGAAGTTGCTATCAATCATACCATTGCAACACCCAACTAGTCATCAATCATCATGATACAGCAAGTTGCATATCTAATGTATTGCTCTGAACGTACCAAATAATGTAATTTAAACATTTAATTAGTTTACTTGAAAAATAAAAAGACTGTATGTTGCTTGATGTTATTTATAATGCATGAAATACAATAAAATGACAATTAACTGATTTAGAGTTACATGACCTTAAACACCCGCTGTATCAATTTTGATACGTAATTTTAAACACGGTTTTACTAAACCATAGATTATGAAATATTAATATTAAATTATATTATATTATATTATATTATATTATATTATATTATATTATATTATATTATATATTATATTATATATTATATTAATATTATAATATTTTTTCACATTGCATCAACCGAGTTACTGTTCCTATTGATGTTTCACAAAAAATTTGAATTTTTTTCTTACCTTAACCTTTTCAAAATTGGCAAAGTTCTTCTGCAAATACCACGTGTCCACTTCTTGGTTAATGGCAGTCTTGTAGCATCCCTGGAAAGCCCTCTAGTGATCAGATTACTGCCCTCTGGTGGATTATCCATGTACTGCATGTATATAATTGTTTATAATTGTCACACTGCTCATGTGGAGGGCTCAAAAACTCATGTATCACATATATGATACGTTTGGCGTTATAGCTGAAACATGTCAAAGTAGAAAATATTACATTTAATTAGCTGAAAAATGACAGAAAGTAGAAAATATTTACATTAAGAAGCTGAAAAATGTCACAAAGTAGAAAATATTGATAGTTAAGAAGCTGAAAATGTCAAAAAGTAGAAAATATTCACATTTAAGAAGCTGAAAAATGTCACAAAGTAGAAAATATTCACCTTTAAGAAGCTGAAAAATGTTACAAAGTAGAACATTTTCACATTTAAGAAGATGAAAAATGACAGAAAGTAGAAAATATTCACATTTAAGAAGATGAAAAATGTTACAAAGTAGAACATTTTCACATTTAAGAAGATGAAAAATGACAGAAAGTAGAAAATATTCACAGTTAAGAAACTGGAAAATGTCAGAAAATAGAAGATTTCACATTTAAGAAGATGAAAAATGACAGAAAGTAGAACATATTCACATTTAAGAAGATGAAAAATGACAAAAAGTAGAATATATTCACATTTAAGAAGCTGCAAAATGACAGAAAGTAGAAAATAATCATAATTAAGAAGCTGAAAAATGACAGAAAGTAGAAAATATTCACATTTAAGAAGATGAAAAATGTTACAAAGTAGAACATTTTCACATTTAAGAAGATGAAAAATGACAGAAAGTAGAAAATATTCACAGTTAAGAAACTGGAAAATGTCAGAAAATAGAAGATTTCACATTTAAGAAGATGAAAAATGACAGAAAGTAGAACATATTCACATTTAAGAAGATGAAAAATGACAAAAAGTAGAATATATTCACATTTAAGAAGCTGCAAAATGACAGAAAGTAGAAAATAATCATAATTAAGAAGCTGAAAAATGACAGAAAGTAGAAAATATTCACATTTAAGAAGCTTAAAAATTACAAAAAGTAGAAAATATTTACATTTAAGAAGCTGCAACATGTCAGAAAGTTGAAAATATTCAGTTAAGAAGCTGAAAAATGTCAGAAAGTAGAAAATGTTCACATTTAAGAAGCTGAAAAATGTCACAAAGTAGAAAATATTCACATTTAAGAAGCTGAAAAATTACACAAAGTAGAAAATATTCACATTTAAGAAGCTGCAAAATGTCAGAAAGTAGAAAATATTCACATTTAAGAAGCTGGAAAATTTAAAAAAGTAGAACATATTCACAGTTAAGAAGCTAAAAAATGAAATAAAGTAGAAAATGTTCATAGTTAAGAAGCTGAACAATGACAGAAAGTAGAAAATATTCATAGTTTAAAAGCTGCAAAATGTCACAAAGTAGAAAATATTCACATTTAAAAAGCAGAAAAATGTCAAAAGTAGAACATATTCACAGTTAAGAAACTGGAAAATGTCAGAAAGTAGAAAATATTCACATTTAAGAAGCTGAAAAATGACAGAACGTAGAAAATATTCACAGTTAAGAAGCTGAAAAATGTCAGAAATTAGAAAATATTCATAGTTAAGAAACTTGAGAATGTCACAAAGTAGAAGATATTCACATTTAAGAAGATGAACAATGAAAAAAAATTAGAACATATTCACAGTTAAGAAGCTGAAAAATGACAGAAAGTAGAAAATATTCACAGTTAAGAAACTGAAAAATGTCAGAAAGTAGAAAATATTCACAGTTAAGAAGCTGAAACATGTCAAAGTAGAAAATATTCACATTTAAGAAGCTGAAAAATGTCAGAAATTAGAAAATATTCAGTTAAGAAGCTGAAAAATTTCAAAAAGTTGAAAATATTCACATTTAAGAAGCTGAAAAATTTAAGAAAGTAGAACATATTTACATTTAAGAAGCTGAACAATGACAGAAAGTAGAACATATTCATAGTTAAGAAGCTGAAAATGACAAAAAAAAGAAAACAATCACATTAAAGAAGCTGCAAAATGTCACAAAGAAATATTCACATTTAAGAAGCTGAAAAATGACAGAAAGTAAAAAATATTCACAGTCAAGAAACTGGAAAATGTCAGAAAGTAGAAAATATTCACATTTAAGAAGCTGAAAAATGTCAGAAATTAGAAAATATTCATAGTTAAGAAACTTGAGAATGTCAGAAAGTAGAAGATATTCACATTTAAGAAGATGAACAATGAAAAAAAAATTAGAACATATTCACAGTTAAGAAGCTGAAAAATGACAGAAAGTAGAAAATATTCACAGTTAAGAAACTGAAAAATGTCAGAAAGTAGAAAATATTCACATTTAAGAAGATGAAAAATGACAGAAAGTAGAACATATTCACATTTAAGAAGATGAAAAATGACAAAAAGTAGAATATATTCACATTTAAGAAGCTGCAAAATGACAGAAAGTAGAAAATAATCATAATTAAGAAGCTGAAAAATGACAGAAAGTAGAAAATATTCACATTTAAGAAGATGAAAAATGTTACAAAGTAGAACATTTTCACATTTAAGAAGATGAAAAATGACAGAAAGTAGAAAATATTCACAGTTAAGAAACTGGAAAATGTCAGAAAATAGAAGATTTCACATTTAAGAAGATGAAAAATGACAGAAAGTAGAACATATTCACATTTAAGAAGATGAAAAATGACAAAAAGTAGAATATATTCACATTTAAGAAGCTGCAAAATGACAGAAAGTAGAAAATAATCATAATTAAGAAGCTGAAAAATGACAGAAAGTAGAAAATATTCACATTTAAGAAGCTTAAAAATTACAAAAAGTAGAAAATATTTACATTTAAGAAGCTGCAACATGTCAGAAAGTTGAAAATATTCAGTTAAGAAGCTGAAAAATGTCAGAAAGTAGAAAATGTTCACATTTAAGAAGCTGAAAAATGTCACAAAGTAGAAAATATTCACATTTAAGAAGCTGAAAAATTACACAAAGTAGAAAATATTCACATTTAAGAAGCTGCAAAATGTCAGAAAGTAGAAAATATTCACATTTAAGAAGCTGGAAAATTTAAAAAAGTAGAACATATTCACAGTTAAGAAGCTAAAAAATGAAATAAAGTAGAAAATGTTCATAGTTAAGAAGCTGAACAATGACAGAAAGTAGAAAATATTCATAGTTTAAAAGCTGCAAAATGTCACAAAGTAGAAAATATTCACATTTAAAAAGCAGAAAAATGTCAAAAGTAGAACATATTCACAGTTAAGAAACTGGAAAATGTCAGAAAGTAGAAAATATTCACATTTAAGAAGCTGAAAAATGACAGAACGTAGAAAATATTCACAGTTAAGAAGCTGAAAAATGTCAGAAATTAGAAAATATTCATAGTTAAGAAACTTGAGAATGTCACAAAGTAGAAGATATTCACATTTAAGAAGATGAACAATGAAAAAAAATTAGAACATATTCACAGTTAAGAAGCTGAAAAATGACAGAAAGTAGAAAATATTCACAGTTAAGAAACTGAAAAATGTCAGAAAGTAGAAAATATTCACAGTTAAGAAGCTGAAACATGTCAAAGTAGAAAATATTCACATTTAAGAAGCTGAAAAATGTCAGAAATTAGAAAATATTCAGTTAAGAAGCTGAAAAATTTCAAAAAGTTGAAAATATTCACATTTAAGAAGCTGAAAAATTTAAGAAAGTAGAACATATTTACATTTAAGAAGCTGAACAATGACAGAAAGTAGAACATATTCATAGTTAAGAAGCTGAAAATGACAAAAAAAAGAAAACAATCACATTAAAGAAGCTGCAAAATGTCACAAAGAAATATTCACATTTAAGAAGCTGAAAAATGACAGAAAGTAAAAAATATTCACAGTCAAGAAACTGGAAAATGTCAGAAAGTAGAAAATATTCACATTTAAGAAGCTGAAAAATGTCAGAAATTAGAAAATATTCATAGTTAAGAAACTTGAGAATGTCAGAAAGTAGAAGATATTCACATTTAAGAAGATGAACAATGAAAAAAAAATTAGAACATATTCACAGTTAAGAAGCTGAAAAATGACAGAAAGTAGAAAATATTCACAGTTAAGAAACTGAAAAATGTCAGAAAGTAGAAAATATTCACAGTTAAGAAGATGAAAAATGTTACAAAGTAGAACATTTTCACATTTAAGAAGATGAAAAATGACAGAAAGTAGAAAATATTCACAGTTAAGAAACTGGAAAATGTCAGAAAATAGAAGATTTCACATTTAAGAAGATGAAAAATGACAGAAAGTAGAACATATTCACATTTAAGAAGATGAAAAATGACAAAAAGTAGAATATATTCACATTTAAGAAGCTGCAAAATGACAGAAAGTAGAAAATAATCATAATTAAGAAGCTGAAAAATGACAGAAAGTAGAAAATATTCACATTTAAGAAGATGAAAAATGTTACAAAGTAGAACATTTTCACATTTAAGAAGATGAAAAATGACAGAAAGTAGAAAATATTCACAGTTAAGAAACTGGAAAATGTCAGAAAATAGAAGATTTCACATTTAAGAAGATGAAAAATGACAGAAAGTAGAACATATTCACATTTAAGAAGATGAAAAATGACAAAAAGTAGAATATATTCACATTTAAGAAGCTGCAAAATGACAGAAAGTAGAAAATAATCATAATTAAGAAGCTGAAAAATGACAGAAAGTAGAAAATATTCACATTTAAGAAGCTTAAAAATTACAAAAAGTAGAAAATATTTACATTTAAGAAGCTGCAACATGTCAGAAAGTTGAAAATATTCAGTTAAGAAGCTGAAAAATGTCAGAAAGTAGAAAATGTTCACATTTAAGAAGCTGAAAAATGTCACAAAGTAGAAAATATTCACATTTAAGAAGCTGAAAAATAACACAAAGTAGAAAATATTCACATTTAAGAAGCTGCAAAATGTCAGAAAGTAGAAAATATTCACATTTAAGAAGCTGGAAAATTTAAAAAAGTAGAACATATTCACAGTTAAGAAGCTAAAAAATGAAATAAAGTAGAAAATGTTCATAGTTCAGAAGCTGAACAATGACAGAAAGTAGAAAATATTCATAGTTTAAAAGCTGCAAAATGTCACAAAGTAGAAAATATTCACATTTAAAAAGCAGAAAAATGTCAAAAGTAGAACATATTCACAGTTAAGAAACTGGAAAATGTCAGAAAGTAGAAAATATTCACATTTAAGAAGCTGAAAAATGACAGAACGTAGAAAATATTCACAGTTAAGAAGCTGAAAAATGTCAGAAATTAGAAAATATTCATAGTTAAGAAACTTGAGAATGTCACAAAGTAGAAGATATTCACATTTAAGAAGATGAACAATGAAAAAAAATTAGAACATATTCACAGTTAAGAAGCTGAAAAATGACAGAAAGTAGAAAATATTCACAGTTAAGAAACTGAAAAATGTCAGAAAGTAGAAAATATTCACAGTTAAGAAGCTGAAACATGTCAAAGTAGAAAATATTCACATTTAAGAAGCTGAAAAATGTCAGAAATTAGAAAATATTCAGTTAAGAAGCTGAAAAATTTCAAAAAGTTGAAAATATTCACATTTAAGAAGCTGAAAAATTTAAGAAAGTAGAACATATTTACATTTAAGAAGCTGAACAATGACAGAAAGTAGAACATATTCATAGTTAAGAAGCTGAAAATGACAAAAAAAAAAGAAAACAATCACATTAAAGAAGCTGCAAAATGTCACAAAGAAATATTCACATTTAAGAAGCTGAAAAATGACAGAAAGTAGAAAATATTCACAGTCAAGAAACTGGAAAATGTCAGAAAGTAGAAAATATTCACATTTAAGAAGCTGAAAAATGTCAGAAATTAGAAAATATTCATAGTTAAGAAACTTGAGAATGTCAGAAAGTAGAAGATATTCACATTTAAGAAGATGAACAATGAAAAAAAAATTAGAACATATTCACAGTTAAGAAGCTGAAAAATGACAGAAAGTAGAAAATATTCACAGTTAAGAAACTGAAAAATGTCAGAAAGTAGAAAATATTCACAGTTAAGAAGCTGAAACATGTCAAAGTAGAAAATATTCACATTTAAGAAGCTGAAAAATGTCAGAAATTAGAAAATATTCAGTTAAGAAGCTGAAAAATTTCAAAAAGTTGAAAATATTCACATTTAAGAAGCTGAAAAATTTAAGAAAGTAGAACATATTTACATTTAAGAAGCTGAACAATGACAGAAAGTAGAACATATTCATAGTTAAGAAGCTGAAAATGACAAAAAAAGAGAAAACAATCACATTAAAGAAGCTGCAAAATGTCACAAAGAAATATTCACATTTAAGAGGCTGAAAAATGACAGAAAGTAGAAAATATTCACAGTCAAGAAACTGGAAAATGTCAGAAAGTAGAAAATATTCACATTTAAGAAGCTGAAAAATGTCAGAAATTAGAAAATATTCATAGTTAAGAAACTTGAGAATGTCAGAAAGTAGAAGATATTCACATTTAAGAAGATGAACAATGAAAAAAAAATTAGAACATATTCACAGTTAAGAAGCTGAAAAATGACAGAAAGTAGAAAATATTCACAGTTAAGAAACTGAAAAATGTCAGAAAGTAGAAAATATTCACAGTTAAGAAGCTGAAACATGTCAAAGTAGAAAATATTCACATTTAAGAAGCTGAAAAATGTCAGAAATTAGAAAATATTCAGTTAAGAAGCTGAAAAATTTCAAAAAGTTGAAAATATTCACATTTAAGAAGCTGAAAAATTTAAGAAAGTAGAACATATTTACATTTAAGAAGCTGAACAATGACAGAAAGTAGAACATATTCATAGTTAAGAAGCTGAAAATGACAAAAAAAAAAGAAAACAATCACATTAAAGAAGCTGCAAAATGTCACAAAGAAATATTCACATTTAAGAGGCTGAAAAATGACAGAAAGTAGAAAATATTCACAGTCAAGAAACTGGAAAATGTCAGAAAGTAGAAAATATTCACATTTAAGAAGCTGAAAAATGTCAGAAATTAGAAAATATTCATAGTTAAGAAACTTGAGAATGTCAGAAAGTAGAAGATATTCACATTTAAGAAGATGAACAATGAAAAAAAAATTAGAACACATTCACAGTTAAGAAGCTGAAAAATGACAGAAAGTAGAAAATATTCACAGTTAAGAAACTGGAAAATGTCAGAAAATAGAAGATTTCACATTTAAGAAGATGAAAAATGACAGAAAGTAGAACATATTCACATTTAAGAAGCTGCAAAATGACAGAAAGTAGAAAATAATCATAATTAAGAAGCTGAAAAATGTCACAAAGTAGAAAATATTCACCTTTAAGAAGCTGAAAAATGTTACAAAGTAGAACATTTTCACATTTAAGAAGATGAAAAATGACAGAAAGTAGAAAATATTCACATTTAAGAAGATGAAAAATGTTACAAAGTAGAACATTTTCACATTTAAGAAGATGAAAAATGACAGAAAGTAGAAAATATTCACAGTTAAGAAACTGGAAAATGTCAGAAAATAGAAGATTTCACATTTAAGAAGATGAAAAATGACAGAAAGTAGAACATATTCACATTTAAGAAGATGAAAAATGACAAAAAGTAGAATATATTCACATTTAAGAAGCTGCAAAATGACAGAAAGTAGAAAATAATCATAATTAAGAAGCTGAAAAATGACAGAAAGTAGAAAATATTCACATTTAAGAAGATGAAAAATGTTACAAAGTAGAACATTTTCACATTTAAGAAGATGAAAAATGACAGAAAGTAGAAAATATTCACAGTTAAGAAACTGGAAAATGTCAGAAAATAGAAGATTTCACATTTAAGAAGATGAAAAATGACAGAAAGTAGAACATATTCACATTTAAGAAGATGAAAAATGACAAAAAGTAGAATATATTCACATTTAAGAAGCTGCAAAATGACAGAAAGTAGAAAATAATCATAATTAAGAAGCTGAAAAATGACAGAAAGTAGAAAATATTCACATTTAAGAAGCTTAAAAATTACAAAAAGTAGAAAATATTTACATTTAAGAAGCTGCAACATGTCAGAAAGTTGAAAATATTCAGTTAAGAAGCTGAAAAATGTCAGAAAGTAGAAAATGTTCACATTTAAGAAGCTGAAAAATGTCACAAAGTAGAAAATATTCACATTTAAGAAGCTGAAAAATTACACAAAGTAGAAAATATTCACATTTAAGAAGCTGCAAAATGTCAGAAAGTAGAAAATATTCACATTTAAGAAGCTGGAAAATTTAAAAAAGTAGAACATATTCACAGTTAAGAAGCTAAAAAATGAAATAAAGTAGAAAATGTTCATAGTTAAGAAGCTGAACAATGACAGAAAGTAGAAAATATTCATAGTTTAAAAGCTGCAAAATGTCACAAAGTAGAAAATATTCACATTTAAAAAGCAGAAAAATGTCAAAAGTAGAACATATTCACAGTTTAGAAACTGGAAAATGTCAGAAAGTAGAAAATATTCACATTTAAGAAGCTGAAAAATGACAGAACGTAGAAAATATTCACAGTTAAGAAGCTGAAAAATGTCAGAAATTAGAAAATATTCATAGTTAAGAAACTTGAGAATGTCACAAAGTAGAAGATATTCACATTTAAGAAGATGAACAATGAAAAAAAATTAGAACATATTCACAGTTAAGAAGCTGAAAAATGACAGAAAGTAGAAAATATTCACAGTTAAGAAACTGAAAAATGTCAGAAAGTAGAAAATATTCACAGTTAAGAAGCTGAAACATGTCAAAGTAGAAAATATTCACATTTAAGAAGCTGAAAAATGTCAGAAATTAGAAAATATTCAGTTAAGAAGCTGAAAAATTTCAAAAAGTTGAAAATATTCACATTTAAGAAGCTGAAAAATTTAAGAAAGTAGAACATATTTACATTTAAGAAGCTGAACAATGACAGAAAGTAGAACATATTCATAGTTAAGAAGCTGAAAATGACAAAAAAAAAGAAAACAATCACATTAAAGAAGCTGCAAAATGTCACAAAGAAATATTCACATTTAAGAAGCTGAAAAATGACAGAAAGTAGAAAATATTCACAGTCAAGAAACTGGAAAATGTCAGAAAGTAGAAAATATTCACATTTAAGAAGCTGAAAAATGTCAGAAATTAGAAAATATTCATAGTTAAGAAACTTGAGAATGTCAGAAAGTAGAAGATATTCACATTTAAGAAGATGAACAATGAAAAAAAAATTAGAACATATTCACAGTTAAGAAGCTGAAAAATGACAGAAAGTAGAAAATATTCACAGTTAAGAAACTGAAAAATGTCAGAAAGTAGAAAATATTCACAGTTAAGAAGCTGAAACATGTCAAAGTAGAAAATATTCACATTTAAGAAGCTGAAAAATGTCAGAAATTAGAAAATATTCAGTTAAGAAGCTGGAAAATGTCAGAAAATAGAAGATTTCACATTTAAGAAGATGAAAAATGACAGAAAGTAGAACATATTCAAATTAAAGAAGATGAAAAATAACAAAAAGTAGAAAATATTTACATTTAAGAAGCTGAAAATGTCACAAAGTAGAACATATTCACAGTTTAGAAGCTAATAAATGTCAGAAATTAGATAATATTCATAGTTAAGAAACTTGAGAATGTCAGAAAGTAGAAGATATTGACATTTAAGAAGCTGAAAAATGTCAGAAAGTTGAAAATATTCAGTTAAGAAGCTGAAAAATGTCAGAAAGTAGAAAATATTTACATTTAAGAAGCCGAAAAATGTCAATAAGTTGAAAATATTCACATTTAAGAAGCTGAAAAATTTAAGAAAGTAGAACATATTTACATTTAAGAAGCTGAAAAATGTCAGAAATTAGAAAATATTCAGTTAAGAAGCTGAAAAATTTCAAAAAGTTGAAAATATTCACATTTAAGAAGCTGAAAAATTCAAGAAAGTAGAACATATTTACATTTAAGAAGCTGAACAATGACAGAAAGTAGAACATATTCATAGTTAAGAAGCTGAAAATGACAAAAAAAAAGAAAACAATCACATTAAAGAAGCTGCAAAATGTCACAAAGAAATATTCACATTTAAGAGGCTGAAAAATGACAGAAAGTAGAAAATATTCACAGTCAAGAAACTGGAAAATGTCAGAAAGTAGAAAATATTCACATTTAAGAAGCTGAAAAATGTCAGAAATTAGAAAATATTCATAGTTAAGAAACTTGAGAATGTCAGAAAGTAGAAGATATTCACATTTAAGAAGATGAACAATGAAAAAAAAATTAGAACACATTCACAGTTAAGAAGCTGAAAAATGACAGAAAGTAGAAAATATTCACAGTTAAGAAACTGGAAAATGTCAGAAAATAGAAGATTTCACATTTAAGAAGATGAAAAATGACAGAAAGTAGAACATATTCAAATTAAAGAAGATGAAAAATAACAAAAAGTAGAAAATATATATATTTAAGAAGCTGAAAAATTTAAGAAAGTAGAACATATTTACATTTAAGAAGCTGAACAATGACAGAAAGTAGAACATATTCATAGTTAAGAAGCTGAAAATGACAAAAAAAAAGAAAACAATCACATTAAAGAAGCTGCAAAATGTCACAAAGAAATATTCACAGTTAAGAAACTGGAAAATGTCAGAAAGTCGAAAATATTCACATTTAAGAAGCTGAAAATGTCACAAAGTAGAAAATATTCACATTTAAGAAGCTGAAAATGTCACAAAGTAGAAAATATTCACATTTGAGAAGCTGAAACATGTCAAAGTAGAAAATATTCACATTTAAGAAGCTGAAAATGTCACAAAGTAGAACATATTCACATTTAAGAAGCTGAAAAATGACAGAAAGTAGAACATGTTCACATTTAAGAAGCTGAAAAATGTCAGAAAGTAGAAAATATTCACAGTTAAGAAACTGAAAAATGTCAGAAAGTAGAAAATATTCACAGTTAAGAAGCTGAAAAATGTCAGAAATTAGAAAATATTCATAGTTAAGAAACTTGAGAATGTCAGAAAGTAGAAGATATTCACATTTAAGAAGCTGAAAAATGTCAGAAAGTTGAAAATATTCAGTTGAGAAGCTGAACAATGACAGAAAGTAGAACATATTCATAGTTAAGAAGCTGAAAATGACAAAAAAAAGAAAACAATCACATTAAAGAAGCTGCAAAATGTCACAAAGAAATATTCACATTTAAGAAGCTGAAAAATGACAGAAAGTAGAAAATATTCACAGTCAAGAAACTGGAAAATGTCAGAAAGTAGAACATATTCACATTTAAGAAGCTGAAAATGTCACAAAGTAGAAAATATTCACATTTAAGAAGCTGAAACATATCAAAGTAGAAAATATTCACATTTAAGAAGCTGAAAAATGTCAAAGTAGAACATATTCACATTTAAGAAGCTGAAAAATGTCAGAAAGTAGAAAATAATAATAGTAAAGAAGCTGAAAAATATCACAGTGTAAAATATACACATTTAAGAAACTGCAAAATGTCACAAAGTAGAAAATATTCACAGTTAAGAAACTGAAAAATGTCAGAAAGTAGAAAATATTCACAGTTAAGAAACTGAAAAATGTCAGAAAGTAGAAAATATTCACAGTTAAGAAACTGAAAAATGTCAGAAAGTAGAAAATATTCACAGTTAAGAAACTGAAAAATGTCAGAAAGTAGAAGATATACACATTTAGGAAGCTGAAAAATTAAAGAAAGTAGAAAATATTCACAGTTAAGAAGCTGAAACATGTCAAAGTAGAAAATATTCACATTTAAGAAGCTGAAAAATGTCAGAAATTAGAAAATATTCATAGTAAAGAAACTTGAGAATGTCAGAAAGTAGAAGATATTCACATTTAAGAAGCTGAAAAATGTCAGAAAGTTGATAATATTCAGTTAAGAAGCTGAAAAATGTCAGAAAGTAGAACATATTTACATTTAAGAAGCTGAACAATGACAGAAAGTAGAACATATTCATAGTTAAGAAGCTGAAAATGACAAAAAAAAAGAAAACAATCACATTAAAGAAGCTGCAAAATGTCACAAAGAAATATACACATTTAAGAAGCTGAAAAATGACAGAAAGTAGAAAATATTCACAGTCAAGAAACTGGAAAATGTCAGAAAGTAGAAAATATTCACATTTAAGAAGCTGAAAATGTCACAAAGTAGAAAATATTCACATTTAAGAAGCTGAAAAATGAAAGAAAGTAGAACATATTCACAGTTAAGAAGCTGAAACATGTCAAAGTAGAAAATATTCACATTTAAGAAGCTGAAAAATGTTAGAAATTAGAATATATTCATAGTTAAGAAACTTGAGAATGTCAGAATAGAAGATATTCACATTTAAGAAGCTGAAAAATGTCAAGAAGTTGAAAATATTCAGTTAAGAAGCTGAAAAATGTCAGAAAGTAGAAAATATTTACATGTAAAAAGCTGAAAAATGTCAGAAAGTATAACATATTCACAGTTAAGAAGCTGAACAATGACAAAAAGTAGAATATATTCATATTTAAGAAGCTGAAAAATGACAGAAAGTACAAAATATTCACATTTAGGAAGCTGAAAAATGACAGAAAGTAGACAATAATCATAGTTAAGAAGCTTAAAATTGTCACAGAGTAGAAAATAAAGCTGAAAAATATCACAGAGTGTAAAATATTCACATTTAAGAAGCTGAAAAATGTTACAAAGAAATATTCACATTTAAGAAACTGAAAAATGACAGAAAGTAGAAAACAATCATAGTTCATTTTTCAGCTTCTTAAGTGTCAATATTTTCTACTTTCTGTCATTCTTCAGCTTAAATGTGAATATATTCTACTTTCTGATATTTTTCAGCTTCTTCAATGTGAATATTTTCTACTTTCTGACATTTTCCAGTTTCTTAACTGTGAATATTTTCTACTTTCTGACATTTTCAGCTTCTTAAATGTGAATATTTTCTACTTTCTGAAATGTTTCAGCTTCTTAACTGAATATTATCTACTTTCTGTCATTGTTCAGCTCCTTAACTATGAATATATTCTAATTTCTGTCATTTTTCAGCTTCTTAAATGTGAATATTTTCTACTTTGACATGTTTCAGCTTCTTAAATGTGAATATTTTCTACTTTCTGAAATGTTTCAGCTTCTTAACTGAATATTATCTACTTTCTGTCATTGTTCAGCTCCTTAACTATGAATATATTCTAATTTCTGTCATTTTTCAGCTTCTTAAATGTGAATATTTTCTACTTTGACATGTTTCAGCTTCTTAAATGTGAATATTTTACACAGTGACATTTTTCAGCTTCTTAACTATGAATATTTTCTACTTTCTGTCATTAGTCAGCTTCTAAACTATGAATATTTTCTACTTTCTGTCATTAGTCAGCTTCTTAACTGTGAATATGTTCTACTTTTTTAAATTTTCCAGCTTCTTAAATGTGAATATCTTCTACTTTCTGACATTCTCAAGTTTCTTAACTATGAATATTTTCTCATTTCTGACATTTTTCAGCTTCTTAAATGTGAATATTTTCTACTTTCTGTCATTTTTCAGCTTCTTGAATTTGAATATTTTCTACTTTGTGACATTTTCAGCTTCTTAAATGTGAATAACTTCTACTTTCTGACATTTTCCAGTTTCTTAACTGTGAATATGTTCTACTTTTGACATTTTTCTGCTTTTTAAATGTGAATATTTTCTACTTTCTGACTCTTTTCAGCTTCTTAAATTTGAAAATGTTCTACTTTGTGACATTTTGCAGCTTTTTAAATGTGAATATTTTACACTCTGTGACATTTTCAGCTTCTTAACTATGAATATTTTCTACTTTCTGTCATTTTTTAGCTTCTTAACTGTGAATATGTTCTACTTTTTTAAATTTTCCAGCTTCTTAAATGTGAATATCTTCTACTTTCTGACATTCTCAAGTTTCTTAACTTTGAATATTATCTAATTTCTGAAATTTGTCAGCTTCTAAACTGTGAATATTTACTACTTTCTGACATTTTGCAGCTTCTAAAATTTGAATATTTTCTACTTTCTGTCATTTTTCAGCTTCTTTAATGTGAATATTTTCTACTTTCTGAAATTTTTCAGCTTCTTCAATGTAAATATGTTCTACTTTGTGACATTTTCAGCTTCTTAAATGTGAATATTTTCTACTTTCTTACATTTTCCAGCTTCTTAAATGTGAATATTTTCTACTTTCTGAAATTTTTCAGCTTCTTAACTGAATATTTTCTACTTTCTGAAATGTTTCAGCTTCTTAAATGTGAATATTTTCCACTTTCTGTCATTTTTCAGCTTCTTAAATGTGAATATTTTCTACTTTCTGACATTTTTCAGCTTCCTAAATGTGAATATGTTCTACTTTGACATGTGTCAGCTTCTTAACTGTGAATATGTTGTACTTTCTTTCATTTTCAGCTTCTTAACTGTGAATATTTTCCACTTTCTGTCATTTTTCAGCTTCTTAAATGTGAATAATTTCTACTTTCTGACATTGTTCAGCTTCTTAAATGTGAATATTTTCTACTTTGACATGTTTCAGCTTCTTAACTGTGAATATTTTCTACTTTCTGACATTTTTCAGCTTCTTAAATGTGAATATTTTCTACTTTGACATGTGTCAGCTTCTTAACTGTGAATATGTTCTACTTTCTTTCATTTTCAGCTTCTTAACTGTAAATATTTTCTACTTTGACATTTTTCAGCTTCTTAACTGAATATTTTCTACTTTCTGTCGTTGTTCAGCTTCTTAACTATGAATATGTTCTAATTTCTGTCATTTTTCAGCTTCTTAAATGTGAATATTTTCTACTTTGACATGTTTCAGCTTCTTAAATGTTGATATCTTCTACTTTCTGTCATTTTTCAGCTTCTTAAATGTGAATATTTTCTACTTTGACATGTTTCAGCTTATTAAATGTGAATATTTTCCACTTTCTGTCATTTTTCTGCTTTTTAAATGTGAATATTTTCTACTTTGTGACATTTTCCAGCTTGTTAAATGTGAATATTTTCTACTTTCTGAAATTTTTCAGCTTCTTAACTGAATATTTTCTACTTTCTGAAATGTTTCAGCTTCTTAAATGTGAATATTTTCCACTTTCTGTCATTTTTCAGCTTCTTAAATGTGAATATTTTCTACTTTGACATGTTTCAGCTTCTTAACTGTGAATATTTTCTACTTTCTGACATTTTTCAGCTTCTTAAATGTGAATATTTTCTACTTTGACATGTGTCAGCTTCTTAACTGTGAATATGTTCTACTTTCTTTCATTTTCAGCTTCTTAAATGTGAATATTTTCTACTTTCTGACATTTTCAGCTTCTTAAATGTGAATATTTTCTACTTTCTGACATTTTCAGCTTCTTAAATGTGAATATTTTCGACTTTCTGACATTTTTCAGCTTCTTAACTGAATATTTTCTAATTTCTGTCGTTGTTCAGCTTCTTAACTATGAATATGTTCTAATTTCTGTCATTTTTCAGCTTCTTAAATGTGAATATTTTCTACTTTGACATGTTTCAGCTTCTTAAATGTTGATATCTTCTACTTTCTGTCATTTTTCAGCTTCTTAAATGTGAATATTTTCTACTTTGACATGTTTCAGCTTATAAATGTGAATATTTTCCACTTTCTGTCATTTTTCAGCTTTTTAAAAGTGAATATTTTCTACTTTGTGACATTTTCCAGCTTGTTAAATGTGAATATTTTCTACTTTCTGAAATTTTTCAGCTTCTTAACTGAATATTTTCTACTTTCTGAAATGTTTCAGCTTCTTAAATGTGAATATTTTCCACTTTCTGTCATTTTTCAGCTTCTTAAATGTGAATATTTCCTACTTTGACATGTTTCAGCTTCTTAACTGTGAATATTTTCTACTATCTGACATTTTTCAGCTCCTTAAATGTGAATATTTTCTACTTTGACATGGGTCAGCTTCTTAACTGTGAATATGTTCTACTTTCTTTCATTTTCAGCTTCTTAAATGTGAATATTTTCTACTTTCTGACATTTTCAGCTTCTTAAATGTGAATATTTTCGACTTTCTGACATTTTTCAGCTTCTTAACTGAATATTTTCTACTTTCTGTCGTTGTTCAGCTTCTTAACTATGAATATGTTCTAATTTCTGTAATTTTTCAGCTTCTTAAATGTGAATATTTTCTACTTTGACATGTTTCAGCTTCTTAAATGTGAATATTTTCTACTTTGACATGTTTCAGCTTATTAAATGTGAATATTTTCCACTTTCTGTCATTTCTCAGCTTTTTAAATGTGAATATTTTCTACTTTGTGAAATTTTCCAGCTTGTTAAATGTGAATATTTTCTACTTTCTGAAAATTTTCAGCTTCTTAACTGAATATTTTCTACTTTCTGAAATGTTTCAGCTTCTTAACTGTGAATATTTTCCACTTTCTGTCATTTTCAGCTTCTTAAATGTGAATATTTTCTACTTTCTGTCATTTTTCAGCTTCTTAGATGTGGATATTTTCTACTTTGACATGTTTCAGCTTCTTAACTGTGAATATTTTCTACTTTCTTACATTTTTCAGCTTCTTAAATGTGAATATTTTCTACTTTGACATGTTTCAGCTTCTTAACTGTGAATATGTTCTACTTTCTTTCATTTTCAGCTTCTTAAATGTGAATATTTTCTACTTTCTGACATGTTTCAGCTTCTTAAATGTGAATATTTTCTACTTTCTGACATTTTCAGCTTCTTAACTGAATATTTTCTACTTTATGTCGTTGTTCAGCTTCTTAACTATGAATATGTTCTAATTTCTGTCATTTTTCAGCTTCTTAAATGTGAATATCTTCTACTTTGACATGTTTCAGCTTCTTAAATGTTGATATCTTCTACTTTCTGTCATTTTTCAGCTTCTTAAATGTGAATATTTTCTACTTTGACATGTTTCAGCTTTTTAAATGTGAATATTTTCTACTTTGTGACATTTTCCAGCTTGTTAAATGTGAATATTTTCTACTTTCTGAAATTTTTCAGCTTCTTAACTGAATATTTTCTACTTTCTGAAATGTTTCAGCTTCTTAAATGTGAATATTTTCCACTTTCTGTCATTTTTCAGCTTCTTAACTGAATATTTTCTACTTTCTGTCGTTGTTCAGCTTCTTAACTGTGAATATTTTCTACTTTCTTTCATTTTCAGCTTCTTAAATGTGAATATTTTCTACTTTCTGACATGTTTCAGCTTCTTAAATGTGAATATTTTCTACTTTCTGACATGTTTCAGCTTCTTAAATGTGAATATTTTCTACTTTCTGACATTTTCAGCTTCTTAAATGTGAATATTTTCACCTTTCTGACATTTTTCAGCTTCTTAACTGAATATTTTCGACTTTCTGTCGTTCAGCTTCTTAACCATGAATATGTTCTAATTTCTGTAATTTTTCAGCTTCTTAAATGTGAATATTTTCTACTTTGACATGTTTCAGCTTCTTAAATGTTGATATCTTCTACTTTCTGTCATTTTTCAGCTTCTTAAATGTGAATATTTTCTACTTTGACATGTTTCAGCTTATTAAATGTGAATATTTTCGACTTTCTGACATTTTTCAGCTTCTTAACTGAATATTTTCGAATTTCTGTCGTTGTTCAGCTTCTTAACTATGAATATGTTCTAATTTCTGTCATTTTTCAGCTTCTTAAATGTGAATATTTTCTACTTTGACATGTTTCAGCTTCTTAAATGTTGATATCTTCTACTTTCTGACATTTTTCAGTTTCTTTAATGTGAAAATGTTTGACTTTTTGACATTTTCTAGCTTCTTTAATGTGAATATTTTCTACTTTCTGACATTTTGTAGCGTCTTAACTGAATATTTTCTACTTTCTGACATTTTTCAGCTTCTTAAATGTGAATATTTTCCACTTTCTGTCATTTTTCAGATTCTTAACTGTGAATATTTTCTACTTTCTGTCATTTTTCAGCTTCTTAAATATTTTCTACTTTGTGAAATTTTCAGCTTCTTAAATGTGAATATTTTCTACTTTTTTTCCATTTTGCAGCTTCTTAAATGTGAACATTTTCTACTTTCTTTCATTTTTTAGCTTCTTAAATGTGAATATCTGCTACTTTCTGACATTTTCCAGTTTCTTAACTGTGAATATTTTCGACTTTTTGACATTTTCCAGTTTCTTAACTGTGAATATTTTCTGCTTTCTGACATTTTCAGCTTCTTAAATTTGAATATTTTCTACTTTCTGAACATTTTTTAGCTTCTTGACTGAATATTTTCTATTTTCTGTCATTGTTCAGCTTCTTAACAATGAATATGTTGTACTTTGTGAAATTTTCCAGCTTGTTAAATGTGAATATTTTCTACTTTCTGAAAATTTTCAGCTTCTTAACTGAATATTTTCTACTTTCTGAAATGTTTCAGCTTCTTAAATGTGAATATTTTCCACTTTCTGTCATTTTCAGCTTCTTAAATGTGAATATTTTCTACTTTCTGTCATTTTTCAGCTTCTTAGATGTGAATATTTTCTACTTTGACATGTTTCAGCTTCTTAACTGTGAATATTTTCTACTTTCTGACATTTTTCAGCTTCTTAAATGTGAATATTTTCTACTTTGACATGTTTCAGCTTCTTAACTGTGAATATGTTCTACTTTCTTTCATTTTCAGCTTCTTAAATGTGAATATTTTCTACTTTCTGACATGTTTCAGCTTCTTAAATGTGAATATTTTCTACTTTATGACATTTTCAGCTTCTTAACTGAATATTTTCTACTTTATGTCGTTGTTCAGCTTCTTAACTATGAATATGTTCTAATTTCTGTCATTTTTCAGCTTCTTAAATGTGAATATCTTCTACTTTGACATGTTTCAGCTTCTTAAATGTTGATATCTTCTACTTTCTGTCATTTTTCAGCTTCTTAAATGTGAATATTTTCTACTTTGACATGTTTCAGCTTTTTAAATGTGAATATTTTCTACTTTGTGACATTTTCCAGCTTGTTAAATGTGAATATTTTCTACTTTCTGAAATTTTTCAGCTTCTTAACTGAATATTTTCTACTTTCTGAAATGTTTCAGCTTCTTAAATGTGAATATTTTCCACTTTCTGTCATTTTTCAGCTTCTTAACTGAATATTTTCTACTTTCTGTCGTTGTTCAGCTTCTTAACTGTGAATATTTTCTACTTTCTTTCATTTTCAGCTTCTTAAATGTGAATATTTTCTACTTTCTGACATGTTTCAGCTTCTTAAATGTGAATATTTTCTACTTTCTGACATTTTCAGCTTCTTAAATGTGAATATTTTCACCTTTCTGACATTTTTCAGCTTCTTAACTGAATATTTTCGACTTTCTGTCGTTCAGCTTCTTAACTATGAATATGTTCTAATTTCTGTAATTTTTCAGCTTCTTAAATGTGAATATTTTCTACTTTGACATGTTTCAGCTTCTTAAATGTTGATATCTTCTACTTTCTGTCATTTTTCAGCTTCTTAAATGTGAATATTTTCTACTTTGACATGTTTCAGCTTATTAAATGTGAATATTTTCGACTTTCTGACATTTTTCAGCTTCTTAACTGAATATTTTCGAATTTCTGTCGTTGTTCAGCTTCTTAACTATGAATATGTTCTAATTTCTGTCATTTTTCAGCTTCTAAATTGTGAATATTTTCTACTTTGACATGTTTCAGGTTCTTAAATGTTGATATCTTCTACTTTCTGACATTTTTCAGTTTCTTTAATGTGAAAATGTTTGACTTTTTGACATTTTCTAGCTTCTTTAATGTGAATATTTTCTACTTTCTGACATTTTGTAGCGTCTTAACTGAATATTTTCTACTTTCTGACATTTTTCAGCTTCTTAAATGTGAATATTTTCCACTTTCTGTCATTTTTCAGCTTCTTAACTGAATATTTTCTACTTTCTGAAATGTTTCAGCTTCTTAAATGTGAATATTTTCCACTTTCTGTCATTTTTCAGCTTCTTAACTGAATATTTTCTACTTTCTGTCGTTGTTCAGCTTCTTAACTGTGAATATTTTCTACTTTCTTTCATTTTCAGCTTCTTAAATGTGAATATTTTCTACTTTCTGACATGTTTCAGCTTCTTAAATGTGAATATTTTCTACTTTCTGACATTTTCAGCTTCTTAAATGTGAATATTTTCACCTTTCTGACATTTTCAGCTTCTTAACTGAATATTTTCGACTTTCTGTCGTTCAGCTTCTTAACTATGAATATGTTCTAATTTCTGTAATTTTTCAGCTTCTTAAATGTGAATATTTTCTACTTTGACATGTTTCAGCTTCTTAAATGTTGATATCTTCTACTTTCTGTCGTTGTTCAGCTTCTTAACTGTGAATATTTTCTACTTTCTTTCATTTTCAGCTTCTTAAATGTGAATATTTTCTACTTTCTGACATGTTTCAGCTTCTTAAATGTGAATATTTTCTACTTTCTGACATTTTCAGCTTCTTAAATGTGAATATTTTCACCTTTCTGACATTTTTCAGCTTCTTAACTGAATATTTTCGACTTTCTGTCGTTCAGCTTCTTAACTATGAATATGTTCTAATTTCTGTAATTTTTCAGCTTCTTAAATGTGAATATTTTCTACTTTGACATGTTTCAGCTTCTTAAATGTTGATATCTTCTACTTTCTGTCATTTTTCAGCTTCTTAAATGTGAATATTTTCTACTTTGACATGTTTCAGCTTATTAAATGTGAATATTTTCGACTTTCTGACATTTTTCAGCTTCTTAACTGAATATTTTCGAATTTCTGTCGTTGTTCAGCTTCTTAACTATGAATATGTTCTAATTTCTGTCATTTTTCAGCTTCTAAATTGTGAATATTTTCTACTTTGACATGTTTCAGGTTCTTAAATGTTGATATCTTCTACTTTCTGACATTTTTCAGTTTCTTTAATGTGAAAATGTTTGACTTTTTGACATTTTCTAGCTTCTTTAATGTGAATATTTTCTACTTTCTGACATTTTGTAGCGTCTTAACTGAATATTTTCTACTTTCTGACATTTTTCAGCTTCTTAAATGTGAATATTTTCCACTTTCTGTCATTTTTCAGCTTCTTAACTGAATATTTTCTACTTTCTGAAATGTTTCAGCTTCTTAAATGTGAATATTTTCCACTTTCTGTCATTTTTCAGCTTCTTAACTGAATATTTTCTACTTTCTGTCGTTGTTCAGCTTCTTAACTGTGAATATTTTCTACTTTCTTTCATTTTCAGCTTCTTAAATGTGAATATTTTCTACTTTCTGACATGTTTCAGCTTCTTAAATGTGAATATTTTCTACTTTCTGACATTTTCAGCTTCTTAAATGTGAATATTTTCACCTTTCTGACATTTTCAGCTTCTTAACTGAATATTTTCGACTTTCTGTCGTTCAGCTTCTTAACTATGAATATGTTCTAATTTCTGTAATTTTTCAGCTTCTTAAATGTGAATATTTTCTACTTTGACATGTTTCAGCTTCTTAAATGTTGATATCTTCTACTTTCTGTCATTTTTCAGCTTCTTAAATGTGAATATTTTCTACTTTGACATGTTTCAGCTTATTAAATGTGAATATTTTCGACTTTCTGACATTTTTCAGCTTCTTAACTGAATATTTTCGAATTTCTGTCGTTGTTCAGCTTCTTAACTATGAATATGTTCTAATTTCTGTCATTTTTCAGCTTCTTAAATGTGAATATTTTCTACTTTGACATGTTTCAGGTTCTTAAATGTTGATATCTTCTACTTTCTGACATTTTTCAGTTTCTTTAATGTGAAAATGTTTGACTTTTTGACATTTTCTAGCTTCTTTAATGTGAATATTTTCTACTTTCTGACATTTTGTAGCGTCTTAACTGAATATTTTCTACTTTCTGACATTTTTCAGCTTCTTAAATGTGAATATTTTCCACTTTCTGTCATTTTTCAGATTCTTAACTGTGAATATTTTCTACTTTCTGTCATTTTTCAGCTTCATAAATATTTTCTACTTTGTGAAATTTTCAGCTTCTTAAATGTGAATATTTTCTACTTTTTTTCCATTTTGCAGCTTCTTAAATGTGAACATTTTCTACTTTCTTTCATTTTTTAGCTTCTTAAATGTGAATATCTGCTACTTTCTGACATTTTCCAGTTTCTTAACTGTGAATATTTTCGACTTTTTGACATTTTCCAGTTTCTTAACTGTGAATATTTTCTGCTTTCTGACATTTTCAGCTTCTTAAATTTGAATATTTTCTACTTTCTGAACATTTTTTAGCTTCTTGACTGAATATTTTCTATTTTCTGTCATTGTTCAGCTTCTTAACAATGAATATGTTGTACTTTCTGTCATTTTTCAGCTTCTTAAATGTGAATATTTTCTACTTTGACATGTTTCAGCTTCTTAAATGTGAATATCTTCTACTCTCTGACATTTTTCAGTTTCTTAACTTTGAATATTTTCTACTTTCTGTCATTTTTTAGCTTCTTAAGTGTGAATATTTACTACTTTCTTTCATTTTTCAGCTTCTTAAATGTGAATTATTTTCTACTTTCTGACATTTTTCAGCTTCTTAACTGAATATTGTCTACTTTCTGACATTTTTCAGCTTCTTAAATGTCAATATTTTCCACTTTCTGTCATTTTTCAGCTTCTTAAATGTGAATATTTTCTACTTTCTGACATTTTTCAGCTTCTCAAATGTGAATATTTTCTACTTTGACATGTTTCAGCTTCTTAACTGTGAATATTTTCTACTTTCTGACATTTTTCAGCTTCTTAAATGTGAATATTTTCGACTTTGACATGTTTCAGCTTCTTAAATGTGAATATTTTCTACTTTGTGTAATTTTTCAGCTTCTTAAATGTGAATATTAAAGGGGAAGTTTGTAGTTCCAGGCAAAATCTAGAGGAAAGGCTGAAATTTACAATGAAGGAACGCTCCTCTGCTCACCCCTTCCCTAAGGTTGCCTCCGCTGATCAAATGCCGCCCTTGTCATCTGTGACCGTATCAACAGATGAGGTTCCCATATAAAGACACGTTTATACGTTTTACTTGAGTAAATTGTTATTGTATAGATCATAGACGTGTATGATAACAAAACTTATTGGTATTTTTTCATATCCTGTTAGCATTTGAGCGCTAACTGCGGGTTAGCTGTTATCAACGTAATCGTAAAAAAGTAGCAATAATGCGTGAGTGAAATCTTTGATGTGTTATCTCATTGTTTCCTGACAGTTGTTTCCTGAGTAACTTCAGCTGAATGATTATATGAAAAGCAGGGATTTAATATTAGAGACTAATATTTATGCACAGACCAAACTATGTTCCATACTTTTGTTATTGTAATACTGAATAATCTACTAACCATAACATGCAGTACATTGTCATTTTGTCTATCAAATAAACACTTGATTTTTCTCTCTTCTGTGTTTTATGTTCAAAGAATTGTGGTGAAGATGACTGGAGGAGCACAGATATCTAACTCAGTTGCTGGAGACTAAACCAGGTCTAGTTTTTGATGCCCTGCTGATGCATCAGTGCGGGGATGATAACCCACCTTCTGCTGGTGTGTCAGGGGTAAACTGGTGTTCTTGTGCCAACTAGGGACATAACTACAGACCAGGAGAGGAAAATCTGAGGCTAGGTTCAAACCATGTAAAACTACAACACTGCTCCCAGTAACTGCCTTGAAGGTTTGTGTACATTCACAGACACTGGGGGGACCCTACCTTATCCTGTATTTCATATGTTCAATTTATATAGAACCAATTTATAACATACATTATCAAGATACTTTACAAACTGATAAGCTGCTGTGTTTAGCTGCGCAGCTAACAGGCGGGACTTCACATACTGTTGTACATTTCCCCTTTAGTCAGCGGGCAGCGGGCAGAATGTTGCAGCTTTGTGGCAAAACCGGTGCGCATGCAGGGGCGTCAGGTCTGCCCCTCTCCATCAAGCAGGCAGCCAGATTTACTCTTCACCACACGTGAACACCGATGATTCACATCAATCAACATATAATTTACAAACTGCAAGAAATGTGTTTTATGAGGGGAAAAAAGGAAGCCCGAGGCCCGACCCAACCTGCCTTATTTGCAGAATTTTTCGGACCGTACCCAGCGTAACCCGCGGGCCCCATCAGGTTTGTCAGGCCGGCCCGCCCTGTTGGGAACTCTAACACAGTGTAAAATCTGCATCCGGCTGGACAGAAGCGTAACCATGCTATTGCCATGTGTATTTTCAGGTAAGCAGAAGGGAAACTGGTAAAATAGACATATAAAAGATTAACATCACAGAGTTATAGAGATGGCGAGGAAGTTGGCCGAATATTCCTGCTTTCTTATGTTATGTTTTGTTGTAATTTATCCCTGTAACTCAGAAGCTGACGCTAATGCTTAAGTTAAGCTATCTGTACACGATGAGTCACGTTAGCCGCCGGCCAAGTTACTGTGATAGGTATAGAGAACTTATGGTGTGTTAGGTGTTTATATGTTTATACCAAACCATAGATATGGTGCCAATGTAACAGAGCCAGTGATATTTATCTGTATATATGTTAGAATCAACATGGTAAACACAGCCGATGCACACAGTGTATAACCTGCATCCGGCTGGACAGAAGCGTAACCATGTTATTGCCATGTGTATTTTCAGACTGTCCAGTAAAAACACTAATTTAGTGACACTAATGTACTTATATTGTATTTATACCTGGATATTTTTCTGGTTCAAACTGATGAGAAAATAAATAGTAAAAGATGAACAGATACATGCGCTGTATTCATTTCAATACTATCACATAAATATCTATACTGTAACAGAAAAAAAAGTCGCATGATTTATGGTTTATTGTTGTGTAACAAAAGTGTGGTGCGCTCCAGCTGTTTTCAGTCCACATCAGCATCAGTCTGGAAGTCAGGTCCTGTTGAAGATAGTGATGTCATATATTAGAATCAACTCAGTGTATGATTGTTGTTGATATGCTGCAGTAAAGACATTCAGATGTCTGTCACTTACCCAGACCTCTCCTGACTTCTGTTTGCATCAGCACTGACCGCTGGGTTGAACTAAACCAGGCCCTCCGTGATCACCTGGTCCAAGTCTCTGATGCTGATGTGTCGTCACTCCAGTGTTGAGTCCTCTGCACGGTCCTTACTTGTAGCTCAGGGATGAAGGTTTAGGTCTTCTCTACTTTCAGGACATACACGCTATATTTGCTGGTGTTTTTCTTCTACAGCATTCTGAAACTGTAATTACAAACATTAATATCTGTTACCTATCATGACATACGACACTGAGTGAACATGTCAACAAATATAACTTACGTACAAAACAGTAATATAATGAACGTGTCTATCCATGAAGTGAAAGGAAATATTTCAAATGTAAAGACACACATTTTTATCTTCTTTGGTTTTCAGCATTGGTCTGAGGCCAGAATTCTGCCCACTGCACTCAACTACAATGTCCACTGTGGACATTGTAGTTGAGTGCAGTGGGCAGAATTCTGGCCTCATACACTGGACGACTGAAAATGACAAAGCAGTTGTTCTGAATGAAACAAAAGAACACAAGAAAAATATTGTACATTTAGAGTTTAAGAATTGAATTGTGTAGTACAGCTATGTAAAACATAGCCATGATTCACCTGAAGAGCAATATTTGTCTGTCTGTGACTGTAAAGAGATTATAGTCTGACTGATAACATACCTTACACTGTGACTGGTGGAAGAGCTGTCATCCTTCTTATCATCTGGGTTTGAAAGTGATCTGGTTTGAGAGTCATCTGTATAAAGATTTCTGTAAACAGGACATAAGACATAAAGCATTCAGAGAACTGTAGCGGTGTAGCAAATGAAAAGTTAAACTTTTTTACAGGGTCAGTAAACATATTTCCCTCCATGTACAGCTTTACAATGTCCATATAAACTGCAAAAAGAAGGATATTAAAAATAAAATACTTGTGAATAAAACCAGTGACCAGTGACATAAAGTACAAAGACATACAGTATAAGGTAACAGATAAAGTAACAGATAAACAAAGACAGTTTATCTGTAACATTAGTTCAACACTAATGCCTCTCTGATTAACTTTAAACACTCATCACTATGAGGTATAGTGTGTGACACATCAGGAAATACAAAGGCAAAAATGTACTTTCATATAAAACCCAGTGAACAATCAACTTCTTCCCCAGTTATACAGCAAAACAAAACAAAGAACTCAAAACAGGACATAGTCATGAAAACATGGAGGAGGCCGCACCACACGACCTCTACGTCCTCACACGGCCTCAAAGTCCAAACCCCCACTCAATGCAGACTCCCCCTCTCCAACCGGAAGCTGATCTAATACCAGTGGGGTCAGGGGAGCTCTGAGAACAGGGGCGGACCCAAAGGCAGCAGGGGCGGTAGGAACAGCCTGACAGTAGGCATTGGCAGAGTGTACGACTTCAGCCTGTTGTGGTAAACCACCTGAGCCCACTCCACTGGGACTGTATCGTCATGTGGTTGACAATACAGTATGTCAAAGCCGCATCGTCATTAAAGCTAGTGCCTGCACTACCCGATAAGGCCAGAGACCCAGGGCCCTGAGTGTCCAGAACACTAGAGGGCACCAGAACCTCAGCTGGAACTCGGGCCTCACGGTGAATCGGGTACTGTCGTGTTTAGAGGTGTTATATGCAAAAGCCACATGCTTCACATAGGTGTCCCACTCACCCCCCTGAGTGAGTAGCATTTTGTAAACCAGTATATCATCAAGATACACCATACAGATATGCCACGGCAGACCCCTCAGCATGAGCTCCATCATACGTTGGAAAGTGGCCGTGGAGTTAGTCAAACCCATGGGCATAGCCCGCCACTGGTTCAGACCCTGACCGGTAGTAAAGGCCGTCTTTTACCGGTCCTCCTCGGCCACCTCCACCTGTCAGTAGCGGTTGGAAAAATTGAGAGTGGTGAACCAGAGCAAACCAGCCAGGGCATCTAGGCTGTCATCCACTCTCGGCAGAGGGTGTCAGTCCTTGATTGTCACTGCATTGAGATGACGATAATCAATGCAAAATCTCAACTGTCCCCCTTTCTTACTCAGCACTACTGGAGATGCCCAGGGGCTGCAACTTTCTTCCACCACCCCATCAGCCAAAAGCTTAAGTCCATTAAGTCGAGTAGGGAGAATCCTCACTAGCTCCACACTGCAGCTGTGGCTATCACCTGTAGTGGCTCTGACAGCCACCTCCAACTGCCTCACCCAGCTGAGGAAACTCTGCCTCCTGTCACCGGGGAAAGGATCAGGCAGATCCACTTTAACGTCACCGCCGAGCGAGCGTCTCACAGCCGCCCCACCATCAGGTTTAAGAGGGTCCTCGTCTCCGTACCACACGTTGGCAACGCAGTCGTACTCTGTCTTCAAAGCGCGATGCATGGGAAGCTAGCTAGCTATACTGAAGCGGCTAAGCTAGCAAACACACATGTAACGGCACAACAACAGCCTCTACTAGGGTGGCCATACGTCCAGATTTAGGCTGGACAGTCCGGAATTTAAATGCCTTGTCCGGCATTTGTCCTCCTTTTTGGAGTTGCACCTGAACGCTATGCTGCATATCGTCCAATGTTGTAAGACTTTCGGTTAAAAAAAAAAAAAGGTTAAAAATGATTGGCTAAAAGCAGTGTCACTCAATTCTCTGATTTCTCATTGGTTGAAAATGTAAACAAGCCGGCCCCTGTTCCCATGTGCTAGCTGTGTCACTCATCTCATTAACTGAATGTTAACATGCCGAAAAGACAGACCTCATTTAATGCCGAATGGTCAAAAGAGCACACGTTTGTCAGCAAAAGTAAAGTAAAGCAAAAGTTTTTCTTCTTACTGTCTTTTGTTGTTTACATAAAATAAGTTATATATGCTTATTAAGAACTGGAATGTATATTTTTTGCATTTATTTATTTATTTTTATATAAATTTAAATTGCACATTCAAGGCCATAAATGTTCTGCTTTGTGGCACTGCACTTTGCAAGACAGATGTTTTGAATAAATACAAATACTTTTCGCCTTCTGTTACACATGCATCATGATATATCATAGATAAATTGTCCTGTGATGAACAGAGTATCTCAGAATCACTGTATCATGATACCATCGTTATCATGTACAAAATTGTATTGTCGTGGGGAGTACACTAGAGTTGTATGTTGCGATTTTTCTTTCCTCACTAAATGCCGCAAAGTGTCCTCCTTTTTGGTGTTGTGGAAATGGCCACCCTAGCCTCTACGCACACGAGAACTCCAACAGCAGCTTTAGAGAGTCCTCAGAGGTCGTCTAAACTATACATAAGCAGAATGTGGACACCACAATAACTGGACGAGAGACGAGAGGTCGAGGTCAGTGTAAGTCACCACTTTTTATTAACTGCATAGAGCAAGAGAAGAGCGGAAGTCCACCAACACAACATCCTCACAGAGGGACAGAGAACAATCTGTTACAGTAACACAAAATGCTTGCAAAATCATCAATGTTATTATGTCAGAGTAGAATTTGTGTGACCTTGTGTTTGAGTATAGTCTCAAGTAATGCTGAGTGGCATATTATTGAAAGTTTGGCTTACTAGAAATTGAGTTTAGGGCCGTATAACTTAAAAACTGATTCTGTCTGCATGTAGGATTCATTTGTTGTGTTTATTGACACTAGGCTTAGAGATGCTGTTCCCCCTTGTCATTTTTGGGTTATTTGTTGTAAAGTGAATCTTAGTTACTTTCAAGTGGAGTTTCATTTTGTATTGTGACCGTATCCTAGCTCTTCCTTTTGAAGAGTCCTTTTTCAGTTGATTCTTGTTTTATTAGAACAGCATCCTCTGCCCTTTTTCTGTTTGCCTTTTCGTAACTTATTATCAACTCCAGTGTTGAATAAATTCTTTTTTTTACCAGATGCCACCTTGGTTTTATGTTACTTTCTCTTAATGAGCTGGGACGTAACACAGTGTATCTAATTTTTTCTACATGAACATGACTCATAACCTCCCGAATCCATTGCCCATATGTTGGGGGGAGAGCATCTTTCCATTTAAACAGTGTGGCAACATGTAGTTAGTTGTCCTGGTAACTGTCAGCTGTGCTGCAGTTCTACCCAATCACAGTGGGAGACTGCCACATAAAGGCGGGCGTAAAGCACCTGTCAGCCTTTTGCTTGCTGGAGGCTGGGTCGCGTCACCAGTATTTCTCTCGTATGTCGCCCATTCAGTGCTAATGTTATTGTTTCATAAAGGTTCGCTTGGGTGTTGCTGCTGTCTGCCGCTGGTCGCTCTCGGGGAGCACGCTGTGCAGTGTTCTTAGCTTCCTTCTCCAGCCATTCGTAAGTTGCTCAGTGTTTCTGTTTTATTGTAGGGTGACTGACTGTAGCGGCGCAGCACCGGCAAATCCGCCCGTAGAACTGCTGCTGCTTTACTTCTGCTCTGTTTCTTGCCTTCTTTGCCTCCTTTAAAGAAATCATTTGGACTGATCGCTGTGCCTCACTGGAACTGTGTGTTTGCGGGACTAATTGTTTCGCTTGACTTTGATTAGCCTTACGTCGGACACTCACCACTCCGCCAGGGCCGACTCGGGTTCTGAGCGCCTTGTCCGCTTATTCGGCTGGCGAGAATGTTCGTGCTTCTTCCCGTTGCTCCCAGGGCGAAGCGGTGGCTCGGTAACGCTGTCACCTATTGTTGGTGCAGGCACATCTTAAACTGTGTGTGTGGGTGTGTACTTGCGTGAGAGGACAGTGCGGGAATACACATTTGATTTTGTTCCTTTGTGGTCATTTCTTTAATTTCTTTTTATAATTTGTTTTGTTGCAACCCATAAATACGATTATTCTGTTAGTTTTGAGTTTATTTTTGGGTTATTATGGGTTGCATTTCAATTGTAGTTATATAGAATTTTGCTAATTTGTCATTGTTATAGATCCTGTACATTTAATTCTTTGATTTCTCTTTTGTTATTAGTTATTGTTTTGTTTCATTATTTGTTTTTTTTCTAATTGGTTGCTCTCTGGTCGCCCCCCATTCAGGTGCTGAGCCTACGGTGGTGGATTGGTGTCCTGGTCACGGTGTTCCCTTTGTATTGTGTTTGCACTTGGTAGCTTCTTTGTTTTTTTTACTTTTATTTGCTTCACGTGTGGTGTTCCTGGGATCCCCTTTTCCTTTGGATACAGTTTTTCACCGTAGGTCTCAGCACTGATTGGCTCCCCTTATGTCCCCTTAAGTGAGTAATTTTTTACATTATTTTTAAAACAGAAATTTGTATAAATAAAAGTATTTTGTATTATCGAACTGCTGTCTCTGTCTCGTTGCATAACGGACCTCCGTGCCTTCCTTCATTTTGGTTAGTCCACTTATAAGAAATCCCTGGGTGAAATTCCCAGGGTGGCGTTGTCTGGCAACAATTACATTTATCAATACTGCCTTAAAAGGCATTTCCCAATACCTCGTGCTGCCACAACAGGACAAGCCTCTTAGCCAACAAAGAGCAGAAGGCCATCATGCTTAGGTGGCACCCAGAAAATGTGGCATCCACCGGAGTCAAACCATTCAATCTGTCACAAATACACAGTATACTTGCCATGAATGTTAAAATAAAGTCCCCTCACCAAATGTGCATTTATTACATTTCCGTACCCCTATACAAAGAGACCCCCCCCCCACCACTAATGGATCATGCACATCACACTCGCGTCGTAAATCGGTCGTAAAACGTGCATCCGCGTGCACGTGGAAAAAAGTGTATCTCATATTATTCTGACCATTCTACCTCTACTTTAAGAAAAAGAGGTTTAGGAATACTGAATGTTTTATTTTATCTTGTGGATTTACATGTTGAAACATTGTCAACGAGGCAATCAGATGGCAGACTTCACCCGATTCACGCCCCATGTCGGCTTATATGTCTTACAGACTCTGTGGTGCAATGGTTGAGCATCTGACTCCAGATCAGAAGGTAGATTGTTCAAATCCATGTCAGGGTTAGCATTCTTAAAAAGTTGTACTAACAAGCCTCTGTTGCTCATACTGCAAGTGCAGACACAGACAAAGCCACCAAAAACATTACTCCCGCTCCGTGGGGTGAAGTAATAAAACCTTTTGCGCTACTTTTCAAACTTTGTCCGGGTCCAATCTATCCTCAAGCGAACTTGCCTCTTCTGATCGGCCCAACCTGAGAGTAAATAAGTGTCACCTTTCTGTACTAACCGTGCATTACAAAAGTATTATTCTGTGTTGTGTGTTTTTAGTTTGTGTGAAAAATAGGCAAAACAATGACACTTGGGCATGTGGCTGCTTAAAAGAACCGGTCCCTCCCAGTCAGCTTTATCCCATAGAAAAACTACTTAAAGACATGGAAATCTAACTTAAAAACAACTTTGAAGGGAGGATAAGCCAAGCAAGAACAGAAAAGGGCAGATATTGGTAACAACATATGAGTAACAATGGAGAGAAGAGGTAGTGGTGAAGAATTGCTAACTGGGTATACACCGAGTAGTCCAGTGCACCACTACTGCAGTGCTGCTCATCCTCATCTCATCAGTCTTATCCTCTTATCCTTCTTCCCAGTTCTCTATTTTACCATCTTCTGTCCACTTATTTTTGTCCCTTTTTTCAATGTGTTAAAGATTCAAGACCTCTTTTGGTGCACTGTGTCACTATGTTTTCAATTTCTCCTTCTTCCAATAAATTCTGGCAAAGCTGTACACTAAGGTGCAATACTGGACTCCACAAATTGAAGTCCAAAATCACAGATGAAGATTTCCACTGTGTCTCTTGGAATTCACAATGCCCCATCACTGCTATCTTCTGAATGTATCGTTCTTTAAAGTCTTTGATCCTTTTAAGTGCAACAGCATTAAGGACAGCTTTCACACTGAAGATTGTTGGGGGTGGCATTGCACCTCGGTGTACAGCCTGCTGGAAATTGTTATTAGAATAAGAAAGGAAGAATAATTTGTTAAACACCAATACAAACGAGTAGTAAAGGAGGAGGCAAAGGGACAGAGAAGAAGGCAAATATGCAGTATTATAATTGACGCCAACTGCAGTAAAACATCAATTAAAAACAAGTTGGCACACAAGTTGACTTTAACACTGTGATTCATCTCTTGAACTGGAAGCCTGACAATGGACCCAGAGCAAACCATTGCTGGCTTGGTATCAAAAAATGAGCAACTTGAACATAAAAATGAGCAGATGAAGTTGCTGGTCAGCGACCTGACAGGCTGGATTCACAACTTCAATGATATTCTGACGGAGTCAGCAGGGAACCCTCCCAATCTGTGTCAGACCCTTTGTGATGAGAGAGAGTTCAGAAAACCTTTGCACCAAAGCAAACACATACACCGAACCTCATCCCCTGCTGACTACAGGTCTTTAATTCAAAACTCAATCTGCATCGACACAAGTGAGCTTGGCTGCCCAGCTGAATATCCTCATGATGTCAAAGAAAGGATAATAGGAGAGATTGCCCACCAACTGGATAGAAGTATTCTGTCACATGTTTTCCAGGGCCGAAAGAGGTTTTATGGTTTCACAATAGCTAACATACCAAACAAGATCATAGATATTAGCACACATCCATTGTCAGGGAAGGTGGATGAAGGCTATCGATTGTATCTCAATCAGAGGTACACTGACCTCATGGAGCAGTTAAAACAGTTGGGATACAAAATCACACTTCATCCAGCATTCACTGAATTTGTAGTCAACACATATGGAATCCTGAAGGACAAACCAGATGAAATACAAACAGTGAAATTCACTAATCCAGAGACTCTGAGGAAGATAATAATGACCACAGCACCAATAAAGCTTCAAGAGGATCTGTTCGTTTTGCTCAGCTGCTACAGCCACATGACCAAGAGGAAAAAGAAGTCTCAGAGCTACAGATGAGTGTATTCAAATCTACAAGTTTACGCCATACTCAAATTAAAAATAAACATTGATGAATAGAATGATGATGACCTGATGAAGGCAGAATTGTAAATGTTTTAATTTCAATATTTTTTAATTCCATGTCGCTACCTGCTTCAGATTTTATTGAAGTATTGCTTTTTCCCTAATGTTCATCAGCATTAAAAAACTAGGGCTGCAAGCGTCTCTGATTGGTCACTCAGTGTGATCACACCCACAACAAACTTTGTGAATTATCACTACAATACGTCTGGAGTGGAGAGGAATCCGTGTTAGCCTGAAGCAAAGAACTTGTAATGTTTATAAAATGGTTCTGACTCCAAATAAACAATTGTGCAGACGACAACTCATATTGAAGCATATATTTGATGTTAGCTTTATGAAGTAATTGCTTATGGTACTTCCATAATGCCTCTCAGCTATGTGAATGAGCTGCCCGCGTTCTCTGCTTGGCATGTTCATGAACAGCCAGAGGCATGATGGGAGTAACACAGCAACAGCTGCTGTCAGTTTACTGTGACATTAGAGCATTTAATATAAAATGTTTTGATACGTGGTACATTTACAATGTTATATTTAGTCTTAAATTAATTGTAATGTCGTTTAAAAATGTTAATCCGCCTCAGCTCGTCATTTCATGGATATATACTGTATGATAATAATAAAAGTTGCTGTAAACTGTGCAAAAACCTACAAAAAATACACAGTGGGTACATTGCGGAACATATTTCCGTTAAAGTACTTTTACATGTTTCCGATTGGGTAGGATAGTTTTTTTGCATGTGCTGACTGCATTTAGAAGTGGAACCAACATGAAAACCAGAGCACTGTCTAAGCGGGAAAAACAAAGCAATTGTGAATTTGAGAGAAGATGGGAAATCAATCATTGTTAGGAACAGTGAATACACTGCCTTGACCCAAATGCACGAGACAGGAGGCACCATGAATGATTTCAAGAGTCTTTATTTTTCTCTTGAAAAAAGCAGGCAAAATCAAAATCACTTGTTCACAGAAGGAAAAAACTAAACTTGACTATACGCTGATGAAAACAAAATCACTTCTTCACAGAAGGAAAAACTTGACTTGACTTGACATGAATCAAAAGGCAAAACAGGCTTGGACTCTGACGTGTTCTCTCGACAGCATAAACGACACACTGGCAAAAAACAAAGGAACTGGGGACACAATATGGGGAGAGGGAATCAAGGACAGGTGCGAGTGATTACTTAAGGATCACCAGGTGAAGTGCATCAGGGAATTAGGGGAGATGTGTCAAAACAACTTAGGAAACTATGAGACAGGAAGGCATGACATTTACCAAAATAAAAGGGGAAGTGAAAATTAAACCCACACCAAAAGGGACATGAACTTAACATGAATTTAAACCTAAACTAACAATAACTACACTAAGCAGAACAAAAACACTAACAGAGCTGACGCTTCGTGACAGTCATTTTACAAACATTGGCCATAGCCAGTATAACCATTTGGAATGTCCTGAAGAAGAAAAAACACTGGTGTGCTAAGCAACAGATGTCAAACAGGTAGACCAAGGAAAACATGAGCAGTTGATGACAGAAACATTGTGAGAGTTGAAAAAAAGACCCTAAAACAACTGTTAGTTAAGACAGTTACTACGATGGGAACGACTGATAACAAAAAGGTGTGTTTGTGTGTATGTCACAATAACTGTAACTGTGAATCTTTTAATTCTGTCATTCACACATCTGAAGAGTCTAAGCAGCTTGTCTTCTAATCATTTTCAGCAGGCTGTATACTGAGACGTGTAATGCTGCCCTCCAGATGATTCACTGTGGCGACCCCTAAAAAGGGTGAAGCCGAAAGAGAAAGAATGTTTTTGGAGTCAGAAAAAAATGTGGGTATTAAAGTCACATGTTCACTGTGCATGCCTGTAATCAGGGAAAACAGCAGTGACCATAAAAGCAAGTCAGGGAAGCTGTTACTTGATATTCCAAACATCTGTGAGAGATTATGTTCAATCAATCAAAAAAAATTATAACATCATAGCAATATCACAAAACCTTTCAAATTAAATTAGTTTGATTTAGAACAAGTTTGCATCTCCAGGCGATCTTCAGTGGCTTTCAGCTCTGTCTCCAGCTGCACACTCTTCAGACCTGCTTTATGCTTCATCTCTATAATTTCCTGAGACAATGACTTGCAGAGTTCATTTCTTTCCATTTGAAGCTTTCTGAATTTCTGTTTCAGTGCTTCATATTCTGTTTTGCGAGCATTCAGCTGCTTTTCTTTGAAGTTTTGATAGACGGTAGAATGAATACTTTTGAGTATGTTGACTTTTAGCTCTTTTTGAACAACGTCCTTGTCGACGTTCAGGAGATGCTCAGCAAGACATTTATTATCTTCCAAAATATTTTTTTTCACAGTGTTTTTCTGCTTTAGTGACATATTCATTTTGTCCATAGCTGTCTTAAGTGATTCACAATTATCCACTGTGGGCTGTACGTCTGTAGTGCACTCCCTTAAAGCTTTGAGAGAGTTGTTGTGGTCTTCTATGAGAGTAGCAATGTGCCTCTTCCATTGATCCTTTATGTCCCTGAGCTCCTCCTTCCTTGTTTCCTCCAACTCTTTCAGTTGTAATCTTTTCTCATTGGTGGCTCGAATTTCTGCACGTTGCTCCTCAAATTTGTTCCTTGTGTGAATCTTTTCCTCCTCATGTTTCAGTTCAAGCTCCTTGATAACATGGTCATAATCCATTTTTATGTTTTTCATGGTACAATGTATTGTGCTTTTGAGCTCATCCTCATGGTATTTTTGCTCTTCCCATCGCTGGCTAGTGGAGATGGAAAAATGTGATTTTACCTTAGAGATTGTCTTTTGTTGTACATGTAGGAGGTATGTTGCCTTTTGCTTGTACAGCTCAATCTCTGCTTGATGCCACCGCTCATCCTCTTCTATCTCAATGTCTAAATTTTTCAGTTCTAGCCTAAATATTTGTAGTTCTCTTTCTGTGACCTCCAAAGTGGTGTGGATCTTGTCCCTCTCCAGCTGAAAGTAGTTTTTATCTTTCCTCTCCTTATCCAGCTCCTTACGAAGGTGCTCAACCTCTTCTATGAGCCCCCCCAGGTTCTGTCTGTCCACTTCTGCAGGCTTTTTACCCGCACCTTTCTTTTTCGGAGGCATTGTGCTTGACAGCTCATATAAAACAGAGAATCAGTTGTAGTTCTTGAGGGTGTTCTTGGTGTTTTACGGCAGTTGGCATCAGTCACGTTGCAGAAACGCCCTCTGTATCTGTTCCTGTTCTCTCTCGAAGCCTTCAAACTGTGGAACGTGAGACTCCTACTTCGGAATCCTGTTGTTCAAAGGCATTATGTCATAACTGATTATGTCACAACACTGTCATCGATAATGTAAGGGCAGCTGTACAGCCTGTTAAATATTATTAGAGAAAGAATTATAATGTAGATTAAATATATATATATTTGAGGCAAGAACAAATATGCCCAGCCATGGAATAACTAGGAACACTCTATTTTTTTAACAATATTTTTATTAGCTTTTCACTGTTACAAGTAAGGTATAATTACACAATATTGTACACAGAAATAAAAAGCAAAACAAAAAATAACTAGTACCGCGCGCGGTTCTGAACGGGTTCGAGCCGACCCACGCAGGGAGCCGTGTGCCACGGCTCCCCGCGTGCCTCGCGCTCTCACCCGTTCATTCACCGCGCGCGGTACTAGTTATTTACAGTACTAGTTATTTTCAGTAATAGTTATTTTCAGCGGCGTCCCCGCGCATGTCAATCCAAATTTTCGGGGGGGATCGGGCAACGTATGGCAAAGTTATAGGGCACTACCTGTTTAAAATGGCTGACTTCCTGTTCGGTCAAATGCGTGTCCGTAAACTTGTTCAGGGAAGTTCCCTTGTCTTACATATCAAGTTTTGTTTAGATCGGACAATCTTAGAGTTTACTTCCTGTTTCTGGCATTCCACTTCCTGTTGGGAGGTCATCTTTTGCAGACATGCTCAGGACAGGTCCCTTGTGTCACATATAAGGTTTCGTGCAAATCGGACAACGTACGGCAAAGTTAGAGGGCACTTCCTGTTTAAAATGGCCAACTTCCTGTTCGTCTCTGGAAACATGTTCAGGGAAGGTCCCGTTACTCACATATCTAGTTTTGTGTCAATCGGACAACGTAAGACTTTACTTCCTGTTACGGGCGTTCCACTTCCTGTAGGGAGGTGACCTTTTACGGACATGCTCAGGACAGGTCCCTGGTGTCACATATAAGGTTTTGTGCAAATCGGACAATGTACGGCAAAGTTAGAGGGCACTTCCTGTTTAAAATGGCCGACTTCCTGTTCGTCTCCGGAAACATGTTCAGGGAAGGTCCCGTAACTCACATATCCAGTTTCGTGTCAATTGGACAATGTAAGACTTTACTTCCTGTTTTGGGCCTTCCACTTCCTGTAGGGAGGTGACCTTTTACGGACATGTTGAGGAAGGGTCTGGGGTCCCACATACTAAGTTTCAAGTGGATACAACAATCCCTGTTGGAGCAGCATCAAAAACTATAAATGTAATTCTGTCTGCTGTCACCAGGGGGCGCTGTATTTGAAAATGAATATTTTCATATAGACGTGTTCAGGGCAGGACTGTCATCAATCCTTGCAAGTTTGGTTCAGATCGGACCAGGATTGGCAAAGTTGTAACAGTTTCTTTTTTTAGAATTTTCTAGCACCACCAGGAGGCGCTGTTTTCAAAATGTACCGTTTCAGCAACATAGTCGTCTTCAGCAACTAACCATCATCAACTATAGCAAGTTTGGTTGGGATCAGACCTTCCATCGCGAAGTTATAAGAGTTTCATTGTCTGTTATGAAAAATTATTATAATCTCCAATTTTGGCGCCCCCTATCTCGTACGCCATACAATATTTTAAAAAGCTTTTGATAACTTTTGATGCTCAACTCGTCCACATTGATCTCACCAAGTTTGAAGGTGATCGCACAAAAGCTCTAGGAGGAGATAATTGAAATACAAGCTGTCATATTGTCTGCTGTCACCAGGGGGCGCTGTTTTCGAAATTTAATATTTTCATATAAACGTCTTTAGGGCCGGACTATCATCAATCCTAGCAAGTTTGGTTCAGATCGGACCAGGATTCACGATGTTGTAGCAGTTTGATTTTTTGTCCCAAAAATCCGACTTTGCGTTGTTGCCATGGCAACACCGTTAAACGATTTGTCGTCATATTGCTCACGCATCATCTACCATGTGTTTTGACTGTTGTCACCAATTTTGAGTGCGGTACGATTATCTGTGTAAAAGTTATTCCCGAAATCGTAAAAAAACTTTTTTTTGGTGTATTTTCTTTCACCACAAGGAGGCGCTGTTTTCAAACTTCACCGTTTTTTCATAGACGTCTTCAGCCATGGCCCATCATCAATGGTAGCAAGTTTGGTTTGGATCGGACCTTCCATCGCAAAGTTATAAGAGTTTTGTTTTTCTGATGCAAAACATCAGAATCATCACAAACTTTGCCGCCCCCTATCTCGTGCGCCATGCGACATTTGAAAAAACTTTTGATACTGTAAGCTCCTCAACTGGTCCACAGGGACCTCACCAAGTTTGAAGGTGATCGCACGGAAACTCTAGGAGGAGTTAGTTCAAATACCATTGCTGCGAATTCGCCAAAATCGCCAAAAAATGGCCAATCAACCCAAGATGGCGGATTTCCTGTTGGGTTTGGATCATGGTCATAATGTAATTTTTTCTTCATCCTGACCCACTACACATGTGTACCGAATTTCGTGCATGTGCGATATTTGTGTTGGTCATGGTGAATTTGGACAGGTGGCGCCGCACTTATTGGCCCCTCCCACATTCAATTTTCGACGCACATTCCCCGAACCTTTTTCAGACGTAAATTTACACCACGATTGATGCGGTCACAAAAATCTGTGAGTTTTGGGGTATGGGAAAGGCCTCAAAAACGCGATTTACTTTAAGGAATAATAAGAATAAAAATAACTAGTACTGAAAATAACTAGTACTGAAAATAACTAGTACCGCGCGCGGTTCTGAACGGGTTCGAGCCGACCCACGCGGGTCGCCGTGTGCCACGGCTCCCCGCGTGCCTCGCGCTCTCACCCGTTCATTCACCGCGCGCGGTACTAGTTATTTTCAGTACTAGTTATTTTCAGTACTAGTTATTTTCAGTACTAGTTATTTTCAGCGGCGTCCCTGCGCATGTCGTTCCAAATTTCGAGGGGGATCGGGCAACGTATGACAAAGTTATAGGGCACTTCCTGTTTAAAATGGCAGACTTCCTGTTCGGTCAAGTGCGTGTACGTAAACGTGTTCAGGGAACTTCCCTTGTCTTACATATCAAGTTTTGTGCAGATCGGATAATCTTAGAGTTTACTTCCTGTTTCGGGCATTCCACTTCCTGTTGGGAGGTCATCTCTTGCAGACATGCTCAGGACAGGTCCCTGGTGTCACATAAAAGGTTTCGTGAAAATCGGACAACGTACGGCAAAGTTAGAGGGCACTTCCTGTTTAAAATCGCCAACTTCCTGTTCGTCTCCGTAAACGTGTTCAGGGAAGTTCCCTTGTCTTACATATCAAGTTTTGTTCAAATCGGACAATGTAAGACTTTACTTCCTGTTTCGGGCGTTCCACTTCCTGTAGGGAGGTGACCTTTTACGGACATGCTCAGGACAGGTCCCTGGTGTCACATATAAGGTTTTGTGCAGATCGGACAACGTACGGCAAAGTTAGAGGGCACTTCCTGTTTAAAATGGCCGACTTCCTGTTCGGTCAACGGCGTCTCCGGAAACATGTTCAGGGAAGGTCCAGTAACTCACATATCTAGTTTCGTGTCAATCGGACAATGTAAGACTTTACTTCCTGTTTCGGGCGTTCCACTTCCTGTAGGGAGGTGACCTTTTACGGACATGTTGAGGAAGGGTCTGGGGTCCCACATACTAAGTTTCAAGTGGATACAACAATCCCTGTTGGAGCAGCATCAAAAACTATAAATGTAATTCTGTCTGCTGTCACCAGGGGGCGCTGTATTTGAAAATGAATATTTTCATATAGACGTGTTCAGGGCCGGACTGTCATCAATCCTTGCAAGTTTGGTTCAGATCGGACCAGGATTGGCAAAGTTGTAACAGTTTGTTTTTTTAGAATTTTCTACCACCACCAGGAGGTGCTGTTTTCAAAATGTACCGTTTCAGCAACATAGTCGTCTTCAGCAACTAACCAGCATCAACTATAGCAAGTTTGGTTGGGATCAGACCTTCCATCGCGAAGTTATAAGAGTTTCATTGTCTGTTATGAAAAATTATTATTATCTCCAATTTTGGCACCCCCTATCTCGTACGCCATACAATATTTTAAAAAGCTTTTGATAACTTTTGATGCTCAACTCGTCCACATTGATCTCACCAAGTTTGAAGGTGATCGCACAAAAGCTCTAGGAGGAGATAATTGAAATACAAGCTGTCATATTGTCTACTGTCACCAGGGGGCGCTGTTTTCGAAATTTAATATTTTCATATAGACGTCTTTAGGGCCGGACTATCATCAATCCTAGCAAGTTTGGTTCAGATCGGACCAGGATTCACGAAGTTGTAGCAGTTTGATTTTTTGTCCCAAAAATCCGACTTTGCGTCGTTGCCATGGCAACACCGTTAAACGATTTGTCGTCATATTGATCACGCATCATCTACCATGTGTTTTGACTGTTGTCACCAATTTTGAGTGCTGTACGATTATCTGTGTAAAAGTTATTCCCGAAATCGTAAAAAAACTTTTTTTTGGTGTATTTTCTTTCACCACAAGGAGGCGCTGTTTTCAAACTTCACCGTTTTTTCATAGACGTCTTCAGCCATGGCCCATCATCAATCATAGCAAGTTTGGTTCGGATCGGACCTTCCATCGCAAAGTTATAAGAGTTTTTTTTTTCTGATGCGAAACATCAGAATCATCACGAACTTTGCCGCCCCCTATCTCGTGCGCCGTGCGACATTTGAAAAAACTTTTGATACCGTGAGCTCCTCAACTGGTCCACAGGGACCTCACCAAGTTTGAAGGTGATCGCACGAAAACTCTAGGAGGAGTTAGTTCAAATACCATTGCTGCGAATTCGCCAAAATCGCCAAAAAATCGCCAATCAACCCAAGATGGCGGATTTCCTGTTGGGTTTGGATCATGGTCATAATGTAATTTTTTCTTCATCCTGACCTTCTACACATGTGTACCGAATTTCGTGCATGTGCGATATTTGTGTTGGTCATGGTGAATTTGGACAGGTGGCGCCGCACTTATTGGCCCCTCCCACATTCAATTTTCGACGCACATTCCCCGAACCTTTTTCAGACGTAAATTTACACCAGGATTGATGCGGTCACAAAAATTGGTGAGTTTTGGGGTATGGGAAAGGCCTCAAAAAGGCAATTCATTTGGGGGAATAATAAGAATAATAATAATAAAAATAACTAGTACCGCGCGCGGTTCTGAACGGGTTCGAGCCGACCCACGCGGGTCGCCGTGTGCCACGGCTCCCCGCGTGCCTCGCGCTCTCACCCGTTCATTCACCGCGCGCGGTACTAGTTATTTTCAGTACTAGTTATTTTCAGTACTAGTTATTTTCAGTACTAGTTATTTTCAGTACTAGTTATTTTCAGCGGCGTCCCCGCGCATGTCGATCCAAATTTCGAGGGGGATCGGGCAACGTATGGCAAAGTTATAGGGCACTTCCTGTTTAAAATGGCCGACTTCCTGTTCGGTCAAATGCGCGTCCGTAAACGTGTTCAGGGAAGTTCCCTTGTCTTACATATCAAGTTTTGTTCAGATCGGACAATCTTAGAGTTTACTTCCTGTTTTGGGCATTCCACTTCCTGTTGGGAGGTCATCTTTTGCAGACATGCTCAGGACAGGTCCCTGGTGTCACATATAAGGTTTCGTGCAAATCGGACAACGTACGGAAAAGTTAGAGGGCACTTCCTGTTTAAAATGGCCAACTTCCTGTTCGTCTCTGGAAACATGTTCAGGGAAGGTCCCGTAACTCACATATCTAGTTTTGTGTCAATCTGACAATGTAAGACTTTACTTCCTGTTACGGGCGTTCCACTTCCTGTAGGGAGGGGACCTTTTACGGACATGCTCAGGACAGGTCCCTGGTGTCACATATAAGGTTTTGTGCAGATCGGACAATGTACGGCAAAGTTAGAAGGCACTTCCTGTTTAAAATGGCCGACTTCCTGTTCGGTCAACGGCGTCTCCGTAAACATATTCAGGGAAGGTCCCGTAACTCACATATAAGGTTTTGTGCAAATCGGACAACGTACGGCAAAGTTAGAGGCCACTTCCTGTTCAAAATGGCCGACTTCCTGTTCGTCTCCGTAAACATGTTCAGGGAAGGTCCAGTAACTCACATATCTAGTTTCGTGTCAATCGGACAATGTAAGACTTTACTTCCTGTTTCGGGCGTTCCACTTCCTGTAGGGAGGTGACCTTTTACGGACATGTTGAGGAAGGGTCTGGGGTCCCACATACTAAGTTTCAAGTGGATACAACAATCCCTGTTGGAGCAGCATCAAAAACTATAAATGTAATTCTGTCTGCTGTCACCAGGGGGCGCTGTATTTGAAAATGAATATTTTCATATAGACGTGTTCAGGGCCGGACTGTCATCAATCCTTGCAAGTTTGGTTCAGATCGGACCAGGATTGGCAAAGTTGTAACAGTTTGTTTTTTTAGAATTTTCTACCACCACCAGGAGGCGCTGTTTTCAAAATGTACCGTTTCAGCAACATAGTCGTCTTCAGCAACTAACCATCATCAACTATAGCAAGTTTGGTTGGGATCAGACCTTCCATCGCCAAGTTATAAGAGTTTCATTGTCTGTTATGAAAAATTATTATTATCTCCAATTTTGGCGCCCCCTATCTCGTACGCCATACAATATTTTAAAAAGCTTTTGATAACTTTTGATGCTCAACTCGTCCACATTGATCTCACCAAGTTTGAAGGTGATCGCACAAAAGCTCTAGGAGGAGATAATTGAAATACAAGCTGTCATATTGTCTGCTGTCACCAGGGGGCGCTGTTTTCGAAATTATATATTTTCATATAGACGTCTTTAGGGCCGGACTATCATCAATCCTAGCAAGTTTGGTTCAGATCGGACCAGGATTCGCGAAGTTGTAGCAGTTTGATTTTTTGTCCCAAAAATCTGACTTTGCGTCGTTGCCATGGCAACACCGTTAAACGATTTGTCGTCATATTGATCACGCATCATCTACCATGTGTTTTGACTGTTGTCACCAATTTTGAGTGCGGTACGATTATCTGTGTAAAAGTTATTCCCGAAATCGTAAAAAAACTTTTTTTTTGTGTATTTTCTTTCACCACAAGGAGGCGCTGTTTTCAAACTTCACCGTTTTTTCATAGACGTCTTCAGCCATGGCCCATCATCAATCATAGCAAGTTTGGTTCGGATCGGACCTTCCATCGCAAAGTTATAAGAGTTTTTTTTTTCTGATGCGAAACATCAGAATCATCACGAACTTTGCCGCCCCCTATCTCGTGCGCCGTGCGACATTTGAAAGAACTTTCGATACCGTGAGCTCCTCAACTGGTCCACAGGGACCTCACCAAGTTTGAAGGTGATCGCACGAAAACTCTAGGAGGAGTTAGTTGAAATACCATTGCTGCGAATTCGCCAAAATCGCCCAAAAATCGCCAATCAACCTAAGATGGCGGATTTCCTGTAGGTTTCACGGGAAAGTCGTCATCGACTTTTTTGACCGTCCCCACCTAATGAACGTGTGTACCAAGTTTCGTTCACGTACGTGAAACCCGACATGAGTTGACCTAATAGAAGTTTTTTGCGTGACTTTTTAGCCCCTCCCACTTCCAATTTTCCACGCATTTTCCCCGAACGACTTTCAGACGTAAATTTACACCAGGATTGATGCGGTCACAAAAATCTGTGAGTTTTGGGGTATGGGAAAGGCCTCAAAAATGCGATTTACTTTTAGGAATAATAATAATAATTAAAGCTGCAAGCAGCGTTGTACGGGACCTCGCGGCCGCCACCCTCTACCGGCATGTCATGTTTAACATGGGCTCTGGCCGGGTTACTTATCTCGCATGCGAAGTTTAGTGCAGATTGGTCGACGTATGGCAATGTTACGGGTTACTTCCTGTCTGGGAAGACCTACTTCCTGTGTGCAGGTCATGGTTTGCAAACATGTTCAGGGCGGGCCCTTGGTCTCACATATCAAGTTTTGGAGCGATTGGTCAATGTTTGGCGGAGTTAAAGGGCACTTCCTGTTTCGGGCGACCTACTTCCTGTTTGCAGGTGATGTCTTGCAGATGGGTTCAGGGCGGGCCCTTGGTCTCACATATCAAGTTTTGGGGCGATTGGTCAATGTTTGGCGGAGTTAAAGGGCACTTCCTGTTTCAGGCGCCCTACTTCCTGTGTGCAGGTGATGTCTTGCAGATGTGTTCAGGGCAGGCCCTTGGTACCAAGTATCAATTTTGGAGCCGATTGGTGAATGTACGGGCAAATGACAGGGCACTTCCTGTTTCAGGCACCCTACTTCCTGTGTGCAGGTGATGTCTTGCAGACGTGTTCAGGGCGGGCCCTTGATACCACGTATCAAGTTTCGGGCCGATTGGTCAATGTTTGGTGAAGTTAAAGGGCACTTCCTGTTTCAGACGATCTACTTCCTGTGTGCAGGTGTTGTCTTGCAGATATGTTCAGGGCGGGCCCATGGTCTCACATATCAAGTTTGGAGCCAATCGGTCAATTTTTGGGCGAGTTACAGGGCACTTCCTGTTTAGCGGCGAAACGCGTAAATCAAAATGGCCGACATGGCGTTGGGGCCAAGTTCGCATTCGTAGACGTGTTCAGGGGCGGGGTCTGGTGTCACGTATGAAGTTTCGTGTGGATAGGCCAAAGTATGGCTAAGTTATAGCACACGTGTTGTTTCGTGGCGAGCCGCCGAAATTCGCCAAAATTCCGATGGCTGCCGTGGCCACGCCCCTTTGAATCTGCGAAAGTTTTCTATAACTTTTGATCTTGGATGGGTCTGGAACAATATGACGCGTTTTCCGCGTCGCTACGATGAACGCCCTCAGACAAGTTCGTTCAGTTACGAAACTTGTAAAACGCCAAGATGGACGCCAAATCCAAGATGGCCGACTTCCTGTTGAGTCGAGGTCATGGTGTCAAAAGGATTTTTTGTTCAGCTTGCGCCGAACAATCGCCCCACCAAGTTTCGGGAAATTCGGTGAAACTAAATTTTGCCTGCTCCATAGGCAGTGACCTGTGGGGGCGCTACTGAGCCACTTTGCATTGTTTTTTCGCAATTACACTATTTTATCGAATTTTTCGGCAGTTCTGGTGTGCGTGCCAATTTTCGTCCGTTTTCACGCAGGTTCAGGGGGTCAAATTCAAGATCCCGTGGAGAGAAAGAAAATAATAATAATAATAATTAAAGCTGCAAGCAGCGTTGTACGGAACCTCGCGGCCGCCACCCTCTACCGGCATGTCATGTTTAACATGGGCTCTGGCCGGGTTACTTATCTCGCATGCGAAGTTTAGTGCAGATTGGTCGACGTATGGCAATGTTACGGGTTACTTCCTGTCTGGGAAGACCTACTTCCTGTGTGCAGGTCATGGTTTGCAAACATGTTCAGGGCGGGCCCTTGGTCTCACATATCAAGTTTTGGAGCGATTGGTCAATGTTTGGCGGAGTTAAAGGGCACTTCCTGTTTCGGGCGACCTACTTCCTGTTTGCAGGTGATGTCTTGCAGATGGGTTCAGGGCGGGCCCTTGGTCTCACATATCAAGTTTTGGGGCGATTGGTCAATGTTTGGCGGAGTTAAAGGGCACTTCCTGTTTCAGGCGCCCTACTTCCTGTGTGCAGGTGATGTCTTGCAGATGTGTTCAGGGCAGGCCCTTGGTACCAAGTATCAATTTTGGAGCCGATTGGTGAATGTACGGGCAAATGACAGGGCACTTCCTGTTTCAGGCACCCTACTTCCTGTGTGCAGGTGATGTCTTGCAGACGTGTTCAGGGCGGGCCCTTGATACCACGTATCAAGTTTCGGGCCGATTGGTCAATGTTTGGTGAAGTTAAAGGGCACTTCCTGTTTCAGACGATCTACTTCCTGTGTGCAGGTGTTGTCTTGCAGATATGTTCAGGGCGGGCCCATGGTCTCACATATCAAGTTTGGAGCCAATCGGTCAATTTTTGGGCGAGTTACAGGGCACTTCCTGTTTAGCGGCGAAACGCGTAAATCAAAATGGCCGACATGGCGTTGGGGCCAAGTTCGCATTCGTAGACGTGTTCAGGGGCGGGGTCTGGTGTCACGTATGAAGTTTCGTGTGGATAGGCCAAAGTATGGCTAAGTTATAGCACACGTGTTGTTTCGTGGCGAGCCGCCGAAATTCGCCAAAATTCCGATGGCTGCCGTGGCCACGCCCCTTTGAATCTGCGAAAGTTTTCTATAACTTTTGATCTTGGATGGGTCTGGAACAATATGACGCGTTTTCCGCGTCGCTACGATGAACGCCCTCAGACAAGTTCGTTCAGTTACGAAACTTGTAAAACGCCAAGATGGACGCCAAATCCAAGATGGCCGACTTCCTGTTGAGTCGAGGTCATGGTGTCAAAAGGATTTTTTGTTCAGCTTGCGCCGAACAATCGCCCCACCAAGTTTCGGGAAATTCGGTGAAACTAAATTTTGCCTGCTCCATAGGCAGTGACCTGTGGGGGCGCTACTGAGCCACTTTGCATTGTTTTTTCGCAATTACACTATTTTATCGAATTTTTCGACAGTTCTGGTGTGCGTGCCAATTTTCGTCCGTTTTCACGCAGGTTCAGGGGGTCAAATTCAAGATCCCGTGGAGAGAAAGAAAATAATAATAATAATAATAATAATAATTAAAGCTGCAAGCAGCGTTGTACGGGACCTCGCGGCCGCCACCCTCTACCGGCATGTCATGTATAACGTGGGCTCTGGCCGGGTTCCTTATCCCGCATGTGAAGTTTAGTGCAGATTGGTCGACGTATGGCAATGTTACGGGTCACTTCCTGTCTGGGAGACCTACTTCCTGTGTGCAGGTCATGGTTTGCAAACATGTTCAGGGCGGGCCCTTGGTCTCACATATCAAGTTTTGGGCCGATTGGTCAATGTTTGGCGGAGTTAAAGGGCACTTCCTGTTTCGGGTGACCTACTTCCTGTGTGCAGCTGATGTCTTGCAGACGCGTTCAGGGCGGGCCCTTGATACCACGTATCAAGTTTCGGGCCGATTGGTCAATGTTTGGTGAAGTTAAAGGGCACTTCCTGTTTCAGAGGATCTACTTCCTGTGTGCAGGTGATGTCTTGCATATGTTTTCAGGGCGGGCACATGGTCTCACATATCAAGTTTTGGGTCAATCGGGAAATTTTTGGGCGATTTACAGGGCACTTCCTGTTTAGCGGCGAAACGCGATAATCAAAATGGCCGACATGGCGTTGGGGTCAAGTTCGCATTCGTAGACGTGTTCAGGGGCGGGGTCTGGTGTCACGTATGAAGTTTCGTGTGGATAGGCCAAAGTATGGCGAAGTTATAGCGCACTTCCTGTTTCGTGGCGAGCCGCTGAAATTCGCCAAAATTCTGATGGCTGCCGTGGCCACGCCCTTTTGAATCTGCGAAAGTTTCCTATAACTTTAGATCTTGGATGGGTCTGGAACAATTTGACGCGTTTTCCGCGTTGCTACGATAAACGCCCTCAGACAAGTTCGTTCAGTTACGAAACTTGTAAAACGCCAAGATGGACGCCAAATCCAAGATGGCCGACTTCCTGTTGAGTCGAGGTCATGGTGTCAAAAGGATTTTTTGTTCGGCTTACGCCGAACAATCACCCCTCCAAGTTTCGGGAAATTCGGTGAAACTAAATTTTGCCTGCTCCATAGGCAGTGACCTGTGGGGGCGCTACTGAGCCACTTTGCATTGTTTTTTCGCAATTCCACTATTTTATCGAATTTTTCGGCAGTTCTGGTGTGCGTGCCAATTTTCGTCCGTTTTCACGCTGGTTCAGGGGGTCAAATTCAAGATCCCGTGGAGAGAAAGAAAATAATAATAATAATTCCTAGAATAACAATATGTCCTCGCCCACTGCGTGGGCTCGGACCCTCCGCGCACTGTGTGAGTGCTCGGTCCTCGGTCCTTGCACACTACTGTGTTTGTGCACGGTCCTAGGTCCTTGCACACTGCTGTGTGAGTGCGCGGTTTATGTTGCTAGAATTACAATAGGTCCTCGCACACTGTGTGAGTGCTCGGTCCCTAATAATAACTAGTACCGCGCGCGGTTCTGAACGGGTTCGAGCCGACCCACGCGGGTCGCCGTGTGCCACGGCTCCCCGCGTGCCTCGCGCTCTCACCCGTTCATTCACCGCGCGCGGTACTAGTTATTTTCAGTACTAGTTATTTTCAGCGGCGTCCCCGCGCATGTCGTTACAAATTTCGAGGGGGATCGGGCAATGTATGGCAAAGTTATAGGGCACTTCCTGTTTAAAATGGCAGACTTCCTGTTCGGTCAAGTGCGTGTCCGTAAACGTGTTCAGGGAACTTCCCTTGTCTTACATATCAAGTTTTGTGCAGATCGGACAATCTTAGAGTTTACTTCCTGTTTTGGGCATTCCACTTCCTGTTGGGAGGTCATCTTTTGCAGACATGCTCAGGACAGGTCCCTGGTGTCACATATAAGGTTTCGTGCAAATCGGACAACGTATGGGAAAGTTAGAGGGCACTTCCTGTTTAAAATGGCCAACTTCCTGTTCGTCTCTGGAAACATGTTCAGGGAAGGTCCCGTAACTCACATATCTAGTTTTGTGTCAATCGGACAATGTAAGACTTTACTTCCTGTTTCGGGCGTTCCACTTCCTGTAGGGAGGTGACCTTTTACGGACATGCTCAGGACAGGTCCCTGGTGTCACATATAAGGTTTTGTGCAGATCGGACAATGTACGGCAAAGTTAGAAGGCACTTCCTGTTTAAAATGGCCGACTTCCTATTCGGTCAACGGCGTCTCCGTAAACATATTCAGGGAAGGTCCCGTAACTCACATATCTAGTTTCGTGTCAATCGGACAATGTAAGACTTTACTTCCTGTTTTGGGCCTTCCACTTCCTGTAGGGAGGTGACCTTTTACGGACATGTTGAGGAAGGGTCTGGGGTCCCACATACTAAGTTTCAAGTGGATACAACAATCCCTGTTGGAGCAGCATCAAAAACTATAAATGTAATTCTGTCTGCTGTCACCAGGGGGCGCTGTATTTGAAAATGAATATTTTCATATAGACGTGTTCAGGGCCGGACTGTCATCAATCCTTGCAAGTTTGGTTCAGATCGGACCAGGATTGGCAAAGTTGTAACAGTTTGTTTTTTTAGAATTTTCTACCACCACCAGGAGGCGCTGTTTTCAAAATGTACCGTTTCAGCAACATAGTCGTCTTCAGCAACTAACCATCATCAACTATAGCAAGTTTGGTTGGGATCAGACCTTCCATCGCGAAGTTATAAGAGTTTCATTGTCTGTTATGAAAAATTATTATTATCTCCAATTTTGGCGCCCCCTATCTCGTACGCCATACAATATTTTAAAAAGCTTTTGATAACTTTTGATGCTCAACTCGTCCACATTGATCTCACCAAGTTTGAAGGTGATCGCACAAAAGCTCTAGGAGGAGATAATTGAAATACAAGCTGTCATATTGTCTACTGTCACCAGGGGGCGCTGTTTTCGAAATTGAATATTTTCATATAGACGTCTTTAGGGCCGGACTATCATCAATCCTAGCAAGTTTGGTTCAGATCGGACCAGGATTCACGAAGTTGTAGCAGTTTGATTTTTTGTCCCAAAAATCCGACTTTGCGTCGTTGCCATGGCAACACCGTTAAACGATTTGTCGTCATATTGATCACGCATCATCTACCATGTGTTTTGACTGTTGTCACCAATTTTGAGTGCGGTACGATTATCTGTGTAAAAGTTATTCCCGAAATGGTAAAAAAAAAAAATTTTTGTGTATTTTCTTTCACCACAAGGAGGCGCTGTTTTCAAACTTCACCGTTTTTTCATAGACGTCTTCAGCCACGGCCCATCATCAATCATAGCAAGTTTGGTTCGGATCGGACCTTCCTTCGCAAAGTTATAAGAGTTTTGTTTTTCTGATGCGAAACATCAGAATCATCACGAACTTTGCCGCCCCCTATCTCGTGCGCCGTGCGACATTTGAAAAAACTTTTGATACCGTGAGCTCCTCAACTGGTCCACAGGGACCTCACCAAGTTTGAAGGTGATCGCACGAAAACTCTAGGAGGAGTTAGTTCAAATACCATTGCTGCGAATTCGCCAAAATCGCCCAAAAATCGCCAATCAACCCAAGATGGCGGATTTCCTGTTGGGTTTGGATCATGGTCATAATGTAATTTTTTCTTCATCCCGACCCACTACACATGTGTACCGAATTTCGGGCATGTGCGATAATTGTGTTGGTCATGGTGAATTTGGACAGGTGGCGCCGCACTTATTGGCCCCTCCCACATTCAATTTTTGACGCACATTCTCCAAACCTTTTTCAGACGTAAATTTACACCAGGATTGATGCGGTCACAAAAATTGGTGAGTTTTGGGGTATGGGAAAGGCCTCAAAAAGGCAATTCATTTGGGGGAATAATAAGAATAAAAATAACTAGTACCGCGCGCGGTTCTGAACGGGTTCGAGCCGACCCACGCGGGTCGCCGTGTGCCACGGCTCCCCGCGTGCCTCGCGCTCTCACCCGTTCATTCACCGCGCGCGGGTACTAGTTATTTTCAGTACTAGTTATTTTCAGTACTAGTTATTTTCAGTACTAGTTATTTTCAGCGGCGTCCCCGCGCATGTCGTTCCAAATTTCGAGGGGGATCGTGCAACGTATGGCAAAGTTATAGGGCACTTCCTGTTTAAAATGGCCGACTTCCTGTTCGGTCAAATGCGCGTCCGTAAACGTGTTCAGGGAAGTTCCCTTGTCTAACATCAAGTTTTGTGCAGATCGGATAATCTTAGAGTTTACTTCCTGTTTCGGGCATTCCACTTCCTGTTGGGAGGTCATCTCTTGCAGACATGCTCAGGACAGGTCCCTGGTGTCACATAAAAGGTTTCGTGCAAATCGGACAACGTACGGCAAAGTTAGAGGGCACTTCCTGTTTAAAATCGCCAACTTCCTGTTCGTCTCCGTAAACGTGTTCAGGGAAGTTCCCTTGTCTTACATATCAAGTTTTGTTCAAATCGGACAATGTAAGACTTTACTTCCTGTTTCGGGCGTTCCACTTCCTGTAGGGAGGTGACCTTTTACGGACATGCTCAGGACAGGTCCCTGGTGTCACATATAAGGTTTTGTGCAGATCGGACAACGTACGGCAAAGTTAGAGGGCACTTCCTGTTTAAAATGGCCGACTTCCTGTTCGGTCAACGGCGTCTCCGGAAACATGTTCAGGGAAGGTCCAGTAACTCACATATCTAGTTTCGTGTCAATCGGACAATGTAAGACTTTACTTCCTGTTTCGGGCGTTCCACTTCCTGTAGGGAGGTGACCTTTTACGGACATGTTGAGGAAGGGTCTGGGGTCCCACATACTAAGTTTCAAGTGGATACAACAATCCCTGTTGGAGCAGCATCAAAAACTATAAATGTAATTCTGTCTGCTGTCACCAGGGGGCGCTGTATTTGAAAATGAATATTTTCATATAGACGTGTTCAGGGCCGGACTGTCATCAATCCTTGCAAGTTTGGTTCAGATCGGACCAGGATTGGCAAAGTTGTAACAGTTTGTTTTTTTAGAATTTTCTACCACCACCAGGAGGCGCTGTTTTCAAAATGTACCGTTTCAGCAACATAGTCGTCTTCAGCAACTAACCATCATCAACTATAGCAAGTTTGGTTGGGATCAGACCTTCCATCGCGAAGTTATAAGAGTTTCATTGTCTGTTATGAAAAATTATTATTATCTCCAATTTTGGCGCCCCCTATCTCGTACGCCATACAATATTTTAAAAAGCTTTTGATAACTTTTGATTCTCAACTCGTCCACATTGATCTCACCAAGTTTGAAGGTGATCGCACAAAAGCTCTAGGAGGAGATAATTGAAATACAAGCTGTCATATTGTCTGCTGTCACCAGGGGGCGCTGTTTTCGAAATTTAATATTTTCATATAGACGTCTTTAGGGCCGGACTATCATCAATCCTAGCAAGTTTGGTTCAGATCGGACCAGGATTCGCGAAGTTGTAGCAGTTTGATTTTTTGTCCCAAAAATCCGACTTTGCGTCGTTGCCATGGCAACACCGTTAAACGATTTGTCGTCATAATGATCACGCATCATCTACCATGTGTTTTGACTGTTGTCACCAATTTTGAGTGCCGTACGATTATCTGTGTAAAAGTTATTCCCGAAATCGTAAAAAAACTTATTTTTGGTGTATTTTCTACCACCACAAGGAGGCGCTGTTTTCAAACTTCACCGTTTTTTCATAGACGTCTTCAGCCATGGCCCATCATCAATCATAGCAAGTTTGGTTCGGATCGGACCTTCCATCGCAAAGTTATAAGAGTTTTGTTTTTCTGATGCGAAACATCAGAATCATCACGAACTTTGCCGCCCCCTATCTCGTGCGCCGTGCGACATTTGAAAAAACATTTGATACCGTGAGCTCCTCAACTGGTCCACAGGGACCTCAACAAGTTTGAAGGTGATCGCACGAAAACTCTAGGAGGAGTTAGTTCAAATACCATTGCTGCGAATTCGCCAAAATCGCCAAAAAATCGCCAATCAACCCAAGATGGCGGATTTCCTGTTGGGTTTGGATCATGGTCATAATGTAATTTTTTCTTCATCCTGACCCACTACACATGTGTACCGAATTTCGTGCATGTGCGATATTTGTGTTGGTCATGGTGAATTTGGACAGGTGGCGCCGCACTTATTGGCCCCTCCCACATTCAATTTTCGACGCACATTCCCCGAATCTTTTTCAGACGTAAATTTACACCAGGATTGATGCGGTCACAAAAATTGGTGAGTTTTGGGGTATGGGAAAGGCCTCAAAAAGGCAATTCATTTGGGGGAATAATAAGAATAATAATAATAAAAATAACTAGTACCGCGCGCGGTTCTGAACGGGTTCGAGCCGACCCACGCGGGTCGCCGTGTGCCACGGCTCCCCGCGTGCCTCGCGCTCTCACCCGTTCATTCACCGCGCGCGGTACTAGTTATTTTCAGTACTAGTTATTTTCAGCGGCGTCCCCGCGCATGTCGATCCAAATTTCGGGGGGGATCGGGCAACGTATGGCAAAGTTATAGGGCACTTCCTGTTTAAAATGGCCGACTTCCTGTTCGGTCAAATGCGCGTCCGTAAACTTGTTCAGGGAAGTTCCCTTGTCTTACATATCAAGTTTTGTTTAGATCAGACAATCTTAGAGGTTACTTCCTGTTTCTGGCATTCCACTTCCTGTTGGGAGGTCATCTTTTGCAGACATGCTCAGAACAGGTCCCTGGTGTCACATATAAGGTTTCGTGCAAATCGGACAACGTACGGCAAAGTTAGAGGGCACTTCCTGTTTAAAATGGCCAACTTCCTGTTCGTCTCTGGAAACATGTTCAGGGAAGGTCCTGTAACTCACATATCTAGTTTTGTGTCAATCGGACAATGTAAGACTTTACTTCCTGTTTCGGGCGTTCCACTTCTTGTAGGGAGGTGACCTTTTACGGACATGCTCAGGACAGGTCCCTGGTGTCACATATAAGGTTTTGTGCAGATCGGACAACGTACGGCAAAGTTAGAGGGCACTTCCTGTTTAAAATGGCCGACTTCCTGTTCGGTCAATGGCGTCTCCGGAAACATGTTCAGGGAAGGTCCCCTAACTCACATATCCAGTTTCGTGTCAATCAGACTATGTAAGACTTTACTTCCTGTTTCGGGCGTTCTACTTCCTGTAGGGAGGTGACCTTTTACGGACATGTTGAGGAAGGGTCTGGGGTCCCACATACTAAGTTTCAAGTGGATACAACAATCCCTGTTGGAGCAGCATCAAAAACTATAAATGTAATTCTGTCTGCTGTCACCAGGGGGCGCTGTATTTGAAAATGAATATTTTCATATAGACGTGTTCAGGGCCGGACTGTCATCAATCCTTGCAAGTTTGGTTCAGATCGGACCAGGATTGGCAAAGTTGTAACAGTTTCTTTTTTTAGAATTTTCTACCACCACCAGGAGGCGCTGTTTTCAAAATGTACCGTTTCAGCAACATAGTCGTCTTCAGCAACTAACCATCATCAACTATAGCAAGTTTGGTTGGGATCAGACCTTCCATCGCGAAGTTATAAGAGTTTCATTGTCTGTTATGAAAAATTATTATTATCTCCAATTTTGGCGCCCCCTATCTCGTACGCCATACAATATTTTAAAAAGCTTTTGATAACTTTTGATGCTCAACTCGTCCACATTGATCTCACCAAGTTTGAAGGTGATAGCACAAAAGCTCTAGGAGGAGATAATTGAAATACAAGCTGTCATATTGTCTGCTGTCCCCAGGGGGCGCTGTTTTCGAAATTGAATATTTTCATATAGACGTCTTTAGGGCCGGACTATCATCAATCCTAGCCAGTTTGGTTCAGATCAGACCAGGATTCACGAAGTTGTAGCAGTTTGATTTTTTGTCCCAAAAATCCGACTTTGCGTCGTTGCCATGGCAACACCGTTAAACGATTTGTCGTCATATTGATCACGCATCATCTACCATGTGTTTTGACTGTTGTCACCAATTTTCAGTGCGATACGATTATCTGTGTAAAAGTTATTCCCGAAATCGTAAAAAAACTTTTTTTTTGTGTATTTTCTTTCACCACAAGAAGGCGCTGTTTTCAAACTTCACCGTTTTTTCATAGACGTCTTCAGCCATGGCCCATCATCAATGGTAGCAAGTTTGGTTCGGATCGGACCTTCCATCGCAAAGTTATAAGAGTTTTGTTTTTCTGATGCGAAACATCAGAATCATCACGAACTTTGCCGCCCCCTATCTCGTGCGCCGTGCGACATTTGAAAAAACTTTTGATACCGTGAGCTCCTCAACTGGTCCACAGGGACCTTACCAAGTTTGAAGGTGATCGCACGAAAACTCTAGGAGGAGTTAGTTCAAATACCATTGCTGCGAATTCGCCAAAATCGCCCAAAAATGGCCAATCAACCCAAGATGGCGGATTTCCTGTTGGGTTTGGATCATGGTCATAATGTAATTTTTTCTTCATCCTGACCCACTACACATGTGTACCGAATTTTGGGCATGTGCGATAATTGTGTTGGTCATGGTGAATTTGGACAGGTGGCGCCGCACTTATTGGCCCCTCCCACATTCAATTTTCGACGCACATTCCCCGAACCTTTTTCAGACGTAAATTTACACCAGGATTGATGCGGTCACAAAAATCTGTGAGTTTTGGGGTATGGGAAAGGCCTCAAAAAGGCGATTTACTTTAAGGAATAATAAGAATAATAATAATAATAAAAATAACTAGTACCGCGCGCGGTTCTGAACGGGTTCGAGCCGACCCACGCGGGTCGCCGTGTGCCACGGCTCCCCGCGTGCCTCGCGCTCTCACCCGTTCATTCACCGCGCGCGGTACTAGTTATTTTCAGTACTAGTTATTTTCAGCGGCGTCCCTGCGCATGTCGTTCCAAATTTCGAGGGGGATCGGGCAACGTATGACAAAGTTATAGGGCACTTCCTGTTTAAAATGGCAGACTTCCTGTTCGGTCAAGTGTGTGTACGTAAACGTGTTCAGGGAACTTCCCTTGTCTTACATATCAAGTTTTGTGCAGATCGGATAATCTTAGAGTTTACTTCCTGTTTCGGGCATTCCACTTCCTGTTGGGAGGTCATCTCTTGCAGACATGCTCAGGACAGGTCCCTGGTGTCACATAAAAGGTTTCGTGCAAATCGGACAACGTACGGCAAAGTTAGAGGGCACTTCCTGTTTAAAATCGCCAACTTCCTGTTCGTCTCCGTAAACGTGTTCAGGGAAGTTCCCTTGTCTTACATATCAAGTTTTGTTCAGATCGGACAATGTAAGACTTTACTTCCTGTTTCGGGCGTTCCACTTCCTGTAGGGAGGTGACCTTTTACGGACATGCTCAGGACAGGTCCCTGGTGTCACATATAAGGTTTTGTGCAGATCGGACAACGTACGGCAAAGTTAGAGGGCACTTCCTGTTTAAAATGGCCGACTTCCTGTTCGGTCAACGGCGTCTCCGTAAACATGTTCAGGGAAGGTCCAGTAACTCACATATCTAGTTTCGTGTCAATCGGACAATGTAAGACTTTACTTCCTGTTTCGGGCGTTCCACTTCCTGTAGGGAGGTGACCTTTTACGGACATGTTGAGGAAGGGTCTGGGGTCCCACATACTAAGTTTCAAGTGGATACAACAATCCCTGTTGGAGCAGCATCAAAAACTATAAATGTAATTCTGTCTGCTGTCACCAGGGGGCGCTGTATTTGAAAATGAATATTTTCATATAGACGTGTTCAGGGCTGGACTGTCATCAATCCTTGCAAGTTTGGTTCAGATCGGACCAGGATTGGCAAAGTTGTAACAGTTTGTTTTTTTAGAATTTTCTACCACCACCAGGAGGCGCTGTTTTCAAAATGTACCGTTTCAGCAACACAGTCGTCTTCAGCAACTAACCATCATCAACTATAGCAAGTTTGGTTGGGATCAGACCTTCCATCGCGAAGTTATAAGAGTTTCATTGTCTGTTATGAAAAATTATTATTATCTCCAATTTTGGCGCCCCCTATCTCGTACGCCATACAATATTTTAAGAAGCTTTTGATAACTTTTGATGCTCAACTCGTCCACATTGATCTCACCAAGTTTGAAGGTGATCGCACAAAAGCTCTAGGAGGAGATAATTGAAATACAAGCTGTCATATTGTCTGCTGTCAGCAGGGGGCGCTGTTTTCGAAATTTAATATTTTCATATAGACGTCTTTAGGGCCGGACTATCATCAATCCTAGCAAGTTTGGTTCAGATCGGACCAGGATTCACGAAGTTGTAGCAGTTTGATTTTTTGTCCCAAAAATCCGACTTTGCGTCGTTGCCATGGCAACACCGTTAAACGATTTGTCGTCATATTGATCACGCATCATCTACCATGTGTTTTGACTGTTGTCACCAATTTTGAGTGCGGTACGATTATCTGTGTAAAAGTTATTCCCGAAATCGTAAAAAAACTTTTTTTTTGTGTATTTTCTTTCACCACAAGGAGGCGCTGTTTTCAAACTTCACCGTTTTTTCATAGACGTCTTCAGCCATGGCCCATCATCAATCATAGCAAGTTTGGTTCGGATCGGACCTTCCATCGCAAAGTTATAAGAGTTTTTTTTTTCTGATGCGAAACATCAGAATCATCACGAACTTTGCCGCCCCCTATCTCGTGCGCCGTGCGACATTTGAAAAAACTTTTGATACCGTGAGCTCCTCAACTGGTCCACAGGGACCTCCCCAAGTTTGAAGGTGATCGCACGAAAACTCTAGGAGGAGTTAGTTCAAATACCATTGCTGCGAATTCGCCAAAATCGCCAAAAAATCGCCAATCAACCCAAGATGGCGGACTTCCTGTAGGTTTCACGGGAAAGTCGTCATCGACTTTTTTGACCGTCCCCACCTAATGAACGTGTGTACCAAGTTTCGTTCACGTACGTTAAACCCGACATGAGTTGACCTAATAGAAGTTTTTTGCGTGACTTTTTAGCCCCTCCCACCTCCAATTTTCCACGCATTTTCCCCGAACGACTTTCAGACGTAAATTTACACCAGGATTGATGCGGTCACAAAAATCTGTGAGTTTTGGGGTATGGGAAAGGCCTCAAAAATGCGATTTACTTTTAGGAATAATAATAATAATAATAATAATAATAATCTTTTGCATTTCAATAGGGTTCTTGCAACCTTGTTGCTCGAACCCTAATAATAATAAAAAAATAACTAGTACCGCGCGCGGTTCTGAACGGGTTCGAGCCGACCCACGCGGGTCGCCGTGTGCCACGGCTCCCCGCGTGCCTCGCGCTCTCACCCGTTCATTCACCGCGCGCGGTACTAGTTATTTTCAGTACTAGTTATTTTCAGCGGCGTCCCCGCGCATGTCGTTCCAAATTTCGTGGGGGATCGGGCAACGTATGGCAAAGTTATAGGGCACTCCCTGTTTAAAATGGCAGACTTCCTGTTCGGTCAAGTGCGTGTCCGTAAACGTGTTCAGGGAACTTCCCTTGTCTTACATATCAAGTTTTGTGCAGATTGGATAATCTTGGAGTTTACTTCCTGTTTCGGGCATTCCACTTCCTGTTGGGAGGTCATCTCTTGCAGACATGCTCAGGACAGGTCCCTGGTGTCACATAAAATGTTTCGTGCAAATCGGACAACGTACGGCAAAGTTAGAGGGCACTTCCTGTTTAAAATGGCCAACTTCCTGTTCGTCTCCGTAAACGTGTTCAGGGAAGTTCCCTTGTCTTACATATCAAGTTTTGTTCAGATCGGACAATGTAAGACTTTACTTCCTGTTTCGGGCGTTCCACTTCCTGTAGGGAGGTGACCTTTTACGGACATGCTCAGGACAGGTCCCTGGTGTCACATATAAGGTTTTGTGCAGATCGGACAACGTACGGCAAAGTTAGAGGGCACTTCCTGTTTAAAATGGCCGACTTCCTGTTCGGTCAACGGCGTCTCCGTAAACATGTTCAGGGAAGGTCCAGTAACTCACATATCTAGTTTCGTGTCAATCGGACAATGTAAGACTTTACTTCCTGTTTCGTGCGTTCCACTTCCTGTAGGGAGGTGACCTTTTACGGACATGTTGAGGAAGGGCCTGGGGTCCCACATACTAAGTTTCAAGTGGATACAACAATCCCTGTTGGAGCAGCATCAAAAACTATAAATGTAATTCTGTCTGCTGTCACCAGGGGGCGCTGTATTTGAAAATGAATATTTTCATAAAGACGTGTTCAGGGCCGGACTGTCATCAATCCTTGCAAGTTTGGTTCAGATCGGACCAGGATTGGCAAAGTTGTAACAGTTTGTTTTTTTAGAATTTTCTACCACCACCAGGAGGCGCTGTTTTCAAAATGTACCGTTTCAGCAACATAGTCGTGTTCAGCAACTAACCATCATCAACTATAGCAAGTTTGGTTGGGATCAGACCTTCCATCGCGAAGTTATAAGAGTTTCATTGTCTGTTATGAAAAATTTTTATTATCTCCAATTTTGGCGCCCCCTATCTCGTACGCCATACAATATTTTAAAAAGCTTTTGATAACTTTTGATGCTCAACTCATCCACATTGATCTCACCAAGTTTGAAGGTGATCGCACAAAAGCTCTAGGAGGAGATAATTGAAATACAAGCTGTCATATTGTCTACTGTCACCAGGGGGCGCTGTTTTCGAAATTGAATATTTTCATATAGACGTCTTTAGGGCCGGACTATCATCAATCCTAGCAAGTTTGGTTCAGATCGGACCAGGATTCACGAAGTTGTAGCAGTTTGATTTTTTGTCCCAAAAATCCGACTTTGCGTCGTTGCCATGGCAACACCGTTAAACGATTTGTCGTCATATTGATCACGCATCATCTACCATGTGTTTTGACTGTTGTCACCAATTTTGAGTGCGGTACGATTACCTGTGTAAAAGTTATTCCCGAAATCGTAAAAAAACTCTTTTTTTGTGTATTTTCTTTCACCACAAGGAGGCGCTGTTTTCAAACTTCACCGTTTTTTCATAGACGTCTTCAGCCATGGCCCATCATCAATCATAGCAAGTTTGGTTCGGATCGGACCTTCCATCGCAAAGTTATAAGAGTTTTGTTTTTCTGATGCGAAACATCAGAATCATCACGAACTTTGCCGCCCCCTATCTCGTGCGCCATGCGACATTTGAAAAAACTTTTGATACCGTGAGCTCCTCAACTGGTCCACAGGGACCTCACCAAGTTTGAAGGTGATCGCACGAAAACTCTAGGAGGAGTTAGTTCAAATACCATTGCTGCGAATTCGCCAAAATCGCCAAAAAATCGCCAATCAACCCAAGATGGCGGACTTCCTGTAGGTTTCACGGGAAAGTCGTCATCGACTTTTTTGACCGTCCCCACCTAATGAACGTGTGTACCAAGTTTCGTTCACGTACGTTAAACCCGACATGAGTTGACCTAATAGAAGTTTTTTGCGTGACTTTTTAGCCCCTCCCACCTCCAATTTTCCACGCATTTTCCCCGAACGACTTTCAGACGTAAATTTACACCAGGATTGATGCGGTCACAAAAATCTGTGAGTTTTGGGGTATGGGAAAGGCCTCAAAAATGCGATTTACTTTTAGGAATAATAATAATAATAATAATAATAATAATCTTTTGCATTTCAATAGGGTTCTTGCAACCTTGTTGCTCGAACCCTAAATAACTAGTACCGCGCGCGGTTCTGAACGGGTTCGAGCCGACCCACGCGGGTCGCCGTGTGCCACGGCTCCCCGCGTGCCTCGCGCTCTCACCCGTTCATTCACCGCGCGCGGTACTAGTTATTTTCAGTACTAGTTATTTTCAGTACTAGTTATTTTCAGCGGCGTCCCCGTGCATGTCGTTCCAAATTTCGAGGGGGATCGGGCAACGTATGACAAAGTTATAGGGCACTTCCTGTTTAAAATGGCAGACTTCCTGTTCGGTCAAGTGCGTGTACGTAAACGTGTTCAGGGAACTTCCCTTGTCTTACATATCAAGTTTTGTGCAGATCGGATAATCTTAGAGTTTACTTCCTGTTTCGGGCATTCGACTTCCTGTTGGGAGGTCATCTCTTGCAGACATGCTCAGGACAGGTCCCTGGTGTCACATAAAAGGTTTCGTGCAAATCGGACAACGTACGGCAAAGTTAGAGGGCACTTCCTGTTTAAAATCGCCAACTTCCTGTTCGTCTCCGTAAACGTGTTCAGGGAAGTTCCCTTGTCTTACATATCAAGTTTTGTTCAGATCGGACAATGTAAGACTTTACTTCCTGTTTCGGGCGTTCCACTTCCTGTAGGGAGGTGACCTTTTACGGACATGCTCAGGACAGGTCCCTGGTGTCACATATAAGGTTTTGTGCAGATCGGACAACGTACGGCAAAGTTAGAGGGCACTTCCTGTTTAAAATGGCCGACTTCCTGTTCGGTCAACGGCGTCTCCGTTAACATGTTCAGGGAAGGTCCAGTAACTCACATATCTAGTTTCGTGTCAATCGGACAATGTAAGACTTTACTTCCTGTTTCGGGCGTTCCACTTCCTGTAGGGAGGTGACCTTTTACGGACATGTTGAGGAAGGGCCTGGGGTCCCACATACTAAGTTTCAAGTGGATACAACAATCCCTGTTGGAGCAGCATCAAAAACTATAAATGTAATTCTGTGTGCTGTCACCAGGGGGCGCTGTATTTGAAAATTAATATTTTCATATAGACGTGTTCAGGGCCGGACTGTCATCAATCCTTGCAAGTTTGGTTCAGATCGGACCAGGATTGGCAAAGTTGTAACAGTTTGTTTTTTTAGAATTTTCTACCACCACCAGGAGGCGCTGTTTTCAAAATGTACCGTTTCAGCAACATAGTCGTCTTCAGCAACTAACCAGCATCAACTATAGCAAGTTTGGTTGGGATCAGACCTTCCATCGCGAAGTTATAAGAGTTTCATTGTCTGTTATGAAAAATTATTATTATCTCCAATTTTGGCGCCCCCTATCTCGTACGCCATACAATATTTTAAAAAGCTTTTGATAACTTTTGATGCTCAACTCGTCCACATTGATCTCACCAAGTTTGAAGGTGATCGCACAAAAGCTCTAGGAGGAGATAATTGAAATACAAGCTGTCATATTGTCTGCTGTCACCAGGGGGCGCTGTTTTCGAAATTGAATATTTTCATATGAATGTCTTTAGGGCCGGACTATCATCAATCCTAGCAAGTTTGGTTCAGATCGGACCAGGATTCACGAAGTTGTAGCAGTTTGATTTTTTGTCCCAAAAATCCGACTTTGCGTCGTTGCCATAGCAACACCGTTAAACGATTTGTCGTCATATTGCTCACGCATCATCTACCATGTGTTTTGACTGTTGTCACCAATTTTGAGTGCGGTACGATTATCTGTGTAAAAGTTATTCCCGAAATCGTAAAAAAACGTATTTTTGGTGTATTTTCTTTCACCACAAGGAGGCGCTGTTTTCAAACTTCACCGTTTTTTCATAGACGTCTTCAGCCATGGCCCATCATCAATCATAGCAAGTTTGGTTCGGCTCGGACCTTCCATCGCAAAGTTATAAGAGTTTTTTTTTTCTGATGCGAAACATCAGAATCATCACGAACTTTGCCGCCCCCTATCTCGTGCGCCGTGCGACATTTGAAAAAACTTTTGATACCGTGAGCTCCTCAACTGGTCCACAGGGACCTCACCAAGTTTGAAGGTGATCGCACAAAAACTTTAGGAGGAGTTAGTTCAAATACCATTGCTGCGAATTCGCCAAAATCGCCAAAAAATCGCCAATCAACCCAAGATGGCGGATTTCCTGTTGGGTTTGGATCATGGTCATAATGTAATTTTTTCTTCATCCTGACCCACTACACATGTGTACCGAATTTCGGGCATGTGCGATAATTGTGTTGGTCATGGTGAATTTGGACAGGTGGCGCCGCACTTATTGGCCCCTCCCACATTCAATTTTCGACGCACATTCCCCGAACCTTTTTCAGACGTAAATTTACACCACGATTGATGCGGTCACAAAAATCTGTGAGTTTTGGGGTATGGGAAAGGCCTCAAAAAGGCAATTTACTTTAAGGAATAATAAGAATAATAATAATAAAAATAACTAGTACCGCGCGCGGTTCTGAACGGGTTCGAGCCGACCCACGCGGGTCGCCGTGTGCCACGGCTCCCCGCGTGCCTCGCGCTCTCACCCGTTCATTCACCGCGCGCGGTACTAGTTATTTTCAGTACTAGTTATTTTCAGTACTAGTTATTTTCAGCGGCGTCCCCGCGCATGTCGTTCCAAATTTCGAGGGGGATTGGGCAACGTATGACAAAGTTATAGGGCACTTCCTGTTTAAAATGGCAGACTTCCTGTTCGGTCAAGTGCGTGTACGTAAACGTGTTCAGGGAACTTCCCTTGTCTTACATATCAAGTTTTGTGCAGATCGGATAATCTTAGAGTTTACTTCCTGTTTCGGGCATTCGACTTCCTGTTGGGAGGTCATCTCTTGCAGACATGCTCAGGACAGGTCCCTGGTGTCACATAAAAGGTTTCGTGCAAATCGGACAACGTACGGCAAAGTTAGAGGGCACTTCCTGTTTAAAATCGCCAACTTCCTGTTCGTCTCCGTAAACGTGTTCAGGGAAGTTCCCTTGTCTTACATATCAAGTTTTGTTCAGATCGGACAATGTAAGACTTTACTTCCTGTTTCGGGCGTTCCACTTCCTGTAGGGAGGTGACCTTTTACGGACATGCTCAGGACAGGTCCCTGGTGTCACATATAAGGTTTTGTGCAGATCGGACAACGTACGGCAAAGTTAGAGGGCACTTCCTGTTTAAAATGGCCGACTTCCTGTTCGGTCAACGGCGTCTCCGTTAACATGTTCAGGGAAGGTCCAGTAACTCACATATCTAGTTTCGTGTCAATCGGACAATGTAAGACTTTACTTCCTGTTTCGGGCGTTCCACTTCCTGTAGGGAGGTGACCTTTTACGGACATGTTGAGGAAGGGCCTGGGGTCCCACATACTAAGTTTCAAGTGGATACAACAATCCCTGTTGGAGCAGCATCAAAAACTATAAATGTAATTCTGTGTGCTGTCACCAGGGGGCGCTGTATTTGAAAATTAATATTTTCATATAGACGTGTTCAGGGCCGGACTGTCATCAATCCTTGCAAGTTTGGTTCAGATCGGACCAGGATTGGCAAAGTTGTAACAGTTTGTTTTTTTAGAATTTTCTACCACCACCAGGAGGCGCTGTTTTCAAAATGTACCGTTTCAGCAACATAGTCGTCTTCAGCAACTAACCAGCATCAACTATAGCAAGTTTGGTTGGGATCAGACCTTCCATCGCGAAGTTATAAGAGTTTCATTGTCTGTTATGAAAAATTATTATTATCTCCAATTTTGGCGCCCCCTATCTCGTACGCCATACAATATTTTAAAAAGCTTTTGATAACTTTTGATGCTCAACTCGTCCACATTGATCTCACCAAGTTTGAAGGTGATCGCACAAAAGCTCTAGGAGGAGATAATTGAAATACAAGCTGTCATATTGTCTGCTGTCACCAGGGGGTGCTGTTTTCGAAATTGAATATTTTCATATGAATGTCTTTAGGGCCGGACTATCATCAATCCTAGCAAGTTTGGTTCAGATCGGACCAGGATTCACGAAGTTGTAGCAGTTTGATTTTTTGTCCCAAAAATCCGACTTTGCGTCGTTGCCATAGCAACACCGTTAAACGATTTGTCGTCATATTGCTCACGCATCATCTACCATGTGTTTTGACTGTTGTCACCAATTTTGAGTGCGGTACGATTATCTGTGTAAAAGTTATTCCCGAAATCGTAAAAAAACTTATTTTTGGTGTATTTTCTTTCACCACAAGGAGGCGCTGTTTTCAAACTTCACCGTTTTTTCATAGACGTCTTCAGCCATGGCCCATCATCAATCATAGCAAGTTTGGTTCGGCTCGGACCTTCCATCGCAAAGTTATAAGAGTTTTTTTTTTCTGATGCGAAACATCAGAATCATCACGAACTTTGCCGCCCCCTATCTCGTGCGCCGTGCGACATTTGAAAAAACTTTTGATACCGTGAGCTCCTCAACTGGTCCACAGGGACCTCACCAAGTTTGAAGGTGATCGCACAAAAACTTTAGGAGGAGTTAGTTCAAATACCATTGCTGCGAATTCGCCAAAATCGCCAAAAAATCGCCAATCAACCCAAGATGGCGGATTTCCTGTTGGGTTTGGATCATGGTCATAATGTAATTTTTTCTTCATCCTGACCCACTACACATGTGTACCGAATTTCGGGCATGTGCGATAATTGTGTTGGTCATGGTGAATTTGGACAGGTGGCGCCGCACTTATTGGCCCCTCCCACATTCAATTTTCGACGCACATTCCCCGAACCTTTTTCAGACGTAAATTTACACCACGATTGATGCGGTCACAAAAATCTGTGAGTTTTGGGGTATGGGAAAGGCCTCAAAAAGGCAATTTACTTTAAGGAATAATAAGAATAATAATAATAAAAATAACTAGTACCGCGCGCGGTTCTGAACGGGTTCGAGCCGACCCACGCGGGTCGCCGTGTGCCACGGCTCCCCGCGTGCCTCGCGCTCTCACCCGTTCATTCACCGCGCGCGGTACTAGTTATTTTCAGTACTAGTTATTTTCAGTACTAGTTATTTTCAGTACTAGTTATTTTCAGCGGCGTCCCCGCGCATGTCGTTCCAAATTTCGAGGGGGATCAGGCAACGTATGGCAAAGTTATAGGGCACTTCCTGTTTAAAATGGCAGACTTCCTGTTCGGTCAAGTGCGTGTCCGTAAACGTGTTCAGGGAACTTCCCTTGTCTTACATATCAAGTTTTGTGCAGATCGGACAATCTTAGAGTTGACTTCCTGTTTCGGGCATTCCACTTCCTGTTGGGAGGTCATCTCTTGCAGACATGCTCAGGACAGGTCCCTGGTGTCACATAAAAGGTTTCGTGCAAATCGGACAACGTACGGCAAAGTTAGAGGGCACTTCCTGTTTAAAATGGCCAACTTCCTGTTCGTCTCCGTAAACGTGTTCAGGGAAGTTCCCTTGTCTTACATATCAAGTTTTGTTCAGATCGGACAATGTAAGACTTTACTTCCTGTTTCGGGCGTTCCACTTCCTGTAGGGAGGTGACCTTTTACGGACATGCTCAGGACAGGTCCCTGGTGTCACATATAAGGTTTTGTGCAGATCGGACAACGTACGGCAAAGTTAGAGGGCACTTCCTGTTTAAAATGGCCGACTTCCTGTTCGGTCAACGGCGTCTCCGTAAACATGTTCAGGGAAGGTCCGGTAACTCACATATCTAGTTTCGTGTCAATCGGACAATGTAAGACTTTACTTCCTGTTTCGGGCGTTCCACTTCCTGTAGGGAGGTGACCTTTTACGGACATGTTGAGGAAGGGTCTGGGGTCCCACATACTAAGTTTAGAGTGGATACAACAATCCCTGTTGGAGCAGCATCAAAAACTATAAATGTAATTCTGTCTGCTGTCACCAGGGGGCGCTGTATTTGAAAATGAATATTTTCATATAGACGTGTTCAGGGCCGGACTGTCATCAATCCTTGCAAGTTTGGTTCAGATCGGACCAGGATTGGCAAAGTTGTAACAGTTTGTTTTTTTAGAATTTTCTACCACCACCAGGAGGCGCTGTTTTCAAAATGTACCGTTTCAGCAACATAGTCGTCTTCAGCAACTAACCATCATCAACTATAGCAAGTTTGGTTGGGATCAGACCTTCCATCGCGAAGTTATAAGAGTTTCATTGTCTGTTATGAAAAATTATTATTATCTCCAATTTTGGCGCCCCCTATCTCGTATGCCATACAATATTTTAAAAAGCTTTTGATAACTTTTGATGCTCAACTCGTCCACATTGATCTCACCAAGTTTGAAGGTGATCGCACAAAAGCTCTAGGAGGAGATAATTGAAATACAAGCTGTCATATTGTCTGCTGTCACCAGGGGGCGCTGTTTTCGAAATTGAATATTTTCATATAGACGTCTTTAGGGCCGGACTATCATCAATCCTAGCAAGTTTGGTTCAGATCGGACCAGGATTCATGAAGTTGTAGCAGTTTGATTTTTTGTCCCAAAAATCCGACTTTGCGCCGTTGCCATGGCAACACCGTTAAACGATTTGTCGTCATATTGATCACGCATCATCTACCATGTGTTTTGACTGTTGTCACCAATTTTGAGTGCGGTACGATTATCTGTGTAAAAGTTATTCCCGAAATCGTAAAAATACTTTTTTTTGGTGTATTTTCTTTCACCACAAGGAGGCACTGTTTTCAAACTTCACCGTTTTTTCATAGACGTCTTCAGCCATGGCCCATCATCACTCATAGCAAGTTTGGTTCGGATCGGACCTTCCATCGCAAAGTTATAAGAGTTTTGTTTTCCTGATGCGAAACATCAGAATCATCACGAACTTTGCCGCCCCCTATCTCGTGCGCCATGCGGCATTTGAAAAAACTTTTGATACCGTGAGCTCCTCAACTGGTCCACAGGGACCTCACCAAGTTTGAAGGTGATCGCACGAAAACTCTAGGAGGAGTTAGTTCAAATACCATTGCTGCGAATTCGCCAAAATCGCCAAAAAATGGCCAATCAACCCAAGATGGCGGATTTCCTGTTGGGTTTGGATCATGGTCATAATGTAATTTTTTCTTCATCCTGACCCACTACACATGTGTACCGAATTTCGTGCATGTGCGATAATTGTGTTGGTCATGGTGAATTTGGACAGGTGGCGCCGCACTTATTGGCCCCTCCCACATTCAATTTTCGACGCACATTCCCCGAACCTTTTTCAGACGTAAATTTACACCAGGATTGATGCGGTCACAAAAATTGGTGAGTTTTGGGGTATGGGAAAGGCCTCAAAAAGGCAATTTACTTTAAGGAATAATAAGAATAATGAAAATAACTAGTACTGAAAATAACTAGTACCGCGCGCGGTTCTGAACGGGTTCGAGCCGACCCACGCGGGTCGCCGTGTGCCACGGCTCCCCGCGTGCCTCGCGCTCTCACCCGTTCATTCACCGCGCGCGGTACTAGTTATTTTCAGTACTAGTTATTTTCAGCGGCGTCCCCGCGCATGTCGATCGAAATTTCGGGGGGGATCGGGCAACGTATGGCAAAGTTATAGGGCACTTCCTGTTTAAAATGGCCGACTTCCTGTTCAGTCAAATGCGCGTCCGTAAACTTGTTCAGGGAAGTTCCCTTGTCTTACATATCAAGTTTTGTTTAGATCAGACCATCTTAGAGGTTACTTCCTGTTTCTGGCATTCCACTTCCTGTTGGGAGGTCATCTTTTGCAGACATGCTCAGGACAGGTCCCTTGTGTCACATATAAGGTTTTGTGCAAATCGGACAACATACGGCAAAGTTAGAGGGCACTTCCTGTTTAAAATGGCCAACTTCCTGTTCGTCTGTGGAAACATGTTCAGGGAAGGTCCCATAACTCACATATCTAGTTTTGTGTCAATCAGACAATGTAAGACTTTACTTCCTGTTACAGGCGTTCCACTTCCTGTAGGGAGGTGACCTTTTACAGACATGCTCAGGACAGGTCCCTGGTGTCACATATAAGGTTTTGTGCAAATCGGACAACGTACGGCAAAGTTAGAGGGCACTTCCTGTTTAAAATGGCCGACTTCCTGTTCGGTCAACGGCGTCTCCGGAAACATGTTCAGGGAAGGTCCCGTAACTCACATATCTAGTTTCGTGTCAATCGGACAATGTAAGACTTTACTTCCTGTTTCGGGCGTTCCACTTCCTGTAGGGAGGTGACCTTTTACGGACATGTTGAGGAAGGGTCTGGGGTCCCACATACTAAGTTTCAAGCGGATACAACAATCCCTGTTGGAGCAGCATCAAAAACTATAAATGTAATTCTGTCTGCTGTCACCAGGGGGCGCTGTATTTGAAAATGAATATTTTCATATAGACGTGTTCAGGGCCGGACTGTCATCAATCCTTGCAAGTTTGGTTCAGATCGGACCAGGATTAGCAAAGTTGTAACAGTTTGTTTTTTTAGAATTTTCTACCACCACCAGGAGGCGCTGTTTTCAAAATGTACCGTTTCAGCAACATAGTCGTCTTCAGCAACTAACCATCATCAACTATAGCAAGTTTGGTTGGGATCAGACCTTCCATCGCGAAGTTATAAGAGTTTCATTGTCTGTTATGAAAAATTATTATTATCTCCAATTTTGGCGCCCCCTATCTCGTACGCCATACAATATTTTAAAAAGCTTTTGATAACTTTTGATGCTCAACTCGTCCACATTGATCTCACCAAGTTTGAAGGTGATCGCACAAAAGCTCTAGGAGGAGATAATTGAAATACAAGCTGTCATATTGTCTGCTGTCACCAGGGGGCGCTGTTTTCGAAATTTAATATTTTCATATAGACGTCTTTAGGGCCGGACTATCATCAATCCTAGCAAGTTTGGTTCAGATCGGACCAGGATTCACGAAGTTGTAGCAGTTTGATTTTTTGTCCCAAAAATCCGACTTTGCGTCGTTGCCATGGCAACACCGTTAAACGATTTGTCGTCATATTGCTCACGCATCATCTACCATGTGTTTTGACTGTTGTCACCAATTTTGAGTGCGGTACGATTATCTGTGTAAAAGTTATTCCCGAAATCGTAAAAAAACTTTTTTTTGGTGTATTTTCTTTCACCACAAGGAGGCGCTGTTTTCAAATTTCACCGTTTTTTCATAGACGTCTTCAGCCATGGCCCATCATCAATGGTAGCAAGTTTGGTTCGGATCGGACCTTCCATCGCAAAGTTATAAGAGTTTTAATTTTCTGATGCGAAACATCAGAATCATCACGAACTTTGCCGCCCCCTATCTCGTGCGCCGTGCGACATTTGAAAAAACTTTTGATACCGTGAGCTCCTCAACTGGTCCACAGGGACCTCACCAAGTTTGAAGGTGATCGCACGAAAACTCTAGGAGGAGTTAGTTCAAATACCATTGCTGCGAATTCGCCAAAATCGCCAAAAAATCGCCAATCAACCCAAGATGGCGGATTTCCTGTTGGGTTTGGATCATGGTCATAATGTAATTTTTTCTCCATCCTGACCCACTACACATGTGTACCGAATTTCGTGCATGTGCGATATTTGTGTTGGTCATGGTGAATTTGGACAGGTGGCGCTGCACTTATTGGCCCCTCCCACATTCAATTTTCGACGCACATTCCCCGAACCTTTTTCAGACGTAAATTTACACCACGATTGATGCGGTCACAAAAATTGGTGAGTTTTGGGGTATGGGAAAGGCCTCAAAAAGGCAATTCATTTGGGGGAATAATAAGAATAAAAATAACTAGTACTGAATATAACTAGTACTGAAAATAACTAGTACCGCGCGCGGTTCTGAACGGGTTCGAGCCGACCCACGCGGGTCGCCGTGTGCCACGGCTCCCCGCGTGCCTCGCGCTCTCACCCGTTCATTCACCGCGCGCGGTACTAGTTATTTTCAGTACTAGTTATATTCAGTACTAGTTATTTTCAGCGGCGTCCCCGCGCATGTCGATCCAAATTTCGGGGGGGATCGGGCAACGTATGGCAAAGTTATAGGGCACTTCCTGTTTAAAATGGCAGACTTCCTGTTCGGTCAAGTGCGTGTCCGTAAACGTGTTCAGGGAACTTCCCTTGTCTTACATATCAAGTTTTGTGCAGATCGGATAATCTTAGAGTTTACTTCCTGTTTCGGGCATTCCACTTCCTGTTGGGAGGTCATCTCTTGCAGACATGCTCAGGACAGGTCCCTGGTGTCACATAAAAGGTTTTGTGCAAATCGGACAACGTACGGCAAAGTTAGAGGGCATTTCCTGTTTAAAATGGCCAACTTCCTGTTCGTCTCCGTAAACGTGTTCAGGGAAGTTCCCTTGTCTTACATATCAAGTTTTGTTCAGATCGGACAATGTAAGACTTTACTTCCTGTTTCGGGCGTTCCACTTCCTGTAGGGAGGTGACCTTTTACGGACATGCTCAGGACAGGTCCCTGGTGTCACATATAAGGTTTTGTGCAGATCGGACAACGTACGGCAAAGTTAGAGGGCACTTCCTGTTTAAAATGGCCGACTTCCTGTTCGGTCAACGGCGTCTCCTTAAACATGTTCAGGGAAGGTCCGGTAACTCACATATCTAGTTTCGTGTCAATCGGACAATGTAAGACTTTACTTCCTGTTTCGGGCGTTCCACTTCCTGTAGGGAGGTGACCTTTTACGGACATGCTCAGGACAGGTCCCTGGTGTCACATATAAGGTTTTGTGCAGATCGGACAACGTACGGCAAAGTTAGAGGGCACTTCCTGTTTAAAATGGCCGACTTCCTGTTCGGTCAACGGCGTCTCCGTAAACATGTTCAGGGAAGGTCCGGTAACTCACATATCTAGTTTCGTGTCAATCGGACAAAGTAAGACTTTACTTCCTGTTTCGGGCGTTCCACTTCCTGTAGGGAGGTGACCTTTTACGGACATGTTGAGGAAGGGTCTGGGGTCCCACATACTAAGTTTCAAGTGGATACAACAATCCCTGTTGGAGCAGCATCAAAAACTATAAACGTAATTCTGTCTGCTATCACCAGGGGGCGCTGTATTTGAAAATGAATATTTTCATATAGACGTGTTCAGGGCCGGACTGTCATCAATCCTTGCAAGTTTGGTTCAGATCGGACCAGGATTGGCAAAGTTGTAACAGTTTGTTTTTTTAGAATTTTCTACCACCACCAGGAGGTGCTGTTTTCAAAATGTACCGTTTCAGCAACATAGTCGTCTTCAGCAACTAACCAGCATCAACTATAGCAAGTTTGGTTGGGATCAGACCTTCGATCGCGAAGTTATAAGAGTTTCATTGTCTGTTATGAAAAATTATTATTATCTCCAATTTTGGCGCCCCCTATCTCGTACGCCATACAATATTTTAAAAAGCTTTTGATAACTTTTGATGCTCAACTCGTCCACATTGATCTCACCAAGTTTGAAGGTGATCGCACAAAAGCTCTAGGAGGAGATAATTGAAATACAAGCTGTCATATTGTCTGCTGTCACCAGGGGGCGCTGTTTTCGAAATTTAATATTTTCATATAGACGTCTTTAGGGCCGGACTATCATCAATCCTAGCAAGTTTGGTTCAGATCGGACCAGGATTCACGGAGTTGTAGCAGTTTGATTTTTGGTCCCAAAAATCCGACTTTGCGTCATTGCCATGGCAACACCGTTAAACGATTTGTCGTCATATTGATCACGCATCATCTACCATGTGTTTTGACTGTTGTCACCAATTTTCAGTGCGGTACGATTATCTGTGTAAAAGTTATTCCCGAAATCGTAAAAAAACTTTTTTTTTGTGTATTTTCTTTCACCACAAGAAGGCGCTGTTTTCAAACTTCACCGTTTTTTCATAGACGTCTTCAGCCATGGCCCATCATCAATGGTAGCAAGTTTGGTTCGGATCGGACCTTCCATCGCAAAGTTATAAGAGTTTTGTTTTTCTGATGCGAAACATCAGAATCATCACGAACTTTGCCGCCCCCTATCTCGTGCGCCGTGCGACATTTGAAAAAACTTTTGATACCGTGAGCTCCTCAACTGGTCCACAGGGACCTCACCAAGTTTGAAGGTGATCGCACGAAAACTCTAGGAGGAGTTAGTTCAAATACCATTGCTGCGAATTCGCCAAAATCGCCAAAAAATGGCCAATCAACCCAAGATGGCGGATTTCCTGTTGTGTTTGGATCATGGTCATAATGTAATTTTTTCTTCATCCTGACCCACTACACATGTGTACCGAATTTCGGGCATGTGCGATAATTGTGTTGGTCATGGTGAATTTGGACAGGTGGCGCCGCACTTATTGGCCCCTCCCACATTCAATTTTCGACGCACATTCCCCGAACCTTTTTCAGACGTAAATTTACACCACGATTGATGCGGTCACAAAAATCTGTGAGTTTTGGGGTATGGGAAAGGCCTCAAAAAGGCGATTTACTTTAAGGAATAATAAGAATAATAATAATAAAAATAACTAGTACTGAAAATAACTAGTACCGCGCGCGGTTCTGAACGGGTTCGAGCCGACCCACGCGGGTCGCCGTGTGCCACGGCTCCCCGCGTGCCTCGCGCTCTCACCCGTTCATTCACCGCGCGCGGTACTAGTTATTTTCAGTACTAGTTATTTTCAGTACTAGTTATTTTCAGTACTAGTTATTTTCAGCGGCGTCCCCACGCATGTCGATCCAAATTTCGGGGGGGATCGGGCAACGTATGGCAAAGTTATAGGGCACTTCCTGTTTAAAATGGCAGACTTCCTGTTCGGTCAAGTGCGTGTCCGTAAACGTGTTCAGGGAACTTCCCTTGTCTTACATATCAAGTTTTGTGTAGATCGGATAATCTTAGAGTTTACTTCCTGTTTCGGACATTCCACTTCCTGTTAGGAGGTCATCTCTTGCAGACATGCTCAGGACAGGTCCCTGGTGTCACATAAAAGGTTTCGTGCAAATCGGACAACGTACGGCAAAGTTAGAGGGCACTTCCTGTTTAAAATGGCCGACTTCCTGTTTGTCTCCGGAAACATGTTCAGGGAAGGTCCCGTAACTCACATATTTAATTTTGTGTCAATCGGACAATGTAAGACTTTACTTCCTGTTTCGGGCGTTCCACTTCCTGTAGGGAGGTGACCTTTTACGGACATGCTCAGGACAGGTCCCTGGTGTCACATATAAGGTTTTGTGCAGATCGGACAACGTACGGCAAAGTTAGAAGGCACTTCCTGTTTAAAATGGCCGACTTCCTGTTCGGTCAACGGCGTCTCCGTAAACATATTCAGGGAAGGTCCCGTAACTCACATATAAGGTTTTGTGCAAATCGGACAATGTACGGCAAAGTTAGAGGGCACTTCCTGTTTAAAATGGCCGACTTCCTGTTCGTCTCCGGAAACATGTTCAGGGAAGGTCCCGTAACTCACATATCCAGTTTCGTGTCAATCCGACAATGTAAGACTTTACTTCCTGTTTCGGGCGTTCCACTTCCTGTAGGGAGGTGACCTTTTACGGACATGCTCAGGACAGGTCCCTGGTGTCACATATAAGGTTTTGTGCAGATCGGACAACGTACGGCAAAGTTAGAGGGCACTTCCTGTTTAAAATGGCCGACTTCCTGTTCGGTCAACGGCGTCTCCGGAAACATGTTCAGGGAAGGTCCAGTAACTCACATATCTAGTTTCGTGTCAATCGGACAATGTAAGACTTTACTTCCTGTTTCGGGCGTTCCACTTCCTGTAGGGAGGTGACCTTTTACGGACATGTTGAGGAAGGGTCTGGGGTCCCACATACTAAGTTTCAAGTGGATACAACAATCCCTGTTGGAGCAGCATCAAAAACTATAAATGTAATTCTGTCTGCTGTCACCAGGGGGCGCTGTATTTGAAAATGAATATTTTCATATAGACGTGTTCAGGGCCGGACTGTCATCAATCCTTGCAAGTTTGGTTCAGATCGGACCAGGATTGGCAAAGTTGTAACAGTTTGTTTTTTTAGAATTTTCTACCACCACCAGGAGGCGCTGTTTTCAAAATGTACCGTTTCAGCAACATAGTCGTCTTCAGCAACTAACCATCATCAACTATAGCAAGTTTGGTTGGGATCAGACCTTCCATCGCGAAGTTATAAGAGTTTCATTGTCTGTTATGAAAAATTATTATTATCTCCGATTTTGGCGCCCCCTATCTCGTACGCCATACAATATTTTAAAAAGCTTTTGATAACTTTTGATGCTCAACTCGTCCACATTGATCTCACCAAGTTTGAAGGTGATCGCACAAAAGCTCTAGGAGGAGATAATTGAAATACAAGCTGTCATATTGTCTGCTGTCACCAGGGGGCGCTGTTTTCGAAATTGAATATTTTCATATAGACGTCTTTAGGGCCGGACTATCATCAATCCTAGCAAGTTTGGTTCAGATCGGACCAGGATTCACGAAGTTGTAGCAGTTTGATTTTTTGTCCCAAAAATCCGACTTTGCGTCGTTGCCATGGCAACACCGTTAAACGATTTGTCGTCATATTGATCACGCATCATCTACCATGTGTTTTGACTGTTGTCACCAATTTTCAGTGCGGTACGATTATCTGTGTAAAAGTTATTCCCGAAATCGTAAAAAAACTTTTTTTTGGTGTATTTTCTTTCACCACAAGGAGGCGCTGTTTTCAAACTTCACCGTTTTTTCATAGACGTCTTCAGCCATGGCCCATCATCAATGGTAGCAAGTTTGGTTCGGATCGGACCTTCCATCGCAAAGTTATAAGAGTTTTTTTTTTCTGATGCGAAACATCAGAATCATCACGAACTTTGCCGCCCCCTATCTCGTGCGCCGTGCGACATTTGAAATTTTTTTTGATACCGTGAGCTCCTCAACTGGTCCACAGGGACCTCACCAAGTTTGAAGGTGATCGCACGAAAACTCTAGGAGGAGTTAGTTCAAATACCATTGCTGCGAATTCGCCAAAATCGCCAAAAAATGGCCAATCAACCCAAGATGGCGGATTTCCTGTTGGGTTTGGATCATGGTCATAATGTAATTTTTTCTTCATCCTGACCCACTACACATGTGTACCGAATTTCGGGCATGTGCGATAATTGTGTTGGTCATGGTGAATTTGGACAGGTGGCGCCGCACTTATTGGCCCCTCCCACATTCAATTTTCGACGCACATTCCCCAAACCTTTTTCAGACGTAAATTTACACCACGATTGATGCGGTCACAAAAATCTGTGAGTTTTGGGGTATGGGAAAGGCCTCAAAAAGGCGATTTACTTTAAGGAATAATAAGAATAATAATAATAATAATAATAATCCTTCCAGTTTCAATAGGTTTCTTGCAACCTTGTTGCTCGAACCCTAATAATAAAAATAACTAGTACCGCGCGCGGTTCTGAACGGGTTCGAGCCGACCCACGCGGGTCGCCGTGTGCCACGGCTCCCCGCGTGCCTCGCGCTCTCACCCGTTCATTCACCGCGCGCGGTACTAGTTATTTTCAGTACTAGTTATTTTCAGCGGCGTCCCCGCGAATGTCGATCCAAATTTCGGGGGGGATCGGGCAACGTATGGCAAAGTTATAGGACACTTCCTGTTTAAAATGGCCGACTTCCTGTTCGGTCAAATGCGCGTCCGTAAACGTGTTCAGGGAAGTTCCCTTGTCTTACATATCACGTTTTGTTTAGATCGGACAATCTTAGAGTTTACTTCCTGTTTCGGGCATTCCACTTCCTGTTGGGAGGTCATCTTTTGCAGACATGCTCAGGACAGGTCCCTGGTGTCACATATAAGATTTCGTGCAAATCGGACAACGTACGGCAAAGTTAGAGGGCACTTCCTGTTTAAAATGGCCAACTTCCTGTTCGTCTCTGGAAACATGTTCAGGGAAGGTCCTGTAACTCACATATCTAGTTTTGTGTCAATCGGACAATGTAAGACTTTACTTCCTGTTTCGGGCGTTCCACTTCCTGTAGGGAGGTGACCTTTTACGGACATGTTGAGGAAGGGTCTGGGGTCCCACATACTAAGTTTCAAGTGGATACAACAATCCCTGTTGGAGCAGCATCAAAAACTATAAATGTAATTCTGTCTGCTGTCACCAGGGGGCGCTGTATTTGAAAATGAATATTTTCATATAGACGTGTTCAGGGCCGGACTGTCATCAATCCTTGCAAGTTTGGTTCAGATCGGACCAGGATTGGCAAAGTTGTAACAGTTTGTTTTTTTAGAATTTTCTACCACCACCAGGAGGCGCTGTTTTCAAAATGTACCGTTTCAGCAACATAGTCGTCTTCAGCAACTAACCATCATCAACTATAGCAAGTTTGGTTGGGATCAGACCTTCCATCGCGAAGTTATAAGAGTTTCATTGTCTGTTATGAAAAATTATTATTATCTCCAATTTTGGCGCCCCCTATCTCGTACGCCATACAATATTTTAAAAAGCTTTTGATAACTTTTGATGCTCAACTCGTCCACAATGATCTCACCAAGTTTGAAGGTGATCGCACAAAAGCTCTAGGAGGAGATAATTGAAATACAAGCTGTCATATTGTCTGCTGTCACCAGGGGGCGCTGTTTTCGAAATTGAATATTTTCATATAGACGTCTTTAGGGCTGGACTATCATCAATCCTAACAACTTTGGTTCAGATCGGACCAGGATTCGCGAAGTTGTAGCAGTTTGATTTTTTGTCCCAAAAATCCGACTTTGCGTCGTTGCCATGGCAACACCGTTAATCGATTTGTCGTCATATTGATCACGCATCATCTACCATGTGTTTTGACTGTTGTCACCAATTTTGAGTGCTGTACGATTATCTGTGTAAAAGTTATTCCCGAAATCGTAAAAAAACTTTTTTTTTGTGTATTTTCGTTCACCACAAGAAGGCGCTGTTTTCAAACTTCACCGTTTTTTCATAGACGTCTTCAGCCATGGCCCATCATCAATGGTAGCAAGTTTGGTTCGGATCGGACCTTCCATCGCAAAGTTATAAGAGTTTTTTTTTTCTGATGCGAAACATCAGAATCATCACGAACTTTGCCGCCCCCTATCTCGTGCGCCGTGCGACATTTGAAAAAACTTTTGATACCGTGAGCTCCTCAACTGGTCCACAGGGACCTCACCAAGTTTGAAGGTGATCGCACGAAAATTCTAGGAGGAGTTAGTTCAAATACCATTGCTGCGAATTCGCCAAAATCGCCAAAAAATCGCCAATCAACCTAAGATGGCGGATTTCCTGTAGGTTTCACGGGAAAGTCGTCATCGACTTTTTTGACCGTCCCCACCTAATGAACGTGTGTACCAAGTTTCGTTCACTTACGTTAAACCCGACATGAGTTGACCTAATAGAAGTTTTTTGCGTGACTTTTTAGCCCCTCCCACTTCCAATTTTCCACGCATTTTCCTTGAACGACTTTCAGACGTAAATTTACACCACGATTGATGCGGTCACAAAAATCTGTGAGTTTTGGGGTATGGGAAAGGCCTCAAAAATGCGATTTACTTTTAGGAATAATAATAATAAAAATAACTAGTACCGCGCGCGGTTCTGAACGGGTTCGAGCCGACCCACGCGGGTCGCCGTGTGCCACGGCTCCCCGCGTGCCTCGCGCTCTCACCCGTTCATTCACCGCGCGCGGTACTAGTTATTTTCAGTACTAGTTATTTTCAGTACTAGTTATTTTCAGCGGCGTCCCCGTGCATGTCGATCCAAATTTCGGGGGGGATCGCGGCAACGTATGGCAAAGTTATAGGGCACTTCCTGTTTAAAATGGCCGACTTCCTGTTCGGTCAAATGCGCGTCCGTAAACGTGTTCAGAGAACTTCCCTTGTCTTACATATCAAGTTTTGTGCAGATCGGACAATCTTAGAGTTTACTTCCTGTTTCGGGCATTCCACTTCCTGTTGGGAGGTCATCTTTTGCAGACATGCTCAGGACAGGTCCCTGGTGTCACATATAAGGTTTCGTGCAAATCGGACAACGTACGGCAAAGTTAGAGGGCACTTCCTGTTTAAAATGGCCAACTTCCTGTTCGTCTCTGGAAACGTGTTCAGGGAAGTTCCCTTGTCTTACATATCAAGTTTTGTTCAAATCGGACAATGTAAGACTTTACTTCCTGTTTCGGGCGTTCCACTTCCTGTAGGGAGGTGACCTTTTACGGACATGCTCAGGACAGGTCCCTGGTGTCACATATAAGGTTTTGTGCAGATCGGACAACGTACGGCAAAGTTAGAGGGCACTTCCTGTTTAAAATGGCCGACTTCCTGTTCGGTCAACGGCGTCTCCGGAAACATGTTCAGGGAAGGTCCAGTAACTCACATATCTAGTTTCGTGTCAATCGGACAATGTAAGACTTTACTTCCTGTTTCGGGTGTTCCACTTCCTGTAGGGAGGTGACCTTTTACGGACATGTTGAGGAAGGGTCTGGGGTCCCACATACTAAGTTTCAAGCGGATACAACAATCCCTGTTGGAGCAGCATCAAAAACTATAAATGTAATTCTGTCTGCTGTCACCAGGGGGCACTGTATTTGAAAATGAATATTTTCATATAGACGTGTTCAGGGCCGGACTGTCATCAATCCTTGCAAGTTTGGTTCAGATCGGACCAGGATTAGCAAAGTTGTAACAGTTTGTTTTTTTAGAATTTTCTACCACCACCAGGAGGCGCTGTTTTCAAAATGTACCGTTTCAGCAACATAGTCGTCTTCAGCAACTAACCATCATCAACTATAGCAAGTTTGGTTGGGATCAGACCTTCCATCGCGAAGTTATAAGAGTTTCATTGTCTGTTATGAAAAATTATTATTATCTCCAATTTTGGCGCCCCCTATCTCGTACGCCATACAATATTTTAAAAAGCTTTTGATAACTTTTGATGCTCAACTCGTCCACATTGATCTCACCAAGTTTGAAGGTGATCGCACAAAAGCTCTAGGAGGAGATAATTGAAATACAAGCTGTCATATTGTCTGCTGTCACCAGGGGGCGCTGTTTTCGAAATTGAATATTTTCATATAGACGTCTTTAGGGCCGGACTGTCATCAATCCTAGCAAGTTTGGTTCAGATCGGACCAGGATTCACGAAGTTGTAGCAGTTTGATTTTTTGTCCCAAAAATCCGACTTTGCGTCGTTGCCATGGCAACACCGTTAAACGATTTGTCGTCATATTGATCACGCATCATCTACCATGTGTTTTGACTGTTGTCACCAATTTTGAGTGCGGTACGATTATCTGTGTAAAAGTTATTCCCGAAATCGTAAAAAAACTTTTTTTTTGTGTATTTTCTTTCACCACAAGGAGGCGCTGTTTTCAAACTTCACCGTTTTTTCATAGACGTCTTCAGCCATGGCCCATCATCAATCATAGCAAGTTTGGTTCGGATCGGACCTTCCATCGCAAAGTTATAAGAGTTTTGTTTTCCTGATGCGAAACATCAGAATCATCACGAACTTTGCCGCCCCCTATCTCGTGCGCCATGCGACATTTGAAAAAACTTTTGATACCGTGAGCTCCTCAACTGGTCCACAGGGACCTCACCAAGTTTGAAGGCGATCGCACGAAAACTTTAGGAGGAGTTAGTTCAAATACCATTGCTGCGAATTCGCCAAAATCGCCAAAAAATCGCCAATCAACCCAAGATGGCGGATTTCCTGTTGGGTTTGGATCATGGTCATAATGTAATTTTTTCTTCATCCTGACCCACTACACATGTGTACCGAATTTCGTGCATGTGCGATAATTGTGTTGGTCATGGTGAATTTGGACAGGTGGCGCCGCACTTATTGGCCCCTCCCACATTCAATTTTTGACGCACATTCCCCGAACCTTTTTCAGACGTAAATTTACACCACGATTGATGCGGTCACAAAAATCTGTGAGTTTTGGGGTATGGGAAAGGCCTCAAAAAGGCGATTTACTTTAAGGAATAATAAGAATAATAATAATAATAATAATAATAATCCTTCCAGTTTCAATAGGGTTCTTGCAACCTTGTTGCTCGAACCCTAATAATAATAATAATAATAATCTTTTGCATTTCAATAGGGTTCTTGCAACCTTGTTGCTCGAACCCTAATAATCCTTCCAGTTTCAATAGGTTTCTTGCAACCTTGTTGCTCGAACCCTAATAATAATCCTTTCAGTTTCAATAGGTTTCTTGCAACCTTGTTGCTCGAACCCTAATAATAATCCTTCCAGTTTCAATAGGTTTCTTGCAACCTTGTTGCTCGAACCCTAATAATAATAATAATAATCCTTCCAGTTTCAATAGGGTTCTTGCAACCTTGTTGCTCGAACCCTAATAATTCCTAGAATAACAATATGTCCGAGCCCACTGCGTGGGCTCGGACCCTCCGCGCACTGTGTGAGTGCTCGGTCCTCGGTCCTTGCACACTACTGTGTTTGTGCACAGTCCTAGGTCCTTGCACACTGCTGTGTGAGTGCGCGGTTTATGTTGCTCGAATTACAATAGGTCCTCGCACACTGTGTGAGTGCTCGGTCCCTAATAATAATAATTCCTAGAATAACAATATGTCCTCGCCCACTGCGTGGGCTCGGACCCTCCGCGCACTGTGTGAGTGCTCGGTCCTCGGTCCTTGCACACTACTGTGTTTGTGCACAGTCCTAGGTCCTTGCACACTGCTGTGTGAGTGCACGGTTTATGTTGCTCGAATTACAATAGGTCCTCGCACACTGTGTGAGTGCTCGGTCCCTAATAATAATAATTCCTAGAATAACAATATGTCCTCGCCCACTGCGTGGGCTCGGACCCCGCGCGCGCGCTGTGTGCGTGCCCGGTCCTCGGTCCTTGCACACTACTGTGTTTGTGCACGGTTCTAGGTCCTTGCACACTGCTTTGTTAGTGCTCGGTCCATGTTGCTCGAATTACAATAGGTCCTCGCACACTGTGTGAGTGCTCGGTCCCTAATAATAATAATTCCTAGAATAACAATATGTCCTCGCCCACTGCGTGGGCTCGGACCCTCCGCGCACTGTGTGAGTGCTTGGTCCTCGGTCCTTGCACACTACTGTGTTTGTGCACAGTCCTAGGTCCTTGCACACTGCTGTGTTTGTGCACAGTCCTAGGTCCTTGCACACTGCTGTGTGAGTGCGCGGTTTATGTTGCTCGAATTACAATAGGTCCTCGCACACTGTGTGAGTGCTCGGTCCCTAATAATCCTTCCAGTTTCAATAGGGTTCTTGCAACCTTGTTGCTCGAACCCTAACAAGTACACAATACAAGACAAAGAAGTAAAAAAAAAAAAAAAAAACCCAGCTCAGATCCATATAAATAATACTAATAATATGCAGTATGAGCAGTCAAGAAAATCCCTGCAGCATGATATTAGAGACATCACGCTCTACATAGTTCAAATAGGGTTCCCATACTTTATAGAATTGGTCTGTTTTTGAATGTAATATACATGTAAGGTACTCTAATGGCACTAGATCAAACACCACTGTTTGCTAGCCTTTAACATTTGGTACTTTTTCATTAATCCACTGTAATAAAATATTCTTCCCTGCTGCATGTGTAAGAATAAAATACAACCTCTTATTATGTTGGATGTTAAGCGTCGGCCCAGTATGAGAGACACAGGGTCCATCTCCAGTTCTAAGCCCAATATCTTTTCTATTTCGGATAACACATTAGACCAATACATTTGCTGTTTCAAACATGACCAAAAACAATGAGTTAGGGTAGCAATTTCTATCTTGCATTTAAGGCACATGGGAGAGAGAGTAGGATTGAAGTGATGCCTGCGGTTGGGGGATATGTGCATTATGTGTATAATCTTTAACTGTATTGCTTTGGCGTGATTGCAGGCTGAAATTGATTTAGCATGTCTCCAGACATCCTTCCATTCTTCATCATCAATTGTGATGTTTAGCTCCTTTTCCCATTAAGCCTCTGTAACCCAACAGGGTGTGTGAAATACATAGCTTTATAGAATAGACTCACAGAGTGACAGATATCTCTATCTGTTATAAATAATAATTTCTCAACAGGGGAGCTTTCATGGCTCTCTTAATTAAAGTAGTACTGTGCAAGATTCAATTCAATTCAATTTTATTTGTATAGCGCCAAATCATAACATACATTATCTCAAGGCACTGTACATAGACAACATCAAGGAGAGCAGAAAACCCCAACAGTCCACACAATGAGCAAACACTAGGCATCAGTGGAGAGAAAAAACTCCCTCTTAACAGGAAGAAATCTCTGACAGAACCAGGCTCAGAGATGTGCAGTCATCTGCCTCGACTGGTTGGGGTGAAAGGAAAATGGGGGACAGAGGAGAGGTGGGGGACAGAAATGGGGGAGAGAAAGGACAAGAGGGAGATGAGGTAGAGACAGAAGAGAGAGACCAGGAGCAGATACACAACAACTGTATCAAGTTACAAGTCACCCAGCTGCCCTGTTTGTCTCCCGGCTGCACAGGAGCTGCTGAGGGAGCTAATGCTATGTGGTCCGCACCGACTACAGGGGACTGGCTAACTGATTTAGCTTCTATGGTGCGGAGCCGAGTTTCTACCTCACTAAGCCTCGCCCTCACCCTAGCTAGTAAACTACACTTTTTACAAGTACTTTTATCGCTAAAGGAGGCAGAGGAGTAGCTAAACATGTGGCACATAACATAGGAGAGAGCAGGAGAAGGAGAGGGAGAGAGAGAAGTCATCGCTGCTAAGCTAACTTGTTACACTCGCAAAGAAAGAAACACCGTACGTGAATCTACGTAAACAATAGAGTTTAAGCAAAAGTGGTGTTTGTTCAGTTAATCGTTCGTTACAGTAGATAGAAAACCGCAGAGAGAGTAGGAGACACACAGCGTAACCCCAGTGGACGCACAGGAAGTGACACAATACGTTACCGCCCCGTCACACAGCGAGACATGTTTCTCTTATCCTTATCCATGTTGTCAACAAAATTCAGCGTTTGCACCAGAAAATTATTGATATTAGTTGGATTTTAAAAGGAGTTTGGTCGAATGTGAACAGAGTAATCCCGGTTTGCAACCTACTCCTTCATGCGTCAAACTGGAAGTCCCTTATTTTCCCAATTTTTAATCTGGATTTTAATGTTTCCCTGTTTTTTCTTTTTCTTTCCAAATATTCTACATATAATGTCTGGCCAGACTATACTCTAAGAAAATATCTATCTATTTATTTATTTATTAACAATGCATCCACTATTATGAACAAATCCATAATAAAATTTGGTATTTTGCTCGTCACTGTAAAGGACCATCTCTCCCTCAGCAGCCCTTCTGGCTTCATAGCCTGCAATGACAAAAACAGCTTTTCGTCCTCAACACAAGATCTGAAGACTGATCTTATGTCAACACGCACATAAAACAACACAAAGCCATGGCACACACATTAAAGCATCACAGAACAACACAAAACAACACAAGACAACACTTAGTCTAAATCTTAAATTTTACTTTTTTTTAAGAAATCTTAAGTTTGAACACTTTTTGTTAAAGTTTTCCCTTCTTCTCATCCTCTGCTCTCAGTCATCTAGTATCGATCCATTTGTATACCGTTTTTTTCCTACTGAATTTTGTTTCCTGGCCTGGCTTCTCTATGATTATCGATCCTTGATAGACTTCTTCTCCATGCGTGCACGCTATTAACCTCAACTTTCATCATCTATTTTCATCTGCAGTCTCACTTCTTTGATTAAATAAACCCATGCATGGGATTTCACTTCTTTCCATTTTCCTTTTCTTCTTCTCTTTAACTTAAGTTTTACAACTTCTATGCTCAATTTTCACTTAGTAGAAGAATACCATGTCTGGCACCGTATATTCAACTTACTGTTTTGTTACTCATTAGCCCAATTTTCACGCTTTCCGCCCAAAGGACATGACTTACATGGACTTTATTCCCTTGCAGTATACAAATAGTCTGGTCACCACTACTCATTATTTTTTCCTTTTCACTACCGTTTAGATTGTCCCTACCAAATGTATGCTCAATTTTCACAAAGAAGATGAATACCATGACTTAGTTTCTTTCAAAATCTGGCACCGTAAATTCATCGTACTGTTTTGTTAGCTCACTTTTCACAAATTACTAGCCTACATTTCTACGTCCCCCCTTTTTTCATTTATACTTAAATAAAAACAAATTTAGATGAGGCCTCTGCACCATCAACACAAAACCTGTCCCCACACAAAGGATTCTTTTCAGTGTGCCCACAGGACAGTTGCAAACCAACAGCCAAATCAACAAATCCTCACTGGCTCCCACTGAGAAAAACACTCACCGTTTTAAGCGCTGGCTGGGAGCGAGAGCGGGTCCACCTGAAGAGGCCACCGGAGCTGCTGACCCGGAGCAAAAATACCCCCCGTTCGTGACACCAAAATGTCGTTTTTAGTCAGGCTTCCTCTTTCTTACGAACAATAACTTATGAGTTGATGGCGTAGAAAGAACCCCTCTGACACAAGACTTGTACCGAACAAAAGGGATTTTATTTGGTTAAGTCAAGCACCAGACCGAACACTGCAGCATCTCGGGAGAATGTGTTCCTGCCGAATCTCTTAACAATTCATACTTGTAAGGGCTTCTCTAACATCCTCTTCCTATATAACACATGATCGTAAATGTTTAGCAAATCAACAACAGGTTTGACCTCGGGACCCCTTAGTTCCAATATAGGAAGAATCTGCATTTCTTCAAAAGGCCTTATTAACCTAAAACTGTCCTGGGTCATGTTCGTGACCCCCATGAGGAATTTCCTGGTTACTTTTTAACGCAATGGAATGCACATCTTTAACATAGTCTAAACAAATCAGTCGGAGTCTGATACTACATATACTCTTCAATATAAAGCTGTCGTACATGTGAACCCATACTCCATCCCATCCTGAGGAAGCCTTCTGCTCCTCAATGCAATGAAGTGTACATCTTATACGTATTTGAGACAGAATGTAGCTGTGTTGATGTGTTCATCTAAGTCAGATACTTCAAGTCATCAAGTATGTTAGTCTCTGAGCTAGTGTTGCTCAGCTACTTGGACAGAGTTTGCGCCCTATTTGCCAGTGTAATGCACGATGAGAAGATAATATAAGGTAAAAAGTATAGGCCCAAGTACTGAGCCCTGTGGAACTCAATTAACACAGAGATAACACAATTAACTTTTGTTTGTAATGAGGCATTTTCATTCACATTAACAAACTGTAATCTATCAGATAAGTATGATTTAAACCAGCAGAGGGCAGTACCTGGGATCCCAAGAGTCTGCTCCAGTCTCTGCAATAGAATATCAAATAGTAACAGTGATAGCCACTACACCGCCACATGGCCAGCAACTCATTCAACAAAACTTAAAAAAGCCTCAAATTACCCTTTTAATACACTTCTTTAGCATGTACTGCACATTGCTACCGCCTGAAATAATGTCAATACAATGTTCCAACATAAATGCCCACAAGTCAGTGTCACATTCGAGATTTTATTAGAAAAACATTGCTTATTTAATTCTTTAATTTTCCAATAATATAACCATTGTACCCAAGAAAAAAAACAAAGACCACCTCTGTCAACTCCTCCTCCTTCTCCCGACATGTACACACACACCATGTGGCAGGTATACAGCACGATGACAATGAATATGATTCACCTGGTTGCTCCAGATTCCACCTTACCCACCCAGCCCACCCCGGAACCCAACAGTCCTCTGTTGTCATGGAAACCATGAGACAACGGAGTGGATCCCTCTACTGCTGGCCTTCTTTCTTCTCTCCCTCCGACGAGTTTGAGCTGCTGCTGCCGCTGCTGCTGCCGTCTCGCTCTGCTGCCATCTGTAGAATGAAAGGAGAAGTTTACAGGTAAGTCATTTGTGAAACGAGTCTATACCCAATCACTTCCTAACTATTGCAGAATTATTTCTTTTTGTGAGAATTACTAACTAAAATAGTTTGAAGATATTGTATACATTTGCTGCATCTCCTGATAAGATCCATTTCAAGTGTCAGTGTTTCCTACCTTCTTGTAGGCCATTTCGAAGAGTTTGAGCGATGCCTGCTGCAGGCTGGTGGCTGCCTGTTTGATGTTCTCTCCTGTTTCCGAGTCTTTGTTGGCCAGGAGATTTCTGACCTTAGATATCTCCTCCTTCAGTTTGATGCACTGAGGAAACATGAACATATTAAACTGGGTCATGTGTGACGACATGAGCAAAACATATACTTAAGCTACTTTAACATGTTTATATGCTCTTTGAGACTATCTTAGTGGTACAAACACTAGGGGTGGGACAATACTTTTTTTCTACCGATACAGATATTAGTCCAATACAGTAAATTTAGACCACTTATGAAGTATGAAGATGTTAACACATTTGTGCCAAGTCATTTTTAAAGACATAATTCTCCAACTCAAATAACGATCACCCAAAAAGAAGAAATCAACAGCCCAGACAGGATTCAGCTAAATGCTTTTGCTGATCTTTATTTACATTTTCACAGTCTGCATAGTGAAGCATGCAATATAAGATTTTTGTATCAGATTTGACCCCTATTTATATTAACTGTGCACCCTCTGAACAATTATTTTTTTATATTTGGTTCTTATTTATATTTGGATATATACATTTATTTATTCTTACAAAAAGCCATCTTTTGTTTGTCTCTTGTAAATGTGTATATCTGCTCTACGTGCCTTAAGTTACCTCTCTGGGACAAATACAATTCTTTAAATCTTAGACTGAATCCAACACACACACACACACACTGTGCTGAAGCAGTGCTTCCCCAAGCCCCCCAGAGCTACCAATCCAGCCTGCGACTGAATACCTAAGAAAAAATCTTGTGGTCTGGGGTTGGGTGATTGAACGAACATATTGGTATCGGCAATTGTCATACTCATAGTCCATACTTGTCACTTTATATTATTTAATGTATGACATAAGAAAATGTTTTACTGACTAGCTGAAGCTTCTTCCAAATGGGTCTCAGACTAGCACACTCTCAAAGTTCTCAGTGCACATTCCACAACACACTGTTCGCACAGTTAGCTCGAAAGATTTCCGAAATCAGTTTGTTGGAGGAATTTGATGTGAGCCCTGTTCTCTCTCAGTGCACCGTTTACTGTCGTTTACTTGCTGCACTCTTATATATATATTAAGATATATTGTTTAACATGCTGTTTTATTTACACGTCTTAACATTTGCTGATGAGAATTGTAAACGCACGACCATGTAGAAACAGAAACGGCATGTAAATGACATGAACATAAGGCAATTTAGTTTGTTTAAAACTAAATTTAAAACTAAAAAAACTATTTAGTTTGTTCTCTTTTTTACTTTTTACTTTATGCTGGTGTTTTTGAGTGGACAGCAAAGTAAGAATTTCATTGTACAGGGAAACGTGTTTCTTTACTGTGCATATGACAATAAACACTTTGAATCTTGAATCTTTAATAAAATGTATAGACCTGTTTTAGTAAGGTAAACTTAAATGACTTCTGTTGTGATCTGGCGCTATATAGAAAATAAAATTAACTTGACCTTTAAGGGGGTGTGCCTCCCTAATATAATGGTAGGAGAAAAACTGGCTGAAGACAGTATGAAGTAATCGTCAGGTTACAAGAGTTTTACCTCATCAGCAGGAAGCTGGTCCTTGAACTCCTCCATCTTTGATTCCGTGTCGTGGACGATTCCCTCGGCCATGTTGACGGCTTCCACTCGGTCCTAAATGCAATTAATCACAGTTGGTTAAAAGGATCATTGCCTTAATATAGATTAATACTATCTGCAGTAACAACTGCTTGGAGCAGTTGAGTTTTCATCTCAACATTCAGACATTGTTTGGGATCCTCACCTTCCTCCTCCTGTCTTCCTCTGCATACTTCTCAGCATTCTTGATCATATTCTCAATATCATCTTTATTGAGTCCTCCTGATGACTGGATCACAACTGAGGACGAGAAAAGAGGATTACAAATACACCAAAACATCATCAAAAGGGATAGTGTTGTGCTCTTCTCCGTCTCCAAGCGGGCTCTCCGTATCTAATGCAGCCTGGATCATTTCTATGCACTCCCCACATCCAAATAATAAGCTTTATGACGAGGTTCCAGTACAGTCGCGATGAAGTGCAGGGGATCTGAGTGAATGTCATGGGGAGTTCATGATCTGCGCTGTATGCAGTGTTACCACTCAAGCTGGCTGACCCCCGAACCATAGTAAGGAGACCTCCGAGGACCGCTAGCTCAGAATAGTTTGTTATGGCAACAACGCATTAAACCACAGGACTTCATCTGCGTCTGAAGAACGGCACTTTATTCACTGCACTGCGATACACGGCCATTCTTATTATTGTGCAGCTCTCAACAATAAGAAAAATGGCCCTATATATATATATATATATATATATATATATATATATATATATATATATATATATATGTATATGTATGTATGTATGTATGTATATATATATATATATATATATATATATATATATATATATATATATATATAATACTAACCCTATTTTTACCTCAACACACCGAGATAACTTACTCTGTTGTTCACGGCCAGTGCCCTTGTCCTTGGCGGAGACGTGGACAATACCATTGGCATCAATATCGAAGGTGACCTCAATCTGGGGAACTCCACGTGGGGCGGGGGGGATTCCCACCAGAGTGAACTGACCCAGCACCTTGTTGTCTGTTGCCATCTCTCTCTCTCCCTGACACACTTTGATCTCCACCTGAGTCTGTCCATCAGCTGCTGTGGAGAACACCTGAAGCAGACAGAAGCAGAGGGGTCACAACCACGGTTTAATGTCGTGTTTGTGTGTATGGGGGGGGCTGTATGTACCTGACTCTTTTTGGTGGGTATTGTGGTGTTTCTGTTGATGAGTTTGGTAAAGACTCCGCCCAGAGTCTCAATACCCAAGGATAGTGGCGTCACATCCAAAAGGAGCACATCAGTGACATCACCGGCCAAGACGCCACCCTGAATAGCTGCTCCTATGGCAACAGCTTCATCAGGGTTGACAGATTTACTGGGAGCACGGCCAAACAGGTCCTGAACAGTCTGCTGAACCTACAAAAAAACATACAATGAGTTTCTAATGATGCTGTTGTCAATGCAAGTCACACTCTTCACATTATCATCCATCCTGGGTGTTCAATCTGACCACTCCCAATGTGTTGTCAGATTCAATCACAGAAGCCACATTCAGAGGTAGTTTGAGGACACATGTCCACATTCCTGAGCCATATGAATGCTAGGGCTGAGCATCTTCACTTGTCTCAAGATGTAATTCAATTACAATCATTGCATTCTGAACTTTCTATATACTATACCACATGGCTTTTAAATTTAATTTTAATTACTCACATAATCTTATAACCACACAGCTTTAACGTAGAGAGTGGATACCTGACCCAAGCACATCAGGACATGGGTTGGGCTGGGTAGAGACTTTTGGAAGATTTTTGGAATTAAATGTGGGTTGTAATAGGTCATGATGGCTGCTGGGCCACACTACTTGACACAAAGCTTTCATATATAACTAATGAATCTCTTGTCTATGTTGACTAAATCTTGATCAGTACTAGACCATGTTAAGCTATGTATAAGGAATGAATATAGGGCACAACAGCACCACTGCTGAAAAACATTCTAGAGGAAAAAAAAAAACCTGCCCGCTCCAGTAGGGTTTGCTTCATTAGTTTTTTCTCAGGCTCGGTTTGGTTTGACAAGTGTGGCATTTATGTACCTTGGGCATGCGGGTCATACCCCCAACCAGCAGCACTTCTCCAATGTCTCCCTTGGACACTTCTGCATCCTGCATGGCCTTCTGACAGGGAGCTATGGTGCGGCGGATCAGGTCAGCCACAATACCCTCAAACTGTGAGCGGGTCAGCTTTATGTTGAGATGTTTGGGTCCAGAGGCATCCATGGTCAGGTAGGGAAGGTTGATGTCAGTCTGCAAATGAGAGCAAACACAGATTGTTTTATTCTCCAATAAAACATCTGACAATGTCACAGATGCTTCATTAAATGTAGTTTCTGAATGATTATTATCACAAATCGATTTGATATGGATTAGAATATTTTCTACTTTGTGTCATTTTTCAGCTTCTAAAAATGTAAATATTTTCTACTTTGTGATATTTGTCAGCTTCTTAACTGTGAATATATTCTACTTTCATTTAGAGATACACATTTTCCGTACGCAAAGAAATAGTTTTTTTTATTATCAAGTATAACCCTTCGATGCGCCATAAAAAAAGTTATGTTAACACCTAGAGGACCAAATGGTGCGCATAAAAGTACACAGCTATAAAATAGTATACATTTGTAGTCATAGACACAAAAAGGTGTCTAGGTGTGTCAACTGTAAACACAACAGTGCCTAATTGCCCTAATTTTCTGAATGAAGGATGTTGTTTGTTTTTTATAACAGTAAGAATTATTACAAAACAATTCTCAATATTGCTACACCTACTAACAAATCATCATGTTAAGGTTATTAACCCTTAGAACTTCAGAGTCACGGATCCATGCCTTAGATGCACCTGTGGTAAATTGCTATGGGAATAATACATGTCCTATATGGACATCCTGGCGGTGTGTTTATAGGTCACATCTTCAGGCTTTCCAAAATGTTTTTTTCTTCATCTTCTTATGTGTTGTTGAGACAAAGTTATGATTGGTTTTATATCACATATTTCTTTTTTGAAAAACGAAGTCTCATTGCTCATTGTGTGAACTGTTGGGGTTCTCTGCTCTCCTTGATGTTGTCTATGTACAGTGCCTTGAGATAATGTATGTTATGATATGGCGCTATACAAATAAAATTGAATTGAAAATGACACAGCAAATTGATAACATGATTGGCGTCTAAATTTCTTTATATTCTTGATTTTATGTTAAAATACTAAAATAATGTGGTAAAACTAAAATTACTTTTATGCAATTACAGTGCTGAGCAGTTAGGACCACAGCATCCCAGAAGGTGCACAGCAGGAAAAAGGAGGTGCTTTTTTGAAGAAGACTCATGGAAAGTAGTTGGGCTGATCAACCAGCTAATAATGAATACTTGCCACAAAAAAACAAAAACAATTATGTTTTGTATTATAGCAATGACCAATCAGAAGATGAGCTCAGTATCAGCACCAAAGCCATGGAGAGGGAGAGGGCCACAGTGGGGCACAGGCAGTGCGCACAAAAAGAGGTTCACAATAGAGCTGAAATGATTAATCGATGAATCATTTACTAAATTAATCGACAACTACTTTGATAATCGAATAATTGGTTTGAAGCTTTTTTCATGATTAAAACAAGATTTCCGATTGTTTAAGCTTCTTAAATATGAATATTTTCATCATCATGTCCAGGTTTGACGAACACCGATCAACATTTTTTTAAGGTTTTCTGATATTCTGAACACCAAACCAAACCAAATCGTTTGGTGTTCAGAATATCAGAAAACCTTAAAAAATGTTGATCGGTGTTCGTCAAACCTGGACATGATGATGAAAATATTCATATTTAAGAAGCTTAAACAATCGGAACTGATTTGCTGAGTGACATGCAGAGATCGGCATGATGTGTCTTTGTATATTTATTTTTCCTATTGTCAGAATAAGTATTTTCAATGTTTGATCACTGTGTTTACATTTGTGAGAGCACTTTAATTCCATTTGAATGTGACATCCTCCTTTGTTTATCCTGGAAAGGATTTTTAAAAATTATTATTTATGTATTATTTGTTTATTATATTACTATTAATTTTTTGTGGAATAGCATGCCTTGACATGAAAATCAGCCTGGAGATTTAAGTCGTTATTTATGGTTTGTTTGTTCCGTTATAAGATATTTAGTCAGTGAGAGTGTCTGTGACAGCAAGATAAATCCTAAAAAATTCAATTGGATTTAAAGAAAAAAAGAGTAGTTTTTGCTCAGGTGTGTTTATATTAGGGTTGAACGATAAATTGCGATCTCGATTCACAACTACACAAGATCTCATTTCTAAATGACAACGATCATTCTGCATTTTATTTCACGAGCTGCATCGCAAATTAACAATCCTATTTTCGTCTCGTTTCAGGACGTGCGCGCACACGCCGGGCGTTGATGCATGCCCAGGTCTGTGACAAGCAATCCAATTCCAATGTTGATTTCTACCCAACACAGTGTTTCCTCTACATTCATTCAGGAGTGGCATGCCGCCATTCCTAAATCCTAACTGCCGTGCCTTCAATTTTATTTATTTTTTTAATTGTCGCAAATACACCAATGCATGTCTTCACCTTCACAGCAGAGCCCTGCATTTGGTCGGGTACTCACGAGTACTACGGAAAACTACAGATAGCCATCTTGCTCAGTATCTACTCAAACTACATCAAACGGAAGTAACGGTGTTCAGCTCATCTGTTTACATGCATCAGTGCAGGAACACAAAGGCTACAGTCTGCGGGTCTAACTTTAGGCTGCTGGGAAAAGACGACTTCGACCAATCATTGCGCTTGTTTCTATCCCAGCGTCAAACACAAGTGGAGAGCCAGAGGGACGCCAAATTGCAAGTGATGAAATCAATTTTATCCCTCTGTTCATTTTGATATTGGGGGCGGGACTAGATAAGCTTTTGCTTCTCCCGCTTTCCCTTTTGGTTATGTGTATTGTGTGAACTACACTAAGATGATGTGTGATGATGAGTGATCTAACTGACATGACCGAAAAAAACATATATAAATAAATAAATAAATAAATAAATAGTCTCATTGGTTTTCCACAGGACGGCGCTGAATGCCGTTCCAACGCTAAATGGACCGGGTTTGAGAATGTGAAATTGTGGAAAGGGTTCATTTTAAATTACAGACCTGTCAACATATGGACAAAATTTTAATGTTAATGACGTGACCGTATTGACGCCACAGCTCAAGAAATGTAACGCTAATAAGATTGTCCTTTATTAGTCCCACAGTGAGTACATTTACAGAAGTAGCAAGAGCTATTGCAAAAGGCTTCCACACGGGAGACGCCTGCAGCTTATCACTGCGTCTCTGATCGAAGTCATTGACTTATTGGTAAACAATATAAATGTCTGATCATTATTGTGTAATGTCATACTAAATACTTTAAAATTCATCACAATATTTTAAATAATTCTATTGACCAAATCATAGAGGCTTTCAATAGTAAGCTAGGTGTCCTGTTTGACAGAGTGGCTCCTTTAAAGACTAAAAAAAAAAAAACTGACCCCTTCGAACGGAAATATCCATGACCTAAAAAGATCTTGTAGAAAAGCTGAGCGAACATGGAGAAAAACTAAGTTACAGGTTCACCGTGCCATTCTAAAAGAAAAAATAGCAAATAGAGCTATTCAGAATGAAATAATCTACTTCTCTAAGGTAATTGCTCAAAACAGTGGAAACTCTAGGATGATGCTCTCCACCATTGACAGGATACTGCATCAAACACCCTTTGACACACTCAGCCAGGCATCCTCTCTAAGATGTAAAGAATTTGCAGATTTCTTCAAAAACAAAGTAGTTTCTATAAATGAGGCTATTGGTAACATGGGGAAAACAGGGGGTTTCTGATTTGTCCTTGTTACTGCGCTCACTCGCTCAGCTCCTGTTCCCTCCGCTCCATTCCTCTCCCCCTCCCTCCACTAGTTCTCTGACAATATCAACATGGCAGCATGCGCGGAAAACAGCCAGAGTGCCACTGTTCTTGCAAGCCGAAAAGTGCCGAACTGTAAATCAGTTAAAAACACTTAGGGACAGCACACTGATCGACAGCGGTGAGCGGCGAGCTGCATAAACTGCTGCTGTATGTGACTGTATCAGACTGAGTCTGTGCTCCGGTCATGGAGGACGTACTGAACAAATATTTTTAATAAGGAACGTGTCAGAATGGTCAGTTATGAGCTCTATCTGACCTTTTCTTAAAAATGTGTGTTTGTACGTCAGTGAAATACGGTCGCTGACTAAATACGGCAACCGCTGGCCGCAGTCTGATGCGAAGTGGTGCGAACACACGAACACGTTTGCTGACTTTATCCGGCACATTAGCTTCATATATAAAATCCTCTGAGGCTGAAAGTCTGTGTAAAACACTGTGCAGCCACCAACAGCACACTTGTCCCTCCGCGTTGACATAATACCGCTCTTCCTCCCTCGCCTGCACTCTCGCATTTTATAGGGACAAGGTGGAGCTCTCAAAGTAAACTTACTGGTGGGTGGTAACATTTGCGGTGAAATGCGCATGCTGCCGTCATAAGCGCAGGGAATTCAACATTGAATGTTTTATCGCCTATACTTACACTAATATAATAATATCTTATCAACCACAAAGGAAACTTAGCTCTTTTAATGCTAATCTTTCAATTGTACCCAAAGTGCAATTGTGGAGCAGCAAAGTGGAGAATCTGCTTTTATCCATTATGGCCCAAATCTATGGAATACCCTACCTCTGTAGATCAAACAGGCGAGTTCAGTGAACATCTTAAAAAAAAAAAAGACCTAAAAATATTCCTGCATAAGAGAGCCTTTAGTTAACTCATTTTGTAGACTTTTAGATTAGATTGTAGATTATTCTACATTCAACTGCTGCTCTGATATGTTGCTGATTAGATCACAAACGGCCACAGCAACGAAGAGGAATGACTGATTCTTTTTATTACCGTTACATGTTCCAAATGTAAAGCAATTTGAGCTGCACTCTGTGTATAAAAGGCGCTATACAAATAAAGCTTATTATTATTTTTGTTATATTGGTGCCTCTCTTTATATAGCCAATTTACACGTTTGATTACACATGTACTACACGTACTACACAGACTACAGACGTTCCACAGTCTAATATATTTAATGAATGTCAGTGACCTATTTAGTCTTTCTGATTGGTCACCCAATGGGACCCGACGGGTTCGGTCAGGCTTAATCTCCATCATTTTACACGGGCTCGGGTGGTAAATGAACAGTCAGGTTATGCGTTTTGATGAGTGCAAGAAAGATGCAAAAGTGGAAACACTGGGGTTTTATGATGTCGTGCATAAACGGCACGAAGACTGGCTCGCGCGTAAAGTGGTAATACAGGACCTTTACAAGACCGCAACATTCCTCTGATCAAAATTTAACCAGGTGAGAATGTTGTCACACTCTGACAGGAATGCCATACATGCTCATGCCCAAATTCTTCTGCAGGCCATGGCTGCAGGTGCACCAGATGTGGAGTCGGGACCCAGAGCTCTCCTCCTCCTAGGCCTATTTAGAGTGCTGAGATGATACTATGTTAACAGAGGACTTCTTTAATTTCTTTGTTCCAAATTCCAAGTGGCCTTTGTAAATGTATATAAATAGCTAATTCTTGACAAAAGGCAAAAGAGGTGTGTGTGTGCAGATATTTGAATAATGTCGGGCTGTAAACAGGTTTGGGCTTTTAAAAAGCTGTCAATCAAAATGTACTAGTTGGGCTTGCACCGTGTTCTGTCGGGCTCAGCTCTTTTTATTAATGCCCTATTTATTAATGTTGGCTAAGTTTTAGACAGAATTTTAAACCCTGCTAAACCAAAACTACATGTTGATTGATTCATAGCTTTCAATTTGAAGCCCTGGCAGTTGCATATTCTTTGTCAGGATGGGATTTATCTGGTTACAGCCTTATATAAAATCAACAATAATGATGATAATAATAATAATAATAATAATAATAATAATAATAATAATAAAGCAAACAGAGCATCCATATCGGAATAGTATCGTATCAGGTATCGGGATTGGAAGTGAAAAAATGTGGTCCATGGTGCATGCCTAATTAAAAACTTTTAAGCAACTAAATGTTTCAATTAAGGTCAAAATTTAAACATAAGCTTCTATTTTGGGTTTGTATATTTGTACATCTGACAAGTGCCTCCCCAGGTATGAACCTCAACGGACGTCACTGGAAGTCATGCATTATCCCTGGTTATGACATCATGAGTCGAGCTAGCGAAAACACGCCATATGTCACTTAAGCAAATGCATACAATACAAGGCTATCAGAGATGGCAGACTTCACCCAATTCACGCAACAAGCCTCTGTCGGCCATATTGGCAAGTACAAGTGCGGAAGACAGAGACACAGAGAGCCACTAAAAAAAATACTTTACTCCCACTCCATGGGGTGAAGTAATAAGCCCATAATGCAGGGTCATGTTCAGGGCTTAAAGAAATCCCACTGTTTGGCACTTTACTTATGTGATTGAATGTTTCTAATCTTTTGTTCATAAGTGCAATAAACATTTCAATTTGTAGTAAAATTGTGCCAAAGAATGATGATTCACATTTCTTCCAGAATTATACCTCATCCATGGTTTATCTAGTTAAAAAAATAATCAGATTGCCTAGGTTGTGCTGAAAAAAAGGATATAATATATTGCACATTTTTATAACATGTATACGTTTAAACTTGGTAATGGAAAAAGCAGCCTAAATGCTGAGTTCTAATAGTTAAATTAATAAAAAGTATATAATACAAGAAAGATCAATTACAGTGCAGCGTGTAGAAAATACTGAAAACATTTTCAACTTCACATTCAGTTAGTCTAACAGTCCCAGCTTGTGCTCCGATTCATTCTATTTTCAAAACTCATATCTTTCTTTGTTAAAAATGAAAGGGAAGCCATAACAGATTTATCCAAATTCTGAAGACCACTTAAATGCCAGGTTTAAATTTGCACAGATTTAGTTTGTTCCTTGTACCAGTGATATCAACATTTGGATGATGCCGTTTCAAATGACTGATGTCATTTTTGATGCTGGTCATACATCAAATGTGACTTATTACCATAAATGGCAGTGAAGTAATGAACAAATCTACAGACTGTTAGTTTAGCAGATTGAGATCATGTGAGACTATCACAGTCAAGTCCTGTGAGATAGGTACACAGGAAACAGCATGTCTAAAGAAAGATCTAAGGATTTTATGAATCGATATCAGATCTTCCAAATGTAAATATGAAGAATCACAAAATCTATTTTTTCTTATCCATGTACCTGCAGTGAAGATGACAGCTCACATTTGGCCTTCTCAGCTGCCTCTCGGACTCTCTGGAGAGCCATGTTGTCCTTCATCAGGTCCACACCAGTCTGTTCGGACAAAAATGCGTGAGAAACTCAATACAGAAGTGCAGATGAGAGAATTTGTCTTCAGAGACAGAAAGTGCACCTCTCTCTTGAACTCCTTGACAATGTGTTGGAGGAGGTGCTGATCAAAGTCCTCTCCTCCCAGGAAGGTGTCACCGTTGGTGGACTTCACCTCAAAAACTCCTTTCTGGATTTCCAGAACTGAGATATCAAAAGTACCTCCACCAAGGTCATATACAGCAATGCTAAGAAAGACAGGCACACCACAACATGTTCATGAAGCTGTCATTTAAATTTAAAATTTTCAAGTTTAAATAAGAACTTGTATGACTGACTGCAGTAGGGGTGTCACGGTACGCAAAGGTCACGGTTTCAGTTTCGACCAAATCAAGGTAAATCACGGTTTGGTAAATTTCCGAATCAGAAAGAAATGCCATTATATTTCAAATGAGTTATTATGTTTGATATATCACCAGTGGCATAGCCAATTTCAGTTGAACTTACCCTTGTCCACTGGTACTGTAGTTCACTGGGAAACCAGTGTTCCCAAACAGCAGAGCTGCATGTTACACTTTTACTGACGTCAGCCGCTTCAACAGCTCGACAACAGGATGCGAGACTTGGTGATTGTGTTACGTCATCGGGAAACGAGAAAATTTGATTAAGTTCTACTCTGCATCAGCGTAGCTACCGCTATACATGTTTTGAAAATATACACACGTGTACAAACTCAATTTTGGTTCAAGGACGTATCGACAAATGCACACCCCTAGACTGCAGTAATCCTGTAGTAATCATGCTCACATTTTGTCCTGGGTTTTGTCCAGGCCATAGGCCAGAGCAGCTGCAGTTGGCTCATTGATGACACGCAGAACGTTCAGGCCAGAAATCTGACCAGCATCTTTGGTGGCCTGAGAATCACAGACAGAGTTGTGGTTATGTGATTATTAGAAAACCAAACAGTTTTGATCAAATGTGTAGTTAGATACATTTAAGTTTCAGAACTTCCAACAGTACATGTTTAAATGGCTTAAAACATAACATTTAATTTCATCTGAACGGGCACAGGTCTGGAGAAGATAAAATTTAAAAATCGAAAAAAAGAATGTTAACTTTCTGCTTGCATGATTTGGTTTCATAAAAATACTATCTGAACCTTTGTGTCAGACTGACACCAGATAAGGGCTTTAAAATAAATAACGTTTATAATCACAGGAAACACCATCCGCATGGTCAAGCAAGGCATCACACACATCCTCTTGGGATTCCCCTGCTGCTGTGTGAACTACATGAGACTGTTAAGCTGTGTTCTTCATGTGTGAGCAGGAAACTAGGGATGGGTATGACACAGCAATTTGAGAGTCGATTGTTGAGGACCTCGTGTTGAGTTGTCCTTTTTTTTTTAAGCAGCAGCGCGGAGGGTGGAAAATATTCTACACTGTATTACTTAATTTTAGGCTCAAAATGTGGCTGTAATGTCTAATATTGACCATCAAAGCAGTGACCAACAACTAAACAAAACAAAAAGAGATCAATCACCCTGATCTAATCACAAATAAAATCAAACAGCAGTGAGAGTAAAACAGGTGATAGAGCTGTGCGGATGAGCTGTAATGTCATCCGCACCCGCTGCTAAATATCAATAATCCACCCGCCATCCACCCGAAAAACAATGTTTTTATACAATTAAAACCGGCACCCGCCAGCCACCCTATCATCATTAATTGTAGCAGCAGTCTGCTAAACATAATAGGTTGTTATGGAACACAGCAGGTGCGCAGATCCTCTAGGTCAACTAATATCTGCCTCATTTCAGATCTAATCAATATGTTACCCTATGTACTGTAATATTTATTTCAACCGCGACCCGCCCGCATGCAATCCACCTGCTCCGCGGATTGATGTGCGGGGGTGTAACCACCAACCGCGCATCTCTAATAGGTGAACTTATCTAACCATTTCGGCCTAGTTTTTGTTCAAGAACACAAGCATGTCCACGTGTTTGGGAAGAAGACGAGTGCGGAGTCTATTCACTATTAATTCCGCGGCAGAGAAAACTCTCTCCACAACATGGTCCTATCCCTACAGGAAACTCTGGAGAATGTTCAGTCCCAATTCTCTGGCTATTTTTTTTTTATTACCTTATTATATCTGCCACCCTAGTTTCCAAGTTATGTAAAAATGCCTAGAGATACTATAAGCTGTCATTTGGTGTTACATAATTATCTCTGCCAAGGAGGTCATGTTTTCATCACCATGGATTTATCTGCCAGTTTTCCCTTCCTGTCTGCAGTTTTTGACAGATCAATTAAATTTTTTGTGATGATAGGTGATCACTTTAGCATGTTCCCATTAAATTTTGGTCCGAAGGTACCCAGTGATGACATCACAAAAATGATAAAAAATTTCAAGAAAGCCCCATAGCTTATAATGGACAAAACTGTCATCTCCTCATGCTCACCTAAACACAAGGACATTTTCACAGAGGAACAATCTTTGGTGGAAAAGGTAGCACATTCTTTAAAGAGTGATTTTGCTTTTAAAAACCTCAAAAGTTGTTTGCTGATGAAAAAAACATAACAAAACAATACAGAGCCCATCTTTTTATAACACTTCTTACCGGACAGCTGGATTCCTTTATGTGTGAAATATGACATGCCCTCCCATAGTACAGGTCAGAATGATAACATTGTGACAGTGTGTGTGTGCATGTGTGTACCTGTCTCTGAGAATCGTTGAAGTAGGCTGGGACAGTGACAACAGCGTTCTTTACTTTGGTTCCCAGGTAGTTCTCTGCAACATTGACACCACATTTGGCCAAAGTCACATGAGAATGACAGAAACATCAAGGGACCAATCCTAATACTATATTGAGTAAAATATTCTCGATTTTACCTGCAGTCTCCTTCATCTTAATGAGAACAAAGGCTCCAGCCTGGCTGGGCGAGTACATTTTCCCATGAGCCTCTACCCAGGCATCGCCGTTAGATGCCCGCACAATCTTGTATGGCACATTCTTCCTGGGAATGAAAAGACAAGTTTTCTCTTGCGCTGCACACAATGGATGCTTCATTGCAATCAACAGTACTGCATAAGCAGAAGTTCCAAAATGTTCAACTTTCAATCAAATATTACAGCACTGACACAAGACAATCAAATCTTGTAAAAGTATTCAAGCTAAAACAGAAATGTAGAATCTTAAAAACCACAGACTGTACCAAGTTAAATATCTGTTTTAACACTTCACTCATTTGAATGTGTCCACCATTTAAAAAAAGAATATTCACCCATTAAACTGACTTAAACTTATGCCTTTATGCAAAATCCAAAGATAACCCACATGTCTTTCTGAACCTCAGGGTCATCAAAGCGACGGCCGATTAGTCTCTTGGTGGCGTACAGAGTGTTCTGAGGGTTGGTAACAGCCTGGCGTTTAGCAGGCATGCCCGCAAGACGCTCCCCATCTGCAGTGAAGGCAATGACTGATGGCGTTGTCCTGGCTCCCTCCGCGTTCTCCAACACCTGACAGGCAAACAGAGAGGTGTGCACTAATGCTGTGAGGAGAGCGAGCGAGCGAATTTTACAAGTATCGCTGAGCACATCACAACCGAGCAAAAACATCTCCATCAGTCTGTAACCAAACCTACACCTTTGGTAATGTTGCCAGATTCATTTATTGATTTTTTATGGATACAACTCAGAATGACTATTGCAGCATAGGTAGTTGCATATAAATGTTTTTACATTGTTGAATAAAATGCAACCCTATTTTTGTGGTAGAATTTCTTTAATTTGTAGCAGTTTATCTTATGAAAAGTTTTGTGTATTACTGCAAAGTGGATTTAAGCATGAACAACCACAATTCTGTTAACTATTGACACATTAATCACTGCTGACTGACCAAGTACTGGTCTTTTAAGGTGGATTGCATCTATTTTCAATTGAAAGAAAAACAATATCTCGACAGAACCCAGTGGTTTTCAGATATGGGAAGCATCTGCTCATCCTTACCTTGGCCTGCTTCCCCTCCATGACAGCAACACATGAGTTGGTAGTTCCCAGGTCAATGCCGATGACTGCACCCTTAATGGCTTCAGACCTTTAACACACAAAAGTTACTGTTAATGACAATATATAAACATAATGTATTCATGTCTCAGAAGACCAATCTGAGAAACGACAGCGGTTAATTAATCTCCCAATATTTTATATCCGGTATTATTAGTTTATTTCAAAAATTCTACAATTTCACACAGGGCTGCAAGATTCTGTAAAAATTGAGAATGACAATGTTTCTGCTTAGAATTAAGATCACATATCAAAATGTTTATTGTAGGGATGTCCTGATACAACTTTTTTCACTTCCGATACGATACCGATATTGCAGCCTTGAGTATTGGCCGGTGTGTGTGTGTGTGTGTATGTATGTATGTATGTATGTATGTATGTGTATATGTATGTGTACATATATATACACACACACATATATATATATATATACACATATATATATATATATATATATATATGTATATATAGAAAAAGAGAGAGACTGACATTCATGCTTCAAATAATAAATAAATTAAGAATCTATGAAAATATTTAGGAGAATCTCATCCAACAGATGAGCCTTTTTGAGCTTTATCCCCACATCCAAGTAATGATCCCTATGTCGAGGATCGAGTACAGTACAGTGTACTAGATGTGTAGTCACATATTGTTGGAAGTGTTTTATTGGTGTTCCAAACTGATCTAGGCAGACTAAGCAGGAATAGACAGGCTGAATGGTTGAGAATAATATCCAATGTTTACTTCTGTAAATAGACTCTTTACCATTCTTCTACTTAAGAGATGCAAGATGTTAGCTTAGAGTTTATGCCCCTGGTGCAGCATTGTCTGTTGTAAACACGATCCCTGACCTCTAACTTAACAAAATAACTGGATAGTGGACATGTTTAAAGGGGTGGTGCCAAGTATGTGTTTCCCATGTATTATAAGAACATGTCATCTTCCTGGTTTGAAGCCAAAAGAAGATTTGTGATTTGGCAGGAACATAAGAAATAAGCAGTCAACATAGGAATAAGCTGTTAATATGCACATAGATAAGACACTGATAGATATACATTTTTGACAGGAGACCTAACTAGAAAAACAGCATGATGGGAGTTGACACTTACGCATAGTCTCTCCTGGAAAGGGCTCTGAGGGCATCTGGTTGGAAGCCTCTCCAGCAAGCCTAAGAACATCACAAAACTGTTAAACAGCTCTTACCACATGTTCTCTTCAACTACAGACCTAACTCTATATTTCATTAATACAGAACTATTCTAGTCTTAAGTGACCATTCAATGCATCGTATACTGCATTTTTCTCCATTAATATGCACACAGTGCATTTATATGCACCAGTGTTTCTATCACATCACACTTAAGTGTCAGTACCTCAGGTGCAATTTGGGGTTAATACAGGAAGGTGATTGTCTTCTTTTGTATAGTTCCAGAGATAAATAATTTCTGGACAAAATATGAAAAGTGAAAGCGAAGATTTTTCTGATAGAACAAATAATGATGTCAAGTTGTGGAAGAAAAACAATCATGGTTGAATGCAGTTAAATATGCCATCATCTGCTAAGTGCATTCAGCTAAAACGGTGCCTTAATGTTTTCAAAATTGTCTTCAGGGGCCTAAACACTGAAGTAGTAACACAGAAGTATCTACATAAGATTGTATGCACTTAAGACTGGATTGCCATCATTGAACAGAAAACTGACATTTGCCTTGAGACGTTGCACCAATCAGTGTATAAAATATTGTTAAGGGGATATGTATACATACATACGTATTTATATGTATGTTCATTTCTAATACTCCGTTGTACCACATGTATAGAAAAAATAATGTTTTTGTCTCCTTATATTTTTTCTTTTATCTTTATTGACTCCCTTCATCTGGTAAAACAATGTTCATTTCTAATACTCCGTTGTACCACATGTATAGAAAAAATAATGTTTTTGTCTCCTTATATTTTTTCTTTTATCTTTATTGACTACCTTCATCTGGTAAAACAATAAAAATACAATCGAAAAAACACATGGAAATTAAAGACTTCACTGAAGGTCACCCACCGATCGACTCATTTACAACAACCTTGGAGCAGATGATCCGCTGTCTCTCGTCACACACGCAAACAGTACACATCATAATTGATTAGAAAAAGATGCATTTACATTTGACACAAGGTTGAATTTATTAGTAACACGTCATATGTAGGCGAACACACGTTAGCATGGTATCTGATGCATGATGGCTAACCATACCTCAGCAATGGTGGACACACAGAGAATACAAGTAATGCTAGTGATACCACAACTAAAGTTACATGTACACTGTAATCTACAACGTAACAATTATGAAAGAAGTCCTGATTAAGTAAACTGGCCTATGGCTAACTGCGTTAGCATGCTAGGCTAGCTGGGCTTCGACACAAGACCAAGTTAGTCACGTTTGACAGTCATGTTACACATCAGTTATGTGTAAGACCCTCATCACGTGTGTGAAATACACTTACCTTCTTGATTAATGAGGAAACATTGTTGGTGCAGCTCTTCGTTGGTAGAGTAATTGAAACGCCTCTTGCGAAACTCAACATTTTGACAATTCGGTGAGGACAGAGACGTCAAAAAAACGTCCGCAGCGTTTAACGTCCAAAATAAGGTTCAAAGAAAACTGCTGAAATCTGTTATATGTGCGACAGTCCTTCAGACGTCCAGGGTACAGGGTCGAAGAGACGGAGCTCAGAGGCGACAGGGACGCTCGCCTTTGGTTTAACGTGAAAAGAGCTAATGATGTTCTTCTGGAACAATCTGACACATGTTGCACCATGTAACGCCGAAGGACCCCAAATGGGTTTCGGGGTATACTGCCTGAAAAATCCAACACTGTACTAAAACATATACATCTGTTTCTGAATTCCTTCTTCACTTTTATCTTTAATGTGATACTATTTTTGACAACTTCCGTTTATCGGTATAGATACGTTGACACATTTATTTGTATTTGTACATAGATTTGTTTAGGCAAAAAAAGGACACACACATGGTGGGCATGTGAAGGTCACGATATAAACTAAACGCAACGGCTTTCACGTGTTTACATCATTCAGGGATATGGAAATAATAGTAGAGACTTGTACGAAACAAAGACTGTATGTAACGATAATACGTAATAGCGATCAGTGTGTAAAACCAATAATGATGACGTTCCACACAGTGTGTATCTGCAATCTTGTCATTGGCGATTATATAAGCACTTCTCACACTTCTTCACGAAAACAACTGACATACACAATGAATGGGGGGGGCATGATATACATTTAAAGATTAAAAGAGCACAATAAAAATAAGTAAAAACAAAATGTGTAAAATAATAAAATAAATATTTAAATATTTTGTAAAATTAAGTGGACAGCAAATTACTACAGTGGACAACCTGTAAGTGGAAAATGTTTTGCAATTTCTCTTACAAAATATCTCACGCAATGTCAAATCCCTTTCGAAGGAGAAAGAAGACTTATCATCAGAGAACAAAGCCATTGTAACCGGTGTGTCCGTATGTGGTGCAAAAGGACGACACGGCCACACAGTTCTTGCTCTCACTTTGGTTTCTTCTTTATTCTGGTATAAAAAGCAGCTACACACAATGCTGTCATCAGTGACGTTAACCAACTGCATGCGTTCGAGTCTCCGGCTTAGAAGTTTCCTTCTTTGCCGAGTCACGTAGGCTACGGTGCCAGAGAAGGAACACTACCCATGCAGTTGCACATTTAAACCACCAGGTGGCTCTAAAACTTTTTTTCTCAGACTTCCTTTTATTGTCATTGCACAGAAAGCACAGCAGTGAAAACTGGCAACGAAATTACGTTGCTTGGCAAGCAGATAAAAAAACCAACACATAGCATTGAATTGAGGTAGATTATTGTGTACTGTGATTAGTAAAAGAAATAAATAAGTGTTTTTGTATATAAATATATATAAAAGTAGTGCAAAAAACAACAAAAACAGGAATGAAATCTGTAAGCAGCATAACAAATAACAGTTAAATATTGCACAGATCGTGTCGGGGGGGCTATTTGAAATTTAGTATTCTGATGGCCAGCGGAAAGTAACTATTTTTGAGTCCGTTTGTTCTGCAGCGGATGCTGCGGAACCTCCTGCCAGACGCCAGCAGGGAGAACAGTCCATGGTGGGGGTGGGTGTGATCAGTGAGGATCTGGTGAGCCCTTGTTAGGCAGCGCTTGTGTGCAATGTCCTGGATGGGTGGGAGTGGAGTCCCAATGATCTTCTCCGCTGATCTCACCACCCTCTGCAGAGACTTCCAGTCGGAGGCCTTGCAGCTCCCAGACCAGACGGAGATGCCACTGGTCAGCAGGCTCTCGATGGTCCCTCTGTAGAAGGTGGAGAGGATGGGAGGGGGGAGAGACACCCTTCTCATCCATCGCAGGAAGTGTAGGCGCTGCTGGGCTTTCTTCACCAGGGAGGTGGTGTGAAGTGTCCAGCTGAGGTTGTCTGTGATGTGAACTCCCAGGAACTTGGTACTGCTGACGACCTCATATATAAAAGGGCAAGCGCATCAATTTTGTAGAAATTCATAAACGGTTATTTCTAACTCTGTTACACCACTACATTATAAACTTTGAGAAAATACAGCAGCACCAACAATGATGTTCACTGACAAGCCATGTGACAAAAGCATGGGAAGAAAACTCTTCAGAACAGCTTCAAAATGTCAAGGGATGTCATTTTTTGGGGAAAAAAGCCAACTTGAATTTTTAAAGTTTTGATTACTCAACCACTTTATTTTTGTTTTTATGTCAGAATGAGTCTGGAGCAGAAATTATAAGGAAAAACACATACTTTGAGACTACCATCCATTATTCAACATTTCCTCTACTTCTTAGGTCAAGTTGCAGCAACAGGAGTGCTGAAGAAATCCTTCTCTTCCAGGAATACTTTGAAAATCCTCCCCAGGGAATCCAAGGCATTCACAACAGGAAAAATCTCTGCACAACCACTTCTTAAGACAGGTGCATAAAGGATCCCAAGACAGACAAGATGAGATGTGTACTTGCCATTAAAATATTAACATTCTCCTCATGTTTTCTGTAGCTAAATGTGTACATTGTATATGTGGAAATATTTTTCAGGGTGTGTTCCCTTAATCTGTTGAATTGGTTGCTTGACAGGCTTCAACCTTGGCACAGACAGAAGCATATGCAAAGACTATGTTTTCTGAATTATTCGTCTTTTCGCTTCTCCCTTTAGGGGACACCACCATGGTCACCACAGTGGACCATCTGCCTCCATCTTGCTCTATTCCTTGTGTCTTCTTCTATTACACCAACTGTCCTCAAGTCCTCTTTGAATATGCACATTGCTGTACTGCATTCTTAAATGAATGCAATTCACTTTTGTAGTGCAGCACCAACGGGTATTGACTGTAAATCACTTATCTGTTGAAGCAGTCACTCAAAAGGCTTGGCATTTGACTCACTAAGGGATCACATTCACACCTATGGGCAAATTGGCAGCATGTCCAATTAACCTCTGTATGTTTTTGGACTGTGGGAGGAAAACAGGGAACCTGGAGAAAACCCACAAGCACACAGGGAGAACATGCAAACTCCACGAACAAAAGTCAGTTAAAATGGGATTCGTACCTGTAACAGCTTCTACAGGTAATGTAATGTAATACATACAAAATAATAAAAAAACTGTCACCACACTACTGGGTATTAAAAGCCATTTTGAATAAATATGTTTTAAGTTTGGATTTATAAAGGCCCAGGTCAGTGATAATGCAAATCTCAGGGGGCAACTTTCTAATGGTTGAGCTGACTTGTGAAGACAGGGCACCCCAGCTTGCTGCTCCAGTATCACCAAAAGTAATTTAAATGAAGAAAATTTTGCCTCAGCCACTGTTTGATGTCAGATATGCAGTTAAGTAAAATGTTTTATGAGACAATATGGTCGGAGTGCAAAGGTAAATAAATTTGAACATCATCAGCATAACAATAAAACAACAAGTTACATTTTAACCCACCAGATGAGTTATATATTCTATCCAAATGCTGGGTTAAACATACCAGATTAATTCTAACACATTACAGTACAATCCATAAGAAAATAAATTGCAATACCGATATCTATAAAATTGTTAAACTACAAACCTGTAACAAAATACATGCTAGATTTGGTCATGCAAAGCTTATATTATGCAATATACACTTATACTGGAATCTTGGAAAAATGTATTATTATCCACAATATAAATGTTTTCTTATTCAGGTCACTGCATGGAACAGTGTTAAAATCAGTGTCAGTAAACACCTTAACATGCTACTTGTTTGGAGGAACTTGACCAGTTTGGACTCCTGGAAAACTGAAGAATTGAGCCTCTCACGTCTGCATTGATCCTAACGACTTACAAGTCCTCTAAACTTCTTGAGAAACTTGAGGCTAAGGGTCAGCTTGTGATCAGCTCTTTGACAGTGGCCTCATCTATGACAAAGCTGAAACAAACACAAAAAGAGCTTAAGCAAAAATATAATCTATATTAACTATTCAGATATCACCATGCCAAAAGCAACGCAGACAAGCAGCAGAATATAATCCAATGTTAAGACAACACGCTTGTTTGTGGGTGAACAGTGAACCAATCCTCCCTCTCTCCCTATTTATGCGTGTGTGTGTATATATATATATATATACACACACACACACACACACACACACACATACATACACACACCCACACACATACATATACATACATAGTGCAAAAAACGCCACATTAATACTGCCTAAAAACTTAAATTAGCACGGTTAGCTTGTATGTCAGAGAACAGCATACATTAAGACTTAACCGTAAACTGTACAATGGCAACCTAAAACAGTGCAAATGTGAAGCAGCATTGCAGCAGCACAACTTACCCTCATCAATGCTTGCAGCACTGTGAGGGAGAGCGGGCGGGAGCTACCAAACTTACTTATAGTATATATACAGTATATATACATATATATATATCTGTGTTTTAAATGTGTCCTGAAGTGGACCTTCAACAAAGCAGACTTGCTACGGCGAGACCAGACTGAAATTTATCAAGAACAGTTTTTTTCTTAAAAGGACGTAAGTAAAAGCCACTGGGAGAGGTCTAACATTTGATAAAACTAAAGGGTCTAAATTGGGTACAATATTAAAAAACTTTCTTTAAAATACCAGCAGGGACAACATCCAGTGGGCAATTTGTGGGCTTCAGAGACTTTACTGCATCAGCAAAGGAGGAGAAAGAAACCAACTCAAGTTTTCAAACACAGCAGAATGCAGTGGCAGCAGACAAGTCCTTATTACTGTTGTCATTGATAATCTGTTTTACAGAATCCACTTTATCAATAAGAAGCAAAGAAAATCTTACAGATTAACACGGAGACATCGGGTACAAAAGAAGTAAATTAAATAACACTCTTGTGACTGTTGCTAGAGATAATATTTGACAAGTGTTGTGATTTTGCCTCCCTTACAGCCCTCTGGTAGTCAGCAAGGCTGTCCCTGAGAATTTCCAGAGAAAGGGGGCGATAGAGTCGAGAATCACAGAGCAGGTGGTGTGAAAGGAGGACAAAATATTGTCTGGAGAGAGGGGAAACACAGGATCATCCAAAGCACGAAAAAAGACGAGTCCCTGAAAGCAGCTACAAAATCAGCTGGCTGATGAAGGGGCTTCAAAGTTAAAAACAATTGGAAAATGATCTGAGATGGCAGTCTGAGAGCCCAAAGGAAATAATAAGGTCCAGAGTATGACCAAGTTTATGTGTAAGTTTGTCCACAGATTTAATTAAATTTAAACTTTTTAAAGTATTTTGAAATCAGTGGCCAATGGATCAGATGGACAGCAGACATGAATATCCAAATCCCCAGAAGATCAAGAGTTAGTCATATTTTGGGAGCATTTCTGCTAGAAACTCAGAAATAAAATCCTAAATTTAGGGGGGCGATACACAATCGCACATAGCACCACAAATAATTGCAGTCAACTCATTGACAGCTTGCCAATAGATGAGACCAACTTTAAGTCACATCATTCCAAGCCAGACATGAAAACAAATGAAGCTGGTGGTGCCCTAGACTTGCACAATAAAAATTTATTCAGCATGCAAAATGAATCTATTAATAAAAAAAACCCACATTCCTGAGAATGTGTTTTATTCCAACTGCAAAATATATATATATAAAAAAAGTATAGGTGTGCGACATCAAAGGAAAATGTCAAGTGACATAATTTTTGTGTCACATGAGGAAAGCAAGTTAATGCCCTGGAGCTTCACACCAGACTCTGAAAGTGTCGAGGTTTGAATTTCACAATGACTTTCGATTATTATGAGACTCTGGAACTGAACAGAGATGCAACAGATGCAGATATCAAAAAAGCGCAAGTTATTTTTTGTAAACTCCCTTCAGATGTTTAAATCATTGACATTTGGCACATTATTACATTATCGCTACTTCTTCCTTTTTTTTGCACAGATATCGACGTCTTGCATTGAAGTTCCACCCGAGCAGCAACAGAGAACCTGGAAGCAAGGATAAGTTCACTCATCTGGGTGAAGCCTATGATGTTCTCAGCAACCGTAAGTAGCTCTGTGTGTGAACTTGTATTTTTTACCTTTTCTGCCATAACCACTGACCTTTTCATGACCAGTAGTCCTCAAGGGGACGAAAACCTCATGATGCAGAACCTCATTTCTGAGGAACAGGTTAAGTTTAGGGCTATGATTTAAACTGTGATTAGGTTAAAGTTAGGGTTAGGCATTACCAGGTTATGGTTGAGGTGAAGGATAAGCCTTTGTTTAGGCTGTCAAAATTAATCTGAGTCCAATCAGTGCAATGCCCTAAGAAAAATAGGTGCACAAATCTGTGTGTTTTATGTGTATGTAATTCGTAGATAATACATGAGTGTAAAAGTATATACGTGTGTATATCATATTTAAACACACAGTTAATGTCACCCACAACTCAGATTTTGTACTGTAATATATAGTGGAAACACAGGTCTGCACAACAGATCCTGACGCACACTACAATGATTTGAGTTTTTGTGGTGAATCTGTAAACTTATAAACATGTTTTCATAAAAACATTGTTGATTTTTTTAACAGCTAGGAAAAAGGCCACTTATGACAAATTTGGTGAGGAGGGTCTAAAAAGTGGTATACCGCCTGAGTTTGGCATTGGTGGAGCTTGGTCAACTAAGTATAACTACCATGGGCAACCAGACAAAACATTCAGGCAATTCTTTGGAGGTGACAACCCATTTGCAGGTGAGAGAATATGAATAAAACCCAGATAAACACAAATACAGTAATGTGAATCTGTTTTATTTAACAGCAACTACACTGATCTGATTTTCCATTTGCAAAATTTACATTACTAGACTTCCACACTAATGAGGCACCACTTAGGTTTGGTGGCCTCCAACAAGTAGTGGTAAAGACACAAGACCCTCCAGTAGAGAGAGACCTTAACTTGTCCCTGGAGGAGCTCTTTCATGGATGCACAAAACAGATCACGATATCTCGGAAGGTTAGGAAAGAAGAAGAATGGGGTTTCGATTCTGAAGTTTTACATAAGAATAAACTAATCACACTGTTTTATTTGCCACATTTGATCAACAGGAATTGACTGAGGAAACACAAACGTTCATTATTAAACAGAAGATTAAAACAATTGATGTAAATCCTGGATGGAAAGACGGCACAAGAATAATTTTCCCCAAGGAAGGAGATCAGGTAAATGAACCATCATGTGATATTCACCCATTCATTGTCTACTGCTTTATCCTCCACATGAAGATTGTGAAAGTACTGGAGCTAATCCTATCTGACATAGGCGAAAGGCAAGATACACCCTGGACAGGCCACAAGTCTATCGCAGGGTAAACATATAGGGCCCTATTTAGATGATCTAAAGTGCATGGCGCAAGTGCATTAGGGTGTGCTATTTACACGGCATGTAATCTCAGCGCAAAGTGAGGCACATGATGCAAATTGTTGTCTGACTTCTTCATAGGAATAACATTTTGGGATAACATCAATTAAGCCAATCAGAGTTTCACTTGTCATTCCCCTTAAACCTGCATTGTTATTTAAATGTAAATGGATGAACCTGGAGATGTGAACAATTCTCTTTAAAGAGACTTTAAAGAAATGTGCCAAAGACAGGTTTGAGGTTTAAAATAAATGTGAAGTAAGCGGAAGCAGATAGGCAGAAGTCGATGGTGATTGCGTGCACAGTCTCACATGATGTGCAGCTGCAATACAAATATATGTTTTACATTTTAACATGAGTTCTGTAACACCACTGTTGAGGATGAATAATGCACCTGTTCTTCGGTGCACTTTTACCCGTCTATGTTGGTGCATCCAATGTGCCACCTAAATACACATGAAAATGCTGTGTCATTGACTTTAGACCAGGTTTCCGTTGGTCAGTGGTGCAGTGGTTTTCTGCTGCCTCAAGTTCACAATTTGCCAACATTGCACCTAACAAATGACAACTGCACAGGTTGGAAGCTAGCAATGATAATTGCTTTGCTTTTTTTGCTAGATGTAAGGGGCAACTATATACCCTCACATTCACACCTACGGTCAATTTAGAGTGTCCAATTAACGCATGTTTTGGGACCGTGGGACCTGGAGAGACGACACAAGGAGAACTTGCAAACTCCATATGGCTGAACTAGGATTCTATCCAGGGACCTTGCTGACTTTTCATTAGATAATTGTTTTAAAGAAAGGATCCTGACTAAAATGTGATTATCCTTTAACATTTAGGGACCAAACAACATCCCTGCAGATTTTGTGTTCATAGTGCGACAGAAGAGTCATCCTCTGTTTGAAAGACAAGAAAATGACCTGATCTACAAGGTCCACATTTCTCTGGAGATGGTGAGTCATTGTAACATGTTTTTTATTATCAATCAAACCTAGAGTAAAAGAAACTGAAGCAAAAATAATCTTTCCCACAGGCCCTGACTGGATTCTCTGTAAATGTGGAGACACTAGATGGCAGACTACTCACCATCCCTATTAATGACATTGTGCAGTAAGTACTTTCCCATACTGGGGTCAAAGTAGAATTGTCTGTATATACATAACATTCAGAGTGGTTTTTTTTGTTATGTTTTTTTGAGTTTTTCCATTTGTCATCAGACCTACGTACAAAAAAGTGGTGAGTGGAGAGGGAATGCCACTGTCTCAGGATCCTTCACAGAGAGGAAACCTCATCATTACGTTTCACATCCACTTTCCTGAGAAGCTTTTCCCTGAGCAAAGGTATCTGATCAAAAAAGCTCTGAAATAGTGTACACAACTCACAGCATTGAGGCCTAGAAATTGAATAATAATGAGAAAAAAAGCATAATCCACATGGAAGAATAGTCCAGAAGGGGGCAATAATGCAACATTACCGATGCCAATTGTTGTAAAACACCATTAATTCACCAACAAAGGAGGCAACCTGTAGTCAGACTGTTATTTCAGGCAGAGAGATGGTCAGGAAGAGATGTGTTGTGGAGAAACAGAAGGAGTAAGCGATGTGCTGTTTATGTTGTTTAGCCAGCATGCTGTCACATTTAGAATTACTTGACAGAAGAGGTGGTTGACTAATGAATGAACTGCATTGTTGAAAGACAGTTAGTCAAAGAAATAGAAATAATGAATCTGAGGCTCTGGAGTACATTTTCATCTATCAAGACGGGAGCAAAGCTGGTGAAAGACAAGACTGAGATGATGACACTGTAGAGCCAAGAAACAATATGATGATAAGATGGGATATTGTAGTTTTGTAATTCTAGAAGATAGCTTTAAGTCAACATCATCGTAGCAAGTTCCTGTTAAACCCCATAGAAGAAGATTTATAAGACAGTGTAAGAAATAAGAATCTGGGGCCTCATTTATGAAGTTGTGTGTCGGTACACCTGAAATGTTGGAGTATGTAGGAAACACAGGATTTGCTTGCGCAAAAACATATTTGGATTTTTAAAACCATGCGCGCGAACGTCAGGCGCCAGCTCCTCTTTATAAATCACAACCAACTCGTATGCGGCGCAGCTTTTGCAGGCTTGAGGTAATGCCCACAAGTTACTAATATTCATTGATCAGAAGTGACTGGAAAATCATGGCAAACCCAGAGAAAAGAGGAAGTTCACACAATCTGAGGCAAAAAAAACATTTTAGACAGTTTTGTCATCGCTTATTACAAAAAAGATGTGAGTGGCAGAACGTGGCAAATGCTGTAAATGCAGAAGGTCAATGTTGCTCCACAACAGCACAATAAGTCACAATAAGTGGCAGGTCAACACGCGGAAGTCGAAACCCGTTGACAATCCATTCATCATCACTGGCCAGTAGATCTGACTCTTCTCTGAAAATGATCTCCCTCTCAAGCTTTGGTTTGTCTGATCCTCATCCTCTAGCAGAGACAAATCAACTATTTTGCGTCATTGCGCATTGTGATAACATTTCTTTTTATTCTCTCCACATCCTATTAAAATAGATCAGGTTCAGATCGTTTATATACTGTATGTCATCAGTGTTGGGGATCAAAATTAGTGGCAATAATTTGATTGATAAAAATAAATATATATATGTACAAATAATAATTTTAATATTTCTTTATTAAATATTTGGAAGAAAATATAAAATATTAATTAATTTTAAAACAGGGAAAAGACAATCAATCTTTGCCTTTAAAATCAGTCTAAATAATCACTGTAATTGACTATAATATCAAATATATCCCAATTGAAAAGTAATGAAGGTATGAATCCGAGCACTGACCCTCTCAACCCCTGTTAGTCGTGTACAAAAAACAGAATGTTCCTGCACGTGTTCGACGCAAGAGGGCGCCTATGAGGGAGCTCTCATTCACGAATGAAAGAGAGAGTGAGTGAGTGAGTGAGATAGAGAGAGAGAGAGTACACGATTGAGTAGCGGGCAGACACAGAGTGTGTTTCAAAGCACAGCGTGTTCTGTGAATGAAACAAAAGGATCACGTGCGTGAGAGTTGATGGCTAACCACACAGACTCGACACAGGCAGAGCCAGGCCAGTCGGTGAATTTTACCGTTTATACCATGGATGTATTATAAGAACTGGATAGAGCACTATGAGGAGCCGTATAGGCCATCATTTCTTTTTTACCTCACACATACACAATTTTACCTCTTACATTCACTTTTTTAGCTCTCACATTCACTAGTTTTGGCTCTCACATCCACAATTTTACCTCTCACACACACAATTTTACCTCTCATATACACTCTTTTAGCTCTTACATTCACTTTTTTTTAGCTCTCATATTTACTATTTTTGGCTCTCTAAAACACTTTTTTTTAGCTCTTACATTCACTTTTTTTTAGCTCTCATATTCACTACTTTTGGCTCTCACATACATTTTTTTTAGCTCTTACATTCACTATTTTTGGCTCTCACATACACTTTTTTTAGCTCTCATATCCACTATTTTTGGCTCTCACATACACTTTGTGTGTGTGTGTGTGTGTGTGTGTGTGGAGCGTTTTTGTGTGAATGCAAGGTACAAAAAAAGTATGTGTGAGAGCAGAAGGCCTTCCGGTCATGTGACGAAAAGCAGGAACTGTGAACAGGTAGCGCATCATGACGGCTGGGAGAGAACGAGAGCGCCTCGGCCAAGCTGCCGCTTTATCTTCACCAGAAGCCATTCAGAATGTATCAAATAATACATCACTTCAACAACCTGCTACAACCAGACATGCCTCAGTTGACGGTGAAATCACGTCACTGTTTCCTTCTGGTTGTAGCAGTACTAACATGCCACCGATGGCCATAGGTGCTGATTTATATTTTTGCCCTTGGGTGCCCAAATTATATAAATTCCATCTTATAAAGATCATATAATTCTGACTATATAGGGGTGGTATGCTCACTGCTTCTGAACATCTGATTTTAAAAGAATTTCTTTGTTTTCTAATTCATGCTATATAGCCTATTTTGATGGACTCGGAACACCGAGAGGGTGCTGTACTATTCAGGTGGGTCAGAGGGAGAGAGAAGGTTTCGTCACATGACCGGAAGGCCTTCCACTCTCACACATACTTTTTTTGTACCTTGCATTCACACAAAAATGCTTCACACACACACACACACACACACACACACACAGACACACACACAAAAGTGTATGTGAGAGCCAAAAATAGTGAATATGAGAGCTAAAAAAAAGTGAACGTGAGAGCTAAAAAAGTGAATGTAAAAGCTAAAAAAGTGTATGTGAGAGCCAAAAATAGTGAATGTACACCTCACATCACACAGAAACTGCATGTGTGTATTCAAGATTTTATTTCTTTGAGTAAAAAATATCACACCAAATAAAAACTAAAGAAAGAAACAAGTGATAAAATTAAAAAGAACAGCAGCACCTGATGCTGTGTCACTGGGGTGGTACTGAAATATTTTAAAAGTGCATCTGAAGAGAGAAGAGAAGTAAATGTGACGACTGCATGTTACATTTTAATAAAAACACAGATACTTGGTGTGCTATACATGAGACTAATATAGACTAATAATGAAAATGTGAGAGTCATTCAACTTTATTGTCATTGCAGTGCAATTCAGTCTAACCATAGTGAAAAAAAATGCAGTGCAGTGAAATTAATATATATGTATATATAGCCTATGAATGATATGGGAAAGCTAAGGTATGAAATATTAACAGTAATACACTTTAACTGCACTTTAACACTGATGTAAACTTTAACAAACATAAACTGCGACACATAAAACCAAAGGCTTACAACCACCCTATTACAAAGGGGATGGACAACTAAAATCATTTTAACTGACATACAAGCAGGAAAGACACCTGTAAAATAACACCTGAACAGGCCTAACGTTAAGTTTCCAAACGTCCCTGATGAATTTAAGGTGGAGTAACATTAACACACGTCGACTCAGCTATTTATTGATTATTAAACAATGTTGCTATCGTCCGAAGTAAGCTAGCAAGCTAACACTCTGCTCCAACAACGGTAACTACGATGCATTAAACTATTAATTTCATGCACTTCATCACATTGACATTACTGTACCTCAATCTTTTTCACGTTTTTCTTCCTCTTCTTTCCTTCTTTTCCTTCCTTGGGCGCCGGATGGCTTCAGTCTTTTGGACATAATTCCGATACAGTGTCATTAATCTTTTTCTTCGTCTCTGGGTCACGGTCCAGTCAGATTCAGGCAGCTGGCCTCTTGACCCCGCCCCCCTCACAGAGGGCAGGTACAGAACAACGGCTTGTTGCACCCAGAAAAAAAACTTCTGCATTATTTAACAATCTTTGCTATGACTTTATGTCGCTGTGGGCTTATATAATATTTCGAAATAATAGTAATAATGGCACTGGTAATAAAAAAAAAAGTAGTATTTATAATTTAAAAAAAAAATTATTATTATTTTTTTTTTTTCTCCGTTTTCGGAGCCCCCTGCGGATGACGGCGCCCCTAGCATTTGCCTATACTGCCTATGCCCAGGGCCGGCTCTGTATACGACCCTCATAGAGCACTGCCCCCTCAATTTAGTCATGGTGGCCACTAGTGGTACTGCAACAATACTGCAAAAAATACTCATGCTTGATTTTCAAGCATGAAGCATATTCATTCACTGATGTACTGTATGTTCATTTTCAAAAATGTTCGAGACATGGACACAGGCATGTATAGATCTTTATATTCTATATTTTTAATTCATGTAGTTTCACATTTGTAAAACCTCATACCTTCATACTGACATCGTGAACACGGGGCAGATGAAGGTGTGGACTGTGGAGCTGTGACGGTGTGATACACTGAGACCTGCGGTCACTTCATCCCTGATTCCCGGGGAGGCTGCTTGTCTTAACGTCATGATCGGTTCATAAAGTTACTGATAAATGTGATGAACACATGGATTAGAGTGAAAGAATCTGGAGTTACAAGACTACTTTTAACACGTTGTTTTTGTTCCTAATAATATGATCATGTCTGCAGGTTTTCTGGCCTGACTTTATTTTAATATTTTATGATTAATTTATCAACCAGAAATTGTAATTATAACGATTGTACTAGGGAGGTGTGGTTAGAGCGGCGACTGCTGGAGGAGAGGGAGGAGTGGCTCAGCCGGTGATCAGACAGCTGGACAGAATCAGGTAGTCAGTCAGCTATATAAGCACACTTGTAACCTGGTTCTGGTCTCTTGCAGTAGGCTGGGTCCACAAAGAGGAGCGAGGAGGACACGTGCCGGCGGCCACGCGCCATAACTTCGCCCAGCTGAAGAGAGCCATCTTGGACCGGCTAGGCAGGACTCCGGAAGGACACCGGTGACGGTTCAGGGGGCTTTCTTTTGAAGAAGCCGGCCGCCCCTTTGCATACGCACAGCAACTACTGGACACAGCGAGGCGCTGCCTCCAGCCGGGGATCCAATCTGCGGAGGACGTCGTGGGACAGGTGGCAGTTCATCGGTGGGTTACCGTTGTCCACAGCTAATTGGGTCCAGTGCCACCGCCCCCCCCAACATCGAGGCAGCGGTCGTCCTCGCAGTTGTTTCAAGTTATCCCCCGAGTTGGGATCCCGAAAGAGATCCTGACTGATCAGGGCACATCATTTATGTCATGTACACTATGAGAGCTATACGAATTACTGGACTAGTGTCTACCATCCCCAGATCAACGGCCTGGTGGAGCGGTTTAATAAGACACTAAAGAACATGATTCGTAAGTTTGTGCACGAGGATAGCCGTAATTGGGATAAATGGTTCGACCCTCTGTTGTTTGCAGTGCGGGAGGTTCCCCAGGCCTCCACAGGATTTTCTCCCTTTGAACTCCTGTTCGGCAGAAAACCTCGGGGTGTCATGGACCTGGTTAAGGAAAACTGGGAGGCGGGTCCAAGCACCAGCAAAAACGAGGTACAGTACGTCCTGGACCTGTGAGCAAAACTCCATTCACTGGGTCAGTTATCACCGGAGAATTTGCTCCAGGCCCAGGAATGTCAACAGCGTCTGTACAACAGAGGGGCAAAACTTAGACAGTTTTCACCGGGAGATAAAGTGCTTGTATTGCTACCATTAGCAACATTTCGTACTTTACAACATTTTTGAAAATGAACAGTATCAGTGAATGGAAAATCAAGCAAAAAGCGTCCAAGAAAACAATTGGCATATGCGCTGGGTGAGCAACTCCATAGGAATGAACGAAGCCAAAGGGGCTCTATCCAGTTCTTATAATACATCCATGGTTTATTTTCTTGCCACGTGACCTGTCTACTCACTCACAGCGGGGGGAGATACATCGCTGCAGTGACTGCAGCGGGCCAAGATGCGCTCTGCACTCAGCAGCGAAACAACAACAAACATACAGAGTGATCAAAGAAAACAAATACGAACGTGTGGGTGTGCAATTTAACACATTCAACACAAAGAAAAGTTTACAAAACACCGAACCTTGGAGTTTGGATGCGCTGTTTGGATCACAGCGGACAGCTGTTGATCCTCTGTGTCTCTGGAGGGAAGCAGTTCGGGCATCAGATATAGAGGGAGAGAGTGGATGTGGAAGTCCAAGGTGTACCTACTCCGTCTATTGCCCTATGTCAGCTGAGATTGGCACAGCACCCCTGCGACCCTCATGTGAAGGAGGATAAAGCGGTAGAAAATGGATGGATGTAGTGAAAGAGGACATGAAGTTAGTTGGTGTGAGAGAGGGATACAGAGAACAGGGTTAGATGGAGGAGGTTGATTCGCTGTGGCGACCCCTGAATGGAGCAGCCGAAAGGAAAAGAAGAAGAAGGGAAATTACAAGTTTGATTCTATTTTATGACATATCGGTTTGAAGTCCTGGAACTAAAAGAAAAATGAAGATGAGCACACCAAAAGCAATATAAATTAGATTCAAGATGATCTTGGTGTGTTTGTGCAAAGTTTAATCATCAAAGGTTTACTGGGTATGTAAGGTACTTGGTACAACAGTATAAATTGATTTGCAAATGGTCATATCTCATCTGTTTTATAATGTTAAATAAATGTTAAAAGCTAGTTAAAGTCCCTCATGTGGCCATTGTGCTCAAGTTTTGAGAGAGAAAACGCTTGTTTCTGGCTTGTTTTCTTAGGCCCTGTTACTTGTCTCTCTTGTGAGATCTGGCAGCACTGGAGAGTGTGCTTTGGAAAATATGTTGGTGCTGACTGTGACTATGTAAAACATATCCTTGGTCTTTGAGATGTATATGTGTGAGTACAGCATGACAGGAATGCTGCACTCAAGAAATGTAAAATGATTCCACCCTGACACCATGGTTCCATCGTGTAATGGTTAGCACTCTGGACTCTGAATCCAGTGACGCTTTAATGCATGGGCTTACCTGGGCTGAAGCTCAGGGGCCTCCCAAGTTCAGGGGCCTCCCATTTTTAGGTTCATGATGCACTGAAAAGGTCATATTGTTTTGTAACAGGTCAGATTTTCTGTCAAACACTCTAATCACACATTACGTGGCTGCTGATTGATCCAAGTGACACACATGGCCCCATTGGCCCGTGGGCTTACCTATCAGAATGTCTAGTTTTGGGGTGTGTTCCACTATGATTGAGTGACAGTGTGGAAAATGTCGGGAAGGACGTTTGAGAGTGGTGCCCAGAACAGAAAATTAAAAATTAAGAAAGAGTTGCAGGGAAAAGGAGTTATTAAAGAGCATCCCAAAGCTCACTGGATTTTTTTATCCAGTGAGCTTTGGGATGCTCTTTAATCCACCTGCGCAGTCCGCGCAGGTGGATGTAGCTGGAGAGGAGCAGGGGGCTGCCCACAGCAGTGGAGAGGAGGAGGGGGAAGCACACGAGCCCCAGAGAGAGGACCAGGCTGCAAACCAGCCAGGGGGAGACGAGTCAGGTTTTGACCCATATAACAGTGACCTAGGCCGCTGCGTACTGCTTTACCATCAGCCATATCCCTGGGCGGAGCAATGATACACAGACGCTCAAACACACGCACACATTCACATACGAGGTTCACATTTGATTCTATTTGTAGTTGTAGTGTTAAGTAGTTTCTGTGAGCGGGTTAAAATTTTGTTTATTTTTATTGGATAGTACTAAACTTTATATTTATACTGTATTTAATTTGTGTGGTTTTATGTTTGCTGTTTAATTTGATCTGATAGTGCACTATTGTTTAAATAAAGTTAATGGTTTGATTAGATCTGTGCATTTAGTTATTTTTACAACGCAATATTGCCTTTGCTAGTATGAGTAGTTTTATAGTTTTATTTTTTATAAAGCAAATACTTCAAAATAAAAGCCAAGAGGAGAGTAGAGAAACAAATAATAGCCGATTAGATAGATAGATAGATAGATAGATAGACAGACAGACAGACAGACAGACAGATGATTAGTGATGTTTACCCTCGCTACCAGTAGGTAGCAGTATGAGAGTATTTAACTGTATGCCTGGTTTGCTCATAGGCCTGTAATTGTCCATGTTATTGGTAGAGATGTATTGAATGATATTCGTTTCATCTGGTATTTGTTTGTTTATTTGCAACATTGTTAGGCCTGTATACAGCATATATTTTATCTGTATGTTTTTATCATTTCAGAGCCACCCATACCTCCATGAAGGGAAGAGGATGTGTTGATGTGTAGCAATAAAATAACTATTTGGACTATTGAAAAAATAAAGAGGCATTTAGTGTCTTCTTAACAAACACCCTACAGTAAATATTTACACCCGGGTGTGAGCACTTGAGAGTCATGGTGAGTGAGTGGCTTTAGTACAAGTCTAATTAACTTATGGGTCGGGGTTTCGAGACTTGTAGTTTTTAGTCAAAATATGTTCCCTATTTTAGTTTTTTTGTCTATTTCATATTTCATCTTGACAGCTGCCTAATATATCTTGAAACATCATATCTATTTCAAAAATTGGTAAGAATACGCATATTTTGCTCCCTTCACTCTATGGACAGCATAAATAGACAATTGAAAAATGACTAAATCTGACCAGCAGATGTCGCCCTGTATCTGAACATAAATATCTACAGGTCTGAAATGGTCAGTAAATCAAAGTAACACATAAATTATGTCTGGTTATACGTCCAACATTTACGATAACAGATTAAAAAAAGAGACCATGCATATTTTGGAAACCATTATTTACCCAAAGTTGACAAAGCAACAATAACACCAAGAACAACAATCCATACTATATTACAACAACACTGTATGAAAAAAGAACAAAAACAACAGTCCAAAAACTTACAAAAACTACATGATGAAGGGCCGTTACCACGTCCTTCATGCCACTCAACACAAAAAACTGTTCACCAAAGTCACTGTCCCTGCATCTGGGGCATTGAGGGGAATTCAGCACCCACTGCCGAATACAAGCGGTGCACCCCACCAAGCTCCTGCAGCAGGGTGCAACAATGATGCCATCCATCGCTCCTGCAGGAAAAGAATGATAAATATTTAGAATAGATTTAGTCATTGTCTTTTACCTGCTAATGCACACCAGATTAAAATGTATTTGACCATAAATATATCCCTCTGTGCCTCTTTCCTTATTTAGACATACAAAGAGAGAATATGGAACTAACTCCTGACCAGCACAAACAGAACATTTATAAATTAAATATATATTTTAGTAACTGAATAGTTACTGAGGCTGTGCCTAACCTGCCTATAATGACAAGCCGCCCATGCTTTAAAACCAAAAATGGACAGTCTGTTATGAACCTTAGCACTGTTGTGAGGGGGGTAAAAAATCTAAAAAGTGCATTTTAACAATACAGAGTATTCCCTTAGCATGTAGGCTACAAACCTCTGCAGACAAGGCACCAAAAGGTGGCCTTGATGAAGGCGGCTTGGGCATCCGTCAAGGACACTGTCCGTCTCCTGTTTGCATTGTCTGTGTTATTGCTGGCAGTTCTTGGGCAGCCAGGACCAGCTCCTCCACCCTTTCCAAAACTTCAGTGTCATCCCTGAAACGACTGGGGAACAAGCAAAAAGTACAAAAAAACCCACCAAGAATTATTATATCTCTATATCTGTAATTATATCTATATTTTTTACTAGAATAACTACCTTGAGGTTGTATGCTAGGGTATTTGAATCCAAAAAGAATTGGTTTGATTTAGGGTGAAGCTTTCCTTTAACATTGACAATCAACTAGAGCTGAAACGATTAAACGATGAATTGATTATTAATCGATTAATAAATTAATTTGATACTACTTTGATAATCGATTAATCGGTTTGTAGCTTTTGTCATGATTAAAACAAGATTTCCGATAGTTTAAGCTTCTTAAATTTGAATATTTTCTTCATTTCTTTGCTCTGGATAACAAAGAAATCATTAAAAGTCAATCATTTTGGTTTGTGGACAAAACAAGACATTTGAAAACATCATCATTTCCAGGGGCCTGTTTCAGAAAGCAGGTTCAACAAACTCTGAGTTAAAACCTTAACTCTAGGTTGACCAACTAACTGAGTTAAGCGTGTGCGTTGGGAATGAAAAAGCCATCATCAATGGAGCTCGGATACTATGATTCACCATGGCAACGGGTAAACAAAGAGCACAGCCTCCATTTTAATCCAGTTGAGCAGAAATATTAACACATGCCAATGACCATGACCTTTATGTTCAAAAACAGGAGTGAAGAGAGGAGTCAATAAATGAACACTCTTACATTTTATATAGTGTAATCCACTCATTCATCATTTAACAGACTTTAATTTCATTAATGGATGCTGAAATGCTGCAGTCCTACAATTATGTTACATTTGATTTGATATTTATTCAGCTGTAACCTGACGAGACACAAACTGAAGATGAGAATATGGATCAAACTGATAGTTTACTTATGGACCTATAAATATAAAGTCCAACTTAAGAGTCAATGTTCAAACTGACTCACTTTTTTGACTCTATTTTACATTAAAACATTTTGCTCAACGCTATTTCATGACTATATTTCGACGTGTAAATATAAAAGCAGTCACTGAAATGCTGTCAAAGCACATTAAGATTTCGTCTGCAGTGAGATTCTAAAAGTCACTTCTAAACTATATTGAAGTTAAAGAGTTTCCAGCTGCATCAGAAATATTCACATCAGCTATAATCTCCATCATGATGTGATCTATGACAGGAACATTTCACAACATGATGTCTACAGTACCAGAGAGTGTCTACAGTGATGATGAGCCTACAGTAACACACAGTAAAACAATCAGACAGAGTCTTAATGTGCACACAGTCACAGTGTTGGTGTGAACTACGGGCTTAATGAGACATGAGCTCCCCTGGAAACTCTAAAATATTGGCAAAATAAAAAATATTAAAAATATATTAAAAATATAACTGTTGTAAGCCCGGACATACTCTCTTGATGTGGTCGTTAACAATTACTATATAAACTGTATCTGAAAGTATGTTCTGTATACGCTAAATAATTTCAACTGTTTAATGTTATTAACCTGTTACTAACACACTAATGTCACCCTTAAGTTGTCTAGGTTCTGGCTTATCAGGTATGTTCTGTCTACTTTATATAATTTCAATTTAATGGTACTAACCCATGTATTATACTGTTGTCCACCTTGCTCTCTCTCTCTCTCTCCCTCTCTCTCCCTCTCGATCTCTTTCTCTCTTCTTTTTTCTCCCTCTCTCTCTCGCTCGCTCTCTCTCTCTCTCACTCCCCCTCCCTTCCTCCTCCCCGCTCACTCCCCATCCCCTTGTCAGTCCACTCCCTGTCCCCCTGTCCGGTCCGGCTGCCCGCAACACATAATCATAAAACGAATAAATAAAAATACTGCAGTTCCGAGTATCCCAGACTCGTCCTGCACATATCAAATCTGTCCGACACCAAAAGGCATGCAGTCAATCATATTACATGTCCTGGGTACTGGACAGGACAGGTTTAAAAAAAAAAAAAAAAAAATAAAATATTGGCAAAATATTGTTTTTTGATTGATTTGATTAAGATTTGATGCGTGTGTGGAGGTTAGATTTGATATGTGCTGACTTAAGGCAAGTAGACGTACAGGCTTGTAATAATGGATGTGTTGAGTTTGTACTTTTTAATTTACTGTAGTGGAGATGCAACCTAAACGGTTTAGGTTGCATCTCCACTACAGTAAATCGTCGAGTCGTGCCAAGGCGAGTAGAGCTGGTGGAAATACGCCACAAGTCTGCGCTCTGAGGCACGCGCAAGCGTCCGTCCTGCAACCCCTCACGATCAACATTAAGGTTTTCTGATATTTTATGGACCAACCGATGAATCAAGAAAATAATCAACAGATTAATCGATTATGAAAATAATAGTTAGTTGCAGCTCTACAAAAACAGAAGGATTATTCATTGTCCAAGGTTTTTTTTTAATTATTATTTATTTTGTATTTATTTTCGTGTACACTGGGGCACTAAGCACCAGACCAAACATGTATTGGGCATTGATAAAGGTAGCAGGTGGTAGTGACAGGTAATGCACCAGAAGGGACAGAGTTTTTTTTTTTTACCAGAGCAACAGAGAGGCAGCATGAAATGTTTGTTTGCTTTTAACTGGGAATTTAATTAACCTAAAGGTGAATCCTGCCTGGACAATCGACTTCTTTTGCCTGAGTACATCCTAGTCAAACTGGTGCTTTAGTGGCCTTTTGTGCAACTTTTAAAATGTAAAGAACTATATTATTTTGGTTTGCTAAGCACAAAAGCAAGTCATTCAGAGTGTTTTAATATGTGCAATTATGTATCAACATATAAAACATGTGTTTATTTAGACAATTTCTCCATTTTGGAAAAATATAATAAAAATTAGCTTGACCTCCTTCTTTTAGTCCTCTGCAAGTCATTGAAGGTCTCCTCATGGAGACCAACAATTTTCCTGGCATTTTGGCACCAAAATCCCAGTCCTAAGGAGAGAGTATATCCTTGTTTATGGACAGTAAGATAAGATCAATCAATCTCTTAGACCCTTCTGGCTTATTTCACAGACACATATTATTAAAAAAAACCCAGTTTAGATTTATTAGATTAATAAAAGGAAATAAACCAAATCATTCATCACTTATTAAATACTTTAACCCTGCCCTCTACCTCAATTTTGTTTTTATTTTTTTAAGACTCTTTGAGCCCTATGCTCAAAGAGTCTTTGTTATTCTTTGTTCGTTTATTAACACATTTTAACACAAGTTATGACGCCGCATTCACAAGCTGCTTGATAATAATCTTTAGTTATTATTACTCATTATTAAACCTTTATTTGACCAGGTAAATCACATTCAGATTACAAAATTTCTTTAGAACAAACCTTGAAAACATTCTTGGTCCGGACACGTTCTGGGATACAGCAGCTGTGGCAACAGGCCTGGAGCCAAATCTAAATAGATTTTGAGGCTGGATTGTGGAGGATGAGGACGTTGTGGCCGCCTCATCCCCACACACCTCGTACCTGGTGTCCTGCTCAACATTGGCTATGTAACCTGCTGAACTGGGCAGCAGAACACCTCCAGCCTCCGAAAGCAGGTAAATACTGGAGGGCATCAGCTGCAAATAAAAAAATGACAAGATCTTTCCATCAGTTGTTTTTTTTCCTTTTTTTTTATCTCAAAGACTCTCTCTCATACACACAGTAAGGTTTCACAATTAATGATTTGTATAAATTGCAATATGGACTAGTACAATATCCAAAACGCAGAAGGTGCAACAAAGGCAAAGCTATGGGTAAAAATGCCATTCTGAATAAAGTATTGTGGTGCTGCAGAGATGTCCCTGAATTAAGCTTTATGGCATGGATAGAAGGTTTTCATATTTCTACTAACTGTTACGGGCTAAGCCTGGTGTGTTTGGAGCTGTGTGTGTGTGGTGTAGGAGGTATGAGACGTTAATTACTGTACTGAGTGTTGCGTGTGACGTCAGAGAGGTGCGTGAGTAAAGCAGAAAGTAACGTGTGCCGTGTGTTTACATAGCGAGCCACAGTGAATATCTCTGTCACCCTGCACATTTTGAGTTATTCCTCTTTTATGAGAGCTGCACAAAAAAAAGAGAGTATGTGTGTTGTGAATAAAGTGCAGTTCTTCAACAAAGATGGAGTCCCATGGTTTAATGTGTTGTTCCCGTAACAAGCTAATCCGAGCTAAAGGAGCTAGTGGTCTACGGGGGTCCCCTTACTATGGTTCGGCACCCTGCCAGCTTAGTTGGTAACATAACCTTAGCTGAGGGTTTTTGAAAATGATGCCTGCAGTTTCTCCGGGGGATAGACCAGGGAACTCTGGGTTATTTAAGGGGTTATCTATTATTCCCTAATTTACAGTATTTATTTTATGTATTTATTCAGGGGTGATGACTTTTGTCGTTGTTGGCTAAATGGACATGGGGGGTATTCCAGAAAGCGGGTTACGTGAGAACTCTGACTTTGTTAACCCTGAGATGAGGGAAACTCTGAGTTATCCGTTCCAGAAAGAGAGGTAACTTAAACTCTGGGTCTGTTACTGCGGTAAGTTACTCTGTGAATATATAAGAAACTATATATGGGTTTCTTTACTATAAGAAACCCATCTCCTCCCACACGAAGAAAGCAGTTAGACATGGATTGCCCATTCATTAGAAATCCAATCGACATCGAAGCCGTATTGATTAGAAATGCATTACGTCGTGAGAGAATCTTCCGACCCAGATTAGACGTTTTGATTAAAAATAAAAGACAAATTCACATGTGATTTGGTTCTTCTTTATTCCCTAAAAGTACAAAAGCAACAGTCAGGATTTGTAATATAGTTCCAACTATTAACATATTTCACATATTCACCTGTTTCACCATGACAATGCACCCACCTCAACTGGCGTTCAAGTAATAGAATTTCCAAGTCTGTTTTTCTGATTTGCCGGTCCAGGTACACCATTTCTTTCTCGGTTTTTTGAATGGTTTTCATTAGGTGCACCCTCTACAACTCTTTTACCGGCAACTCTGAAACATATGGACGACATTTAATTCCTGCAGTTCTACATACAGATTTAACATGGTATTGACCGAAAATCTCACTGTGTCAAGCTGTGCTCTAGAAGTTGATGGACCCTCCTCTTGGTGATGCCCAGCCATGTTCTGTTGAAGGACAAGAATGTGCTAGTTTGTCCATTATCTATGCTCATCACTTCAACTCCAAATTCCACTCAAGAATGTAAATGAATATGAATGGGTAGAGCAGTGCCAGGAGCTATACATAATATTAAGACACACTTCAGTAGGCCCCTTCCGGATCTCTCCCTGTGGCAGCAGACAGCGTTTCCTCATCATCATCATCATCCTCCTCCTCCTCTTCCTCTTCCTCTTCCTCCTCCTCCTCCTCCTCCTCCTCCTCCTCCACCTCCTCCTCCTCCTCCTCCTCCTCCTCCTGTGATGCAGGAAAAGAGTTTCAGAATACTTTGAACTACCATCTGAGGCAAGATCTGAGTATGGAATACTTACAGCTGCAGGGTTAACAATTGTTTCAGTCGGAGGCTGAACCAGGCAGATGACACCATCCACAACTGTTGGGTGGGTGGATATACTGTATATTTGTTAAAAAGTAGGCTATATATATATATATATATATATATATAAAAGTTTTATTTTTTAAAAAAGACATAAGTGTATACTTGCCTCTGATGTAGGCACTTGTGTCAGAGACCCGTAGAGACCCGTTTTTCGGGCCTCTGCCTTCTTTCTGTTGGCTGAGCAGAACTCAATGTTTGCAATCTGAATTAATATTTACGTTACGTTTAATAGCCTAAGTCAATTAAAAATAAAAAAATAAATCAAAGTGAGGTGCAATCATAGCCTAGCAAAATATGCCTTACCTTTTTGAATGATGTTTTTATGTTTCATTTTGAGCTGCTTCCAAGTCCTCCTTTCTCCTGTTGGATTGCACCTGAATGAAAAACTCAGATTTCATTCCTACTTATATTCATAACTATAGGCTATGCTACGATCTTACGGTTAAATGTTACTTCAATGGAATAGTACATTCAAACTTACGTGTTGACTCGGGCAGCAATTTTCTCCCATGCGGTCTCTCTCTCCTTCGCCGCTGCAGCTGTGTTGCATTTGCGGCGAAATATGTGCTCATATTCTCCGTAGCCCAGCAAAAGGATCTCCAACTCCTTCTCACTGAAATAAGTTGATCTTTTTTTTTTCTCGGTTGTCATGGTGACTCGTGGTATCGTCCATTGATGATGGCTTTTTATAGTGGTTGTGCACGCGCGTACCTCGAGGTTAACATACTCAGAGTTGATTGAACTAACTCAGATCAGCTGTTCTGGAACCGGATATTCAGAGTTTCCCGACTCAGGGTAAGTCAACTCAGAGTTCAGGGATAGACTCAGAGTTTGTTGAACCTGCTTTCGGGAATACCCCCCTGATGTAGCCGACAGTCAGCTATTTAGGCTGGGGCACCTAAGTTAGATGGCGCATGCACACATGTATAGAAATTAATTTCAATGGGTAAAATTGAACCTCTCTCCTCATTGAGCTATGATCTGTACTTCACTGAGCCCAGCAGCGGTGTAAAAAATTAACGGCATTGACTGACTGGTCTGTGTCCTTGCGGTGGCAGAAAGGGAGGGCTTTCTATAGGAAACTGTAGAGCCAGAATAAAGTAATAAAGTGTGGGTTTCAAAGCACTCCAACACCAGGCGTTCTGTAAACATAAATATTCTGTTTTTGTTGTGTATTCTTTCCAGCTGCTGTGAAGAGATGGGCATCAAATGCCACAGAAAGTAAAATCGAAGCAGCCACGAGTGCCCACTTTAGGCATACACCTGCAAGGACTGGGGCGACGATTTAGAGCCTATGAATTAACTATGATTTTCCTAGTTAAAAAAAACAATTAAGAGTATATGGCCATGCAATAATTCTTGCAAAGTATTGATAATTAAACACATATATCTATCTAGCCCAATATTGCTTTATGTTTTTATATGAACCAATGATATCTAAATGTGGTGTTTGAATTTGAATTGCATTACAGTATGGGTGAGTATGAATTTCTGAATGACTTTATCACAGGTGTATTTATTCAGTTACACCACTGTAAAACAGTTTTTCCTCAATCATCATTCCCTCATTAGTTTCTAGTGTTAGCAAAGGGTCAGAATAACCTCATGTTGTGATTCAACGTCTTTTTTAACATCTATTGGACTTTTGACCTCAAAGCAGCAGGACATTTTCGCTGTAATTGATAAAGTCTTATTATTGTTATTTATTTATTTTTAGGCCTTTTTCAATGCATTTATTTACTGAGGACAGCTGAAGACTTACAGGAAACTGGATAGTGAAAAGGGATGACATGCAGCAAAGGGCCGCAGGTCGGAGTCGAACCCGGGCCGCTGCGTCAAGGTTTTTTGTTCAACTTTATGTGTTAAGCTGTGTAACCGTTAAGAGCAGTTTAACTACTAAGAGGACAAGACAATGAGGATTTAACAAGGTTTATTGCGGAAATATATATAACTGATGATGGCAAGGGGAACGAGAAAGGGAGGGGGGCTCGGAGAGACGGCCGATGCAGCTGTGCCTGGAAAATGGCAAGAGCCCAGGGTGAGAGTCAGTGAGCAGGGGAATCCTGAATGGAACAGACTCACAAAGGTGAATGGAGACAGGGGGAGTTCCAACGGCGAAGATGGGTTATGGTGAATCCGCAGCTCTCGGGGAAGCAGGAGACATGGCAACCTGAGGCAGAACAACACGAATGAGTAATCCGGAAGTCAGAGTTGAAATGTCACAAAATAAAGTCACTGGTAAAACAATCTGACGCTGGCGACTGGGACAGCAAGGCTTAAGAAGACTCCTGATTAGGGCTGGGAGGATCAATCTAAAATACTCTGCTGCCAACCCCCTCCCCCCTCCACTGCAACACTCACTCACTCACTGCTCGCCTCGCACTGCTGTGGCTGCGTGATGGCAGAGCGGAAGAGGAGTGCTGTTTGGAGGTTTTTTACACTGCAACCTGCGATGTTTGCGATGTTGTTAATTGCAAATGCAGATTACCACCCCAAAAGGGAAATTTAAGTTTTAAGTTTTCTATAAATATTTCTGAGTTACTTAATAAAACTATTTTTATTTTTCTGACAGTAATTGCAACAAACAGGAGAAAGGATTTTCTCCAAGACAGGTCAGTTAGTAAGTGAGAGAAGAAGCTCAATAAAACAGAAAAATGTAAACAATATTCTGAGTTACTTAATAATAGTATTTTTATTTGCCTGAAAACTTTGTCCTGTGTTTTATTATCATCAATAACATGATTAATTAAAGGAAAACTTACAAATAATTAAATAATCATGAAAAGTTTTCAGTCAAATTTGCATATTGATGATGCATTCACTTAATACATTATGATACATTGCTCTCCCCTACACAAAAGTTATCGGTATTGGTATTGGTATCGGCAATACTGGCCCTGTATTTACTTGGTATTGGATCGATACCAAATTTTGCAGTATCGCACAGGCCTACTCCTGATTGCTCATCAGGAGCAGGTGAGGAGGAGCCGCCGCAGGTGTTGCTGATCACCAGCGTCATCAGTGGAAGTAGGTCAGCCACGCCTCCTGCAGAGAGGGGAGAGAGAGAGAGCAGCACGGAGGAAAACCACAACAATAACAACGGTGGAGGAGAGTGGGATCGTGACATTATGTAGCTCACTGAAAAAAAAGGTAAATTTCTGCGGTCGAAATGACGTCTATACAACTTTGGTCAAAATATCTATGTCACGTAAACTTTCAGGTTTCCCTGAACCAGCTCTAACTATAAGCTTTATCAAAAAGGAAAGTTTTAAGTCTAACTTTAAATACAGAGAGAGTGTCCGCCTCCCGAACTGTCATTGGAAGCTGGTTCCACATGAGAGGAGCCTGGTAACTGAAGGCTTTGCCTCCAATTCTACTCTTACAGACTCTGGGAACCACAAGTAAACCTGTATTTTGTGACCTAAGTGGTCTGTTAGGGTGATAAGGTAAGACTAGGTCTTTCAGGTATGAAGGGGCCTGACCATTGAGTGCTTTGTACGTGAGGAGGAGGATTTTAAATTTAATTCTAAACTGTACGGGGAGCCAGTGTAGAGAAGCTAACACTGGAGTTATATGGTCTTTCTTTCTAGTTCCTGTTAGAACTCGGGCTGCAGCATTTTGAATTAACTGAAGGGTTCTAACAGACTTGTTGGAACATCCTGATAATAAGGAGTTACAGTAATCTAATCTAGATGTAACAAAAGCATGAACACTTTTCAGCATCCTGTAAGGACAGAATGTTTCTAATTTTCATAATGTTCCGCAGGTGGAAGAAGGCTGTTCTGGAAATAAGTTTTATGTGTGAATCAAATTACATTACCAGGTCAAAAGTAACTCCAAGGTTCCTCACAGTGGAACTGGAAGCCAAGGTGATGTCATCTAAAGTGACAATGTGATCAGAAAGTTTTTCTCTGAGGTGTTTAGGGCCGAGTATAATGACCTCAGTTGTTTCTGAGTTTAAAAGTAGAAAGTTACAGGTCATCCAGGACTTAATGTCTCTGAGACATTCCTGGAGTTGAACAACCTGATTTATTTCATCTGGCCTCATTGATAAATATAGCTGTGTGTCATCTGCATAACAATGAAAGTGTATGTTGTGCTTTCTAATAATGTTCCCTAGAGGAAGCATATATAAGTTAAAAAGTATAGGCCCAAGCACTGAGCCTTGTGGAACTCCACAATTAACTTTTTTGTTTGTAGTGAGGCTTTATCATTAACATGAACAAACTGGAATCTATCAGATAAGTATGATTTAAACCAGCAGAGGGCAGCACCTGTGATCCCAAGAGTCTGCTCCAATCTCTGCAGTAGAATATTATGATCAATGGTGTCAAATGCAGCACTAAGATCTAACAGGACAAGTAAAGAGACTAGACCATTATCTGAAGCCAAGAGAAGATCATTACTAACTTTAACTAGTGCTGTTTCTGTGCTATGGTTTAATCTAAAACCTGACTGAAAATCTTCAAACAGGCCATTAATGCGGAACTATACACATAATTGATTAGCAACTGCCTTTTCTAAGATTTTAGAAACAAAGGTGTTACGTCCCCACTTGTGGCATCCAGGGGAAATGGGGCGGGCAACAATTAAATATAAAACCGGGCGTTTCAAGGAAGAAAAGAAACAGAGATATTTGTATACTTAGACTATTTATTTATGCGTAAGTAAATCAATGTCAACACAAATCTACTTCCTGATGGAAGCGAAGCCAAGAAAGAAAAACCTAGGGTTAACACTACGAGGGAATGAGAACAAGTCGAAGATAGAGCGCAGCACACAGCTCTCGTTCACGACCAACAGCGCTTCTCACTATCTGGCGGTTTGGCCCACTGGCCCTGTCTGCTTCCATCCCTGCAGCTTTGAGGCAATCCACCTGATTGCCAAGGAGCCGTAGGTGTGCCTGACCAGTCAGGTGGGGAGGGTGGCACCTGGCGCAGGACACAAAAGAACAGCAAAAAACATGCACACGTAACACCCCCTCCCATAAGTGCAAACTAATAGTTTGCTACATTAAACACTATACACACACACACCTGTTATCACTAACATGATACACCGAATTATTATCTTCTTAAACTTTTTTTTTGTGTGCTCCTCACCCACGGGACAGGGCATCAGCCACCACATTGTCGGTCCCCTTCTTGTGCTTAATCTCAAGGTTGTAACCTTGCGCCAACAGGGCCCAACCCATCAGTCGCTGGTTGTGGTTATACATTTGTGTTAGAAAGACAAGAGGGTTATGGTCAGTGTATATAACCACGGGAGATGAACTGGCACCAACATACACTTCAAAATGTTGTGTGCAAGTAGCATAGCTAGGGTCTCTTTTTCAATGGTGGAGTAGTTAAGTTGATGGTGTTTGAACTTGACCGAGAAGTAGCATACTGGATGACACACGTCACCCTCTCCATCCTGTATCAGCACAGCACCAGCTCCTGAAGCACTCGCATCAACCTCCAGCTTAAAAGGACGAGAGAAGTTAGGCGCGGCCAGGACAGGTGCACTGCAGAGCAGAGACTTTGCTGCCACGAAGGCATACTGACACTCAGTACTCCATACAAAGGAACCTTGGGACTACACAGACTGGTTAAAGGATTAACTACCACAGAGAAGTTTTTACAAAATAACCGGTAATAACCAGCCATGCCTAATGTGGCGACACGAGGGTTATTACTTAAGTTATACTATTATTACTCCAAATACCGACAACGCCACCTTGGGTTATGGCCCAAGGACCAGTAGTAAAGGTCAACTAGTACCTTCAGACAAAAAGACACTCAGGTTCGTTTACTCAGGGAGGGAATGAGACGGTTCAATGATCATGTCTAACAATTTATTATTAAAACAATCATGAGGTTGACACTGTAACACAAAAAAAGAAAAGAGCCCAACTAAAAGGGGGATGTAGTCTGAGGCTTACCGGCTGGAGGAGGGGTTTGGTAGGGGAAGTGACATCCAAAAGGAAAAGGAGGACACCCCACACACACAACAAAAGGTGACGTGTAAACAAAGAAAATCTTAAAAAGGGATCACACAGCACACAGGACCACCACCACCCAGGAGAACTAAGGGGAGAGGAAAACACAATTAAACGGGAATATACACAACACAGCACGGCCATATGTGCTTACCTGTGCTCGGATGCTAGCGGCACATACAACGACCCGGAAGCGAGAGATCAGGAGAAACGCCGTAATTCACGCCTTGACGTGGGAACTGGGTAGGACAGCACGGCTGAGACCTTAGCATCCACGGGCCGGACCTGCCCGTGGCCAACCTGTTTTCCCAAGTATGTAACCATGGCTTTACCAAACTCACACTTGGTTAGGTTAAGAGTCAAGGCCGCCTCTTCAAGTCTCTGAAACACTTCCGTTAAGCTAGCAATATGACTGGCCCAATCGGCTGAGTACACAACGACATCATCTAGGTAAACATTACAGTTCTTGACATTTCCTAGCACTAGACACATTAGACGCTGAAACGTGGCAGGCGCATTTCTCACTCCAAATGGCATAACTGTATACTGTAGGAAGTGGTCTGGGGTTACAAAGGCCGAGATCTCAGAGGCTCTGGGTGTTAATGGAACCTGCCAGTACCCTTTCAGCAGATCGAGCTTTGTAATAAACATGGCCGGCCCAATACTATCGATACAGTCCTCCATGCGAGGCAAGGGAAATGAGTCCGGCACTGTAACTGCGTTAACCTTTCGATAGTCGGTACAAAAGCGTGGGGTGCCATCAGACTTTGGAGCCAGCAAACAAGGGGAACTCCAAGGACTACAGCTAGGTACAGCTAAACCGTTTTCCAATAGGTAATTAGCTTCCTTTTTCATTAGCTCTCTTTTGGCTAAAGGACATCGGTACGCATGCTGTTTAATGGGAGACGCACTACCAACATCGATGTCATGTTTTAATACGTTGGTGCTAGATGGTACATCACTAAACAGGGACGGATGGGAGAGCATCAAAGAGACTATATCTCGTTGCTGATCTACAGGGAGATAGTTCAAATAGGTGTCTATTTTCGCCAAGAACTCTGTGTTAGACAGAATGACATAGTTTGTATCGGACACTTTGCTTTTTATGACATATGGGCCTGAAAAACGGGCAGTAAGGGCAGAGTCAGGTGTCGGTAACAGCACCAGAACTCTCTCACCAGGTTCAAACTCACGCTTAACTGCCTTCCGATCAAACCGTTCTTTCATACTCTCCTGCGAGGAGGAGAGTGCCACTTTAGCCAGCGCAGAAGCATTACGTAAACGCTCCTTACATTGTGATACAAAGTCCTGAACTGTAGTCTGTGGAGAAATATTACACAAGAACTTTTCCTTTAACACTTTCAGTGGGCCACGCACATTGTGCCCGAACACAAGTTCAGACGGGCTGAACCCCAGGGACTCCTGTTTGGCTTCGCGGATGGCGAACAGTGTAAAGGGGACACCTTCATCCCAGTCTCTCCCTGTATCATGACAGTATTTACGCAGCATGGACTTCAGCGTTTGATGCCAACGCTCAAGCGCCCCCTGTGACTGTGGATGATAAGCACTAGAGACTGAATGAGTGATGCCTAGAGCATACAAGGTTTGTCTAAATGATCTCGACAGGAAGTTGGTTCCTTGATCAGTCTGCACAACTTTCGGTAGACCAAACATGGTAAAGAACTTAATTAACGCTCGTGTAATGGCAGGTGCAGTGATTCTTCGCAGTGGAATGGCCTCAGGAAAACGAGTGGTAACGCACATCACCGTTAACAAAAACTGGTTACCAGACTTTGTCCTCGGCAACGGACCAACACAATCGACCAATACACGTTCAAAGGGTTCACCAACAGCAGGAATAGGATGTAAAGGGGCTGGAGGAACAACCTGGTTTGGTTTCCCCACCACTTGGCAGGTACTACATGTTTTGCAGAAGCGTGTCACTTCCTTCTTCATTCCTGGCCAGAAGAAATGCTTCAGAATACGGTCATGGGTTTTAGTGACACCAAGGTGACCAGACCAGGGATGATCATGAGCTAACTCTAGCACATGCTGCCGGTATGCAACTGGAATCACTATCTGACACACTGAGCCACAGTCACTAACTGCATTGGTTTTTCCTAGTGGTGAAATCCATCTCCGCATCAACACCCCGTTCTCTAAGAAAAATGACTGACCTTCAGTACATTTATCGACATCCTCAACTGCTGCAAAACATTTTCTCATAGATGGGTCACCTGACTGGGAGCTGATGAGCGCCTCACGGGTCAGTGGCAGCGCATGAACAGCGACAGGCTCTGTCCCACCTTCACATTTTTCTAGGTCTCCAGCCCAGTTCTCCTTTTCTCTCGTAGGTGGCAGCCTGTCCTCAGATACGGCAGAAGCAAAAACAGAGTCAGACAGATCGATATCCTGAGCTTGTTTTCTGGCCTGCCCCCTAGTTAGCACGCTAACTGAAAATATGTCAGGGTGACACTGGACCAGATCATCATGTCTAGATTCTGCCACAGGGTTGTTAACGACTTCGGGTGATGGATATACTTTACCCCCAGCTATGTCGTTACCCATAATAAAGCCAACACCATCGATGGGGAACGAAGAACGGACAGCTACCCGGAAGAAACCAGTTTTAAGGTTAGACTGGACATGGATGCGGTGAAGAGGGGCAGGTGCAAACCTCATCCCGATACCTCTTACAATTGCGCTCGTGTCACAGGCAGACTCCGTACTCAAGGGCAGTACAGAGGAAAGAATGAATGACTGGGAGCCACCAGTGTCTCGCAAAACTGTGACAGGACGCTGATCATCCACCTTTCCTGTGAGCGAGACAAATGCAGGGAAAATGAAAGGTTTAAAACACTCATCAGGTACTGTTTGACTGGGGGATGGTGAACAACTGGTTACTGTTCTTACTAGCCCCACACCCTTGGGCTTTGAAATTGCCGCCTGCTGCTTACGTTTCCACGCATTGCAGTCCGCAATTAGATGGTCAGCTTTATGACAGAAAAAACATTGCTTATCTGCCTTAGGTGCAGAGACTGATGTACTAAAACGTGGAACACGCGTGTCACTGGACCTAAAAGCAGTTTCATGTTGAGTAGGGGAATCACGACTGATAAAGGGGCTTCTGTGGGTAAGAGCAAACTCATCAGCAAGAATAGCAGCTTGCTGCAAAGTAGATACCTTCTGCTCATTTAAATACACAACAGTTCGCTCTGGCACTCTGTTTTTAAATTCCTCTAACAACATTAACTCACGTATTGAATCGAAGTTATCTGACTTACAAGATGAGCACCACCTGTCAAACAGCATCCCCTTCTCTCTGGCAAAGTCAGCGTACGTCTGGCTTGCTGTTTTTCTAAGACCGCGGAAACGCTGTCTATACGCCTCAGGCACCAGCTCATATACCTGCAGTATCGCGCTCTTTACTTTTTCATAAGAGAGGCCATCCTCCACAGAAAGAGAAGCGCAAGCTTCCTGAGCTTTACCCGTGAGTTTGCATTGTAACAGTATCGCCCACACATCCTTCGGCCAGTGCAGGGCAGCAGCAATGCGCTCGAACGCACCGAGATAACATTCAACTTCGGACTCCCGAAAGACGGGGATCAAAGAAACGTTTTTACTCACGTCAAATGTAGATGATGAAGACGACCGCGCACCAGACGAAACTGAGCTAGACTGTAGTTCCAGCTCTCGCATTTTGACCGCGGTCTCTGCGTCCAATTCCATCCGCTTCAACTTGAGCTGAAACTCACGCTCCTGTTCCCCATTCTCCAGCTGGAGACGAGCTTTACGCAGCTTTATCCGCGCATCTATTCTGGATCCAGGGGTCGTTTCAATGGACAACGGTTCAAAACGCGGCAACGTAAACTGCTTCTCGTCCCTGTCACCATATTTTACACCGGGGGTAATGTTCAAAATGTCTCGCTGCCGCTGAGTCGCTTCCGTCCCCCGAGCCTCGGAGCACACCTCCCCTGCGAACTAGGGCACAGTCGCCGGTAAACTACACACACCCCCTTCCACTAATCCGTCAACCACGGCAGCTTTCAACTCCTTCTTAAGGAGAGAAGTTGTAACCTTAATCTCATACCGGTCAGCAATCGCAAATAAATCAGCTTTCCTACAGTTGTCTAGTTGACTCAGCGTAGGCTTCGCCACAAACTCCTCCACACTAAACGCTGACCCACTCGCCATTACGCCGGTAGTAGCGTCTAGCCGCTATGGTAAGCTATTAGCAAATTAGCGTGTACTACTCACTCCGTGGCAACAGTCAGAACCACTCACGCCGGATGCTACACACACAAACAAACAAACGCAGCCTTACCATAAACAAACATCCCCCAGATCCTACCTACCAAGAACTAACCTGTCTGTCTTCTGGAGCGTGCCGGGCTCGAGGCGACTTGAAAGGCAGAAACATTGGCGGCTGGAGCCCCGAAACGCCTACCCCCGTCGGGGAACTTGATCCCCGCTCAGGATTTGCTCCGAAAATAAAAAAGGCAAAACAATAAACAAGTGTCCGAAGGAAGGGTGCCGTGCAACCCAGCTGGACTCTTCTACCTAACTGAGGGAGTTGCTGTACAAATAGGTAAGGCTAGATTGTGCATACACCGCCGTCAATACTGACTGCGAACCACCGGAAGTGACTTACCGCTTTCAAAACAAAATAGTCTAAAAAAAAAACTACAAACATCTTTACTAATTTCTCAAAATGAAATTAGATCCCGGACGAGCCCCCAAAATTGTTACGTCCCCACTTGTGGCATCCAGGGGAAATGGGGCGGGCAACAATTAAATATAAAACCGGGCGTTTCAAGGAAGAAAAGAAACAGAGATATTTGTATACTTAGACTATTTATTTATGCGTAAGTAAACCAATGTCAACACAAATCTACTTCCTGATGGAAGCGAAGCCAAGAAAGAAAAACCTAGGGTTAACACTACGAGGGAATAAGAACAAGTCGAAGATAGAGCGCAGCACACAGCTCTTGTTCACGACCAACAGCGCTTCTCACTATCTGGCGGTTTGGCCCACTGGCCCCGTCTGCTTCCATCCCTGCAGCTTTGAGGCAATCCACCTGATTGCCAAGGTGCCGCAGGTGTGCCTGACCAGTTAGGTGGGGAGGGTGGCACCTGGCGCAGGACACAAAAGAACAGCAAAAAACATGCACACGTAACAAAAGGGAAGATTAGATATAGGTCAGTAATTAGCTAACATATCTGGGTCAAGGGTCGCTTTTTTGAGAAGGGGTTTAATAACTGCTATTTTAAACGTTTGGGGCACATATCCAGTTAATAAGGATAGATTAATTTGAGTTAATAGAGAGCTGTTAATTAAAGGAAACACATATTTAAACAGTTTGGTGGGGATAGGATCTAACTGACAGGTTGATGGCTTGGATGATGAAACTAATGATCTCAGGGAGATCTATAGGGGAGAAACTGTCTAACTGTGCACCTGGTGCTTCTAAAGCTCTTGTGCTAATAGATGAGTCCGTCCCAATATGAGGGAGGAGATGATACATTTTTTCTCTAATTGATGTTATTTTATTCACAAAAAAGTTCATAAAGTCATCAATGCTCAGTGTTAAAGGAACAGATGGTTCAGTGGAGCTGTGGCTCTGTGTCAGCCTGGCTACAGTGCTGAAAAGAAACCTGTGATTATTCTTATTTTCTTCAATTAAAGAAGAGTAACAGGCAGTAGCGTACCGTGGGGTTTCAGTCAGGGCCTTCAGTAAAAAAAAAAAAAAAACACGCACAAACACAACCACATGCGCTATATTCACGACAGTTGATCTGCAACAACCATAGCGCACACACACCACTGCGCATCTGTCGGCTACTGCATCATTACCACCACATCTTCCGTTATGTCTCTCAGCAACCACAATTTCACAAGCCATGATCAACAGTTTTGTCCTCACTACTTTCTAAAAAAGTGTATCAATTTATCATTAACACTCAAACTACCGGAAATTATGTACCTACTAGAAATACGATAGCAGTCAAGTACAAAGTGAAAATAAATAGATGTGCAATGTGAATACAGGTGATAGTAAATATGAGGAAGCAAAATTTGAAAAGGGAGGAAATGTGTTAATTGACAAAGAGAAATTTAATCCGCTCTTGAATTTACAGATAAAAGCCCATTTTATTTTTTTATTTATAAATTAATAGACATTTTTTTTTCTTTAACCTTAAAACTGTTTTATTAATGAATAAATGCATTAACATACAGTATGAATATAATAGCTTCTCTTTTGCCGCTCCAGCCGGTTTGCGCACCACGACGTGTCAGGCTTTTGCGCTCGTGTGCACAGAACGCAGTTCAGTCGCGAGGTCTCCGTGTCATCAACGCATTTTTATAAAGAACTGAGGCATTTATTGCAGCCAGGTCGAGGATATTACAAAACACTACCACTGGTCATCTGCGCGTGGGTGCTGAATGGAAAGCAGTTCGAGTTGTAAACCGTGTCTGGTTTTGCCTTTTCCCTACGCGTGATGGTAACAGCTGTATGGTCAGTGATCAAAATGCAGATTATTTTTTTTTTTGCCCTGGTAGACGGTAAGTGATGATGCGTTGTCACTTTTCAGCACCTGTGTGGTGAACAGCTGCATTTGCGTCTTGACGTATGGGGGAAGCTCTCTTATGATGTTATTGACTCTGCAACCAGGCTCGTTTTCTTGGCTTGTAATGTTTTTCACTCAAGTGAAGTAAAAAAGTTATATTTAGTGATGTCCCTGCCCTTTCCTGTGTAAGGCGCCACCAACACCACACCTGCCAGGTTGCCTGCCAGGTTCTTGCCTGCCAGGTTCCCCTAGTGTTCGCGCAACTTCAACGGATTCAATAAAATATTTAATATATATACACTTATATAAAATAAAACACCAAAATCACTGTATCTCACCTAAACAGTAAGAAGTAACACTCACCCATCACTTGTAGATGAAATCCATCCTCTGATCCTTTCTGACGAATCTTTCAATGACATCATCATGCAATTGCGCGTCCTGCTTAAGACGAATGAGTTTCAAGTTTCAAGTTTCAAGTAGTTTATTTGTCAAATGTACTATATGTACGACATACAGCACAGATGAAATTGCAGTCCTCTCAGACCCACGGTGCAAAACAGGCAGTAAACATAAATAAACAATCAACAATAAACAATCAACAGACATGAATTAAACAATCAACAAGAAGAATAAGTGAGGTAGTGCAGTTTAGTGCAAAATAGTGCAGTTTAGTGCAAAGTCCCTGAGTTCAGAGTGTGGGAATGGTGTTGGTGGAGGAGGAGGAGGAGGAGGAGGGGGGGGAGTGGGGGGAGTACAGTCCTGGTCTGTGGCAGGGGGCAGAGGGGGGGAGGATGAGTAGAGGTGGGACTGATGGTAGAGCAGGGAGGGAGTTGAGTCTCCTGACAGCCTGGTGGAAGAAGCAGTTCTTTAGCCTGCTCGTTCTGGCCCGGAGACTGCGCAGAAGTCTCCGGCCATAGAGCAACTCCTTCTCTATGGCAATGGATGCCAGTGCAGAGAGTCTTGTTTGTCCGGTTGTATTCCGTGAGTACGTTTTGATGCGCTTGAGAGCTGAGAAAGATTGCTTAACTGATGCGGTGGACAATGGTATTATCACGATCAAGCATGTGAGGGCATACAGTTGTGACATGCTGACTGCAGGCCCTGTGCTCCTCAGAAATGTCAGTAGATCACTCAGACTTTTTCCCTCAAAGTTTGTCATGCAGTACATCACCTTGAGCTCAGCACGGAGTCTGCCCAGGTCAAACTGTGCCCCGTAGCTCTCATCGAGGCTCCTGAGCTCTGCTTCGGGAAATGTCTGCTTGAACTTTGTGAACAGTTGTGCATCCAGCAATGAAACAAACAGTAGTCGCTTGTGATCTTCAAATCGATTCCTGATCTGCGTGATGATGCTGTCGATGTGTAGCTCTCTGTAGATGATGTAGATGTACATGCCTGGCCCAACGGCTCATCTCTCGTCTCCACTGCTCATCCAGCTGAAAATCCATCCTGGACTCACCAAAGGTCTTCAAATGTACCTCTGCTATAAGGTGACGCTCGGATGCCTGATGTTTTATAGCTGCCTTGGTGAAGCTATTAAGACTGTTATAACCCTTGGTGTTCCATGCTCCCACACTTGTATTAAACAGCAAACACGGCCAGCAAAAGAGCTTGTTCTGCTCAGTGCTAACTGTTAGCCACTCATAGCAGCCATAGTTCCCCTCAATAAAGTGCCGCACAAAACCTTTGCCGGCCTTAGTCAGCCCATCCATCTTCGGTGTCTTCCTCTACAAAATAATTTTCTTCTTTTCTCCAAAAGATCGCCTTGAAAAGGGCACAGGAAGGAGATCAGAAACATGATCGATCGGTATAATTACTGCAGTGGCCATAACTTACTTTAAAACCCGCCAAAGGTTCAAACGTCGTTGATGACAACAGCGGGGGCTAGCGCCAGACACATCGCTGGACCTGGGGCGTTCTGTCACTATGCATCAAATTTTGATTGGCTAACAACACACGTCAGGCAAAGTTATAACCAAATAGGAAATGGCAGCTTCAGCGAAAGGCCAGCAATACTACTAGAGCAGGTCCACGGAGCTATGATGCGTTTAATGACATATGGAATATATATCCAGCTCAGCTTCACAAAAAATAACCACATTATTTCTGGAAATATAATCGTAACATATTGAAAAAGTAATTGAATTCAAACATGTTCAGACACACATTAATTTGATTATTAAAAAAAAAATAATAATAAAAAAAAATTCTTTTTTGATTTTGTCAGGGCCAGCAGAGAAGGCCCTGCTGGCCCTGACAGCCCACCATTGGTAATAGGCAACTCTAGCTTTGTGTAGGGCTTTTTTGTAAGCTACAAAACCATTGTGGCAGTGGGGCTTGGTTAGAGCGACGGCTGGCTCAGCCGGTGATCAGACAGCTGGACAGAATCAGGTAATTAGTCAGCTATATAAGCATGTTTGTAACCTGGTTCTGGTCTCTTGCAGTAGGCTGGGTCCTCACGCAGACACACACAGAGAGAGAGACGGAGAGACACGGGGAGTCAGAGAGTCAGAGCAGCGCAGCGCAGCAGAGCGCTGACATCGCAGCCACAGCTGACTTCTTTTGTTTGTTTGGTTGATTGTTTTCATTTGACAATAAACCGGTCTATTTACTCCCTCAACGCCGCCTCCTCGTCCTTCCCGAACCCCAGTGAGTGGGAAAAGCTCACAGTGGCGCCTGAACAGGGACTCATGGAAGGACAATCTCCGCTGTCGCTGGCCCTTCAGCACCTCGCTGCGATGCAGGAGAGCACCACCACGCTGCAGCAGCAGCAGTCCGAGCTCCTCGCGGACATTGCGCCGTCACAGCGGGACGATCGTGCTCTCCTGCAGGAGCTGCTGCAACGCCCGGCTGCCCACGGCGCCGACCCGGAGCCCAGTCGAGGACGGTCTCCGCCCGTCATCCTGCAGCGGATGACCGCGGAAGATGACCCGGAGGCATACCTGGACATCTTCGAGGGCACGGCGGAGGCGTGTGGGTGGCCGGAGGAGGAGAGAGCGCTTCGGCTTCTTCCCCTGCTCACCGGCGTGGCGCAGCTGGCCGCGCACAGCCTGCCGGCGGCCGCGCGCCACGACAGCTGAGGAGAGTCATCCTGGACCGGCTGGGCAGTACGTCGGAGGGACACCGGCGGCGGTTCAGGGGGCTCTCCTTTGAAGAAGCCGGGCGCCCCTTTGCATACGCGCAGCAGCTCCTGGACGCAGCGAGGCGCTGGCTCCAGCCGGGGACCCACTCCGCTGAGGACGTCGTTGGACAGGTGGCGCTGGAGCAGTTCATCGCTGGGTTACCATCGTCCACAGCCAATTGGGTCCAGTGCCACCGCCCGGCCAACATCGAGGCAGCGATCGTCCTCGCGGAGGACCATCTCTCTCTTCCCCGACGGAGCATGAGGGAGGAGACCAGGCCAGCGACAATCCCTGCCAGCCGTCCCACTCCCTCCAGCCACTCCTGCTGCACCACACCCACTCACACACACACACACACACACACAGCCGGAGCATGCATCGCTCCGGTCGTCTAATTACCCTCTGCCGTCTTTCCCTCAGGGCCCAGCCTACGCGTCTGATCACCTGGCACCCCGGGGGGCTCCTCAGACGCCAGGGCAGGTGTGCTGGCGGTGTGGGCAGCCCGGCCACATCAGAGCGGAGTGCCCGCTCATGGAAGTGGGGCAAGTGGTTCGGGTTGCCGGGCCGCCGGCCCCCTCCCCCAGTTCGGAAGGGACGTACCGTATACCGGTATGTATACAAGGGGGTACACATCAAGCTCTGCTGGATTCTGGTTGTGAACAGACCATGATCCATCAGCGCTTGGTTCGACCGGGGGCATTGTTAGAGGCATCGTGGGTGAGGGTGAGGTGTGTGCATGGGGATATTCACGATTATCCTGTGGTGGCTCTGGAAATTTATTTTAAAGGGAAAAAACATAGAGTAAAGGCTGGAGTTAGTACTCGCCTCACACGCACCCTCTAATTTTGGGAACAAATTGGCCGGGGTTTACGAGCTTAGCAGGGGAAACCATGAGGGTGCGGTCACGTAAGTCAGGGAAATGTGAGTTATGTGCTGTCCTTAGTGGTGAGGCGGAGGTGCCGCATCCCGACGCTGCTGCGGGGGGGGGCACAGATGGCGCCCATGGAAGATTTTCCCCTAGCACAGTCTCGGGATGAGACCCTCCGCCACGCCTTTGACCAAGTGATGGAAATTGATGGTTGTCCGGTTCACCCTAACGCAGCACTCTCTCACCCCTACTTTGTTGTCGTTAAAGACCGTTTATACAGAGTGAGTCGTGACGCTCGAACAGGGGAAGAGCTCTCCCAGTTGTTAGTCCCAAAAAGCCGCAGAGAAACGATTTTCCAGGCGGCTCACCACAACCCCATGGCGGGTCACCTCGGATATGATAAGACACTGAACCGGATCATGGCCCGATTTTACTGGCCGGGCATTCGGGCGGATGTAAGTCGGTGGTGTGCATCCTGCCACGAATGTCAATTAGTCAACCCTCCGGCCACCCCAAAAGCGCCCTTGCGCCCATTACCATTAATGGAGGTCCCTTTTGATAGACTTGCCATGGACCTCATCGGGCCATTAGACCGGAGCGCACGGGGATATCGCTTTGTATTAGTTCTAGTGGACTATGCAACGCGATATCCCGAGGCAGTACCCTTGCGCAACATCTCGGCGAAGAGTGTTGGACGAGCTGGAACTACTCACCGAGAGCAATCAATATGTTCGAGACTGCTGTGTTTCCATCATATCTGAAACCTGGCTTCACCCGCTGATCCTGAGTGCAGCTAGCAAGCCACTCCATGCACCGATGGGACCGCAACAAAGACTCTGGTAAGAGCAGAGGTGGTGGCCTGTGCATTTACGTAAACAACGACTGGTCTAAAAACAACATAGTCAAACATACACATTGTTCACCGGACATAGAGTTCATTTGTATTAAAGCCCGTCCTTTTTTCCTGCCCAGAGAGCTAACAGTCGCGCTAATCACAGCTGTTTACATCCCACCCGATGCTAACACTAGCATAGCTCTCTCGCTATTGTCAGACACTATTAACAAACAACAGCAGTCTCATCCCATAGGCGTACACATTGCTGCAGGGGACTTTAACAAGGCAAACCTTAAGTCTGTCCTGCCTAAATTCTACCAACATATAAGTTGTACTACTAGAGGAGGCAACACTTTAGATCATGTTTATACAAACATTAAACATGTATACAGAGCCATACAACTCCCACACCTAGGCCAGTCAGACCACCTCTCTCTGCTCCTCACCACTGCATACACGCCTCTAAGAAGAAGCAAAACTCCAGTAACCAAAACTATCACAACCTGGCCTGAAGATGCGCTTCCTCAACTACAGCACTGTTTCCAGCACACAGACTGGAGTGTCTTCGAACATCAGGACCTGACTGTACACACAGAAGCTGTACTTTCCTACATCAAGTTCTGTATGGGGAATGTAACAGTGGAGAAACGTATCCGAGTGTTCCCCAATCAGAAGCCCTGGATGAACAGCCAGGTCAAGACACTCCTCAAAGACAGAAACACTGCCTTCAGGTCTGGAAACAGAGAACTCTACAATGCTGCAAGAGCTGACCTGAAGAGAGGAATCAGGATAGCAAAAGTAGAGCACAAACAGAGGATTGAAAACCACCTCTCTAACAACAACCCCCGACAGGTGTGGCAGGGAATCCAGCAGATTACCAACTTCAGAGGACAGACCAACACAGGAGTGGACTCAAGCATTGCACTAGCAGAGGAGCTAAACTCCTTCTTCGCACGCTTCGAGACCCCTGCCCAACAGTCTGCAGCCACACCACTCCAGCCAAACCCAGCTCCCAGCCCCCAACCACTGACTGTGCAGGCAAATGAAGTGGAACGGATGCTAAGCAGGGTGAACCCCAGGAAAGCTTCTGGACCGGACGGTGTTCCAGGGAAGGTGCTCAAGGCCTGCGCCGCACAACTCTCGCAGGTCTTCAACACAATCTTCAACCTCTCCCTGACACAATCCATCATCCCAGTTTGCCTGAAATCATCCACCATCATCACAATCCCTAAAAAATCAACCGCCGCCACCCACAAGGACCACTGCCCAGTCGCACTCACACCCATCATCACCATGTGCCTGGAACGGCTGGTCCTAACCCACATCAAGACCCGCCTCCCTCCCTCCCTCCCTCGACCCTCACCAGTTCGCCTACAGAGCAAACAGGTCGACAGAGGATGCAATAGCCATCACACTCCACACCACGCTGAGCCACCTGGAACACCGGGAGAGCTACGTCAGGATGCTCTTCATTGACTTCAGCTCAGCCTTTAACACAGTCATCCCCGACATCCTGGTCAGCAAACTGTCTGACCTGGGACTCCCCCCACCCACCTGCTTCTGGATCAAGGAGTTTCTCACCAACCGACCTCAGACGGTCAAACTGGGTCACCACCTTTCCTCCACCCGGACGCTGAGCACAGGCTCCCCACAAGGGTGTGTGCTGAGTCCACTGCTCTACACCCTCTACACCACTGACTGCAGACCCACCCACTCCAGTAACACCATCATCAAGTTTGCAGACGACACGACGGTGGTGGGACTGATCACGGGGGTAGACGAGTCTGCCTACAGGGACGAGGTCCAGAAACTGTCTGAGTGGTGCTCAGTAAACAACCTGTCTCTGAACACCACAAAGACAAAAGAAATCATCCTGGACTTCAGGAAACACAGGTCAGATCCACTTCCCCTCTACATACACGAGGACTGCGTAGAGAGGACCCACACCTTCACCTTCCTAGGCACCGTGATCTCTGCAAACCTTTCCTGGTCTGCTAACACCTCAGCTGTCATCAAGAAGGCACAACAGTGTTTGCACTTCTTGAGAGTGCTCAGGAAAAGTAACATCTGCCAGAAGCTGCTGGTGGCCTTCTACCGCTCTACCATCGAGAGCATCTTAACCTACTGCATCACGGTGTGGTTCTCCCACTGCACCGAGGCAGAAAGGAAGAGGCTAGAGCAAGTGGTCAAGACAGCACAGAGGATCATGAGCAGAGCTGAGGTAATCACAGAAGACAGTTCCCACCCCGCACATCACCTCTTCGACCTGTTACCCTCTGGCAGACGCTACAGGTCCATCAAAACTAGAACAAACAGACTCAGAAACAGCTTTTACCCACAAGCCATCACTACACTGAATACAAACAAACACTGACACACACACTGACTGACACACACACACACACACACACACACACACTGACTGACACACACACACACCACCCAAGGACAATGTGCATATATTGTAACAAACACTGTACATACTATCTATTTATCTATTTTAAATCCCTTTTGCACTGAACACCTTGTTCCTTTTTTTTTATTACCTGTACTTTTTTATGTACTTTGACATTCGGTTGCTGCTATAATTTCGTTGTACATGTGCAATGACAATAAAAGGATTCTGATTCTGATTCTGAATCTACATAACGTCTGTTTAAGAGCACAAGTATTGGAGTTAAACCATGGTGCTTGTCTCATCTGATTCACCACTTTCTTTTTGAGAGGGGCAATGCAATCTAATGTAGTACGCAGTGAGGCTGCTGTACTATCAACAAGGTTATCTATGAGGGCGGGAGTAAAATCACAAAAGGTACCTTCAGATGTACTGACATCTCCGAGTTAAATAAAGGTTGCACTGTCTCTTTGAATGTATTAATATTATTATCAGACAGGCACCGGCTGTAGCTGTATTTCTTATTTATGTTATTGTAGTTCATTATTGTACAATTAAATGTGAGTAGATAATGATCAGTAAGGAGAGGGTTTTGAGGAACTATGTTTAAGTTATCAATATCAATACCATAAGTTAAAACAAGATCGAGGGTGTGACAAAGGCAATGAGTTGGTTTATTAACGTGTTGAATAAAAACAATTGATTCCAACAGCGAGTTAAATGTGCAGCTAAGACTATCAAGGTCAACATCTACATGGATGTTGAAAGCCCCTACAATTATGATTTTATCTGTCTTAAGTACTAACTCAGATAAGAACTCAGAGAACTCTGAATAAGGTGCAGGTGGACGATAAACTGTGACTATCATAATTGGTTTCTGTGATTTCCAACTAGGATGAGATAGATTAAGAATAAGACTTTCAAACGATGAATATCCTGGTTTGGGCTTGGGATTGATTAATAATCTAGTATTAAAAATGGCTGCTATACCTCCTCCTCGGCCTGAGCTTCTAGGAATATGGGTGGGTGGAGTTGACTCATTTAGACTAACGTAATCTTCTTCATGTAACCAAGTTTCAGTTACACAGAATAAATCAATACAATTGTCAGAAATGAGATCATTTATATATTAAGATTTTGAGGAGAGAGACCTTATATTTAATATTCCACATTTAAAAGTGGTATTGTTTGACTCTATATTATTGTTGGTATTAATGTTTATTAAGTTAGAATGTCTAACTCCTCTTCTGTTTGTTATTGATTTATTTACTTTAGTTTTAACTTTAGTAGGTCGGGGGACAGACACAGTCTCTATGGGGTTTTTAATTGGTGACTGTTCGAAAAGAAGCACAGAGAAGCATGAAAGACTGCAACTCTGTGTCCTGGTCTCAACTCTGGATTGTCATGGGTTTCTAATAAAATGTCCTAAGCTGCTAGATAAGAGAGCTGCTACATCCAAAGTGGGATGGACGCCGTCTCTCCTCATGAGACCAGGTTTCCCCCCCAGAAGGTTTGCCAGTTATCTAAAAAACCTTTCACATTCCGGCCTGTCTTCTCGTCCTGGATGCTCTCACGATATCTTAGTATTAACTATACTACATGTTCCTCCCTTGTTTAGAACAAAAGCTGTCTTTAACATAAAAACGTCCTTCTTAATAAATCTCCAAACAAATTACATTGTTTCAAACTTTCTATATCAAAAACATTTTCTAAATCAAAGAACATTTCAAATGACAGTGCCACAAAACTTGTCAATAAATCTCAACATTAACGTCTCCATTTTACATAAGTCTCTCTTATATATATATATAATATATATATATATATATTTATTTTTTTTTTTCTCTGTATCTGATGGGCTTTCTGATAACACAACCCTTCCTGGTAGAGATGACCTCAGACACAGGTGGGTCAGGTACAGTTGGGACCTCAACTGCTGGAGCAGTCTCTGTGCGATCGGCACATCTCCTGTGTCATTGTTAACTTGACCGTTGCAGACTGATGAAGGCTCAGAAACAGTCCATTACCACATGTGTGTGGCGAAGATGTTTGACATTCATGATCACTTTTGATACATCCTCTATGTTAACCAGTTCAAAAGAGTTGTCGGCTGTGTTTCTCAGTAGTACATAGCGAGTGTCTCTGAATGTTGCATCAAGCTTTCCATTCTCCATACTGGCAATGTAAACTACGTCACCAACTTTGAAGTCGTGCTCTTTTGCTCTGCTGGTCTGGTCAGCATACTGTTTCATTTTGGTTTTGTATTCCTCGTGGTGGTTTCTGACATCTGTTACTTTCTCCTTTTCTTTTTAAGTTCCACCTGCCTTCTCCAAGCTTGGACATTTAGTGAAGATGTCTCTTCCAAACATTAGCATGGCTGGTGTTTCTCCTGACGCTCTGTGTAGAGTTGAGCGATACACAGAGCCGGATTAACGCAAAGGCAAACTAGGCACATGCCTAGGGCCCATTGGCAGGGGGGCCCAGAAAGAGGGACAAAAAATTTAAATTTAAAAATGTAAACATTTTAAAAAATATATACAAATGTCATCTACAATTTATTTCAGTGTTAATATATCAATATTTATTACTTCACTAAAAAATAGTCACGTTGTTTATCTTAACGTTTCGTTGCGTCACATTAACGCCAGTCAGTTCAGTCCGAGCGGAGGTCAGGTGTCAGGACTAAGCGGGATAGTTAGCTAGCAGGCAGGAGCAGGACGTTTAGCATTCAAAATGCTTTCAGGTGCGGCAAAACGTTAAAATAAAAAAATGGAAAAAAATGTACAGAAGTTTCTGTCGGGCAGCCGTCTGACAGCTGTGAACCTGCTCCTATCAGCAGAGCCGGAGGCCGAGCCTGGCCCGGAGACATGGCCCGAAGACACGGCGGAAGACACTGTGGCACTGTCGACATCAGCGCCGTCACAGAATGACCAAATGATGGAAGAACAGCAGCCAGCCAGACAGAGTAAGCCCAGTATAATTTTGACGGAGCCTCTAGGCCAAGAAAGAGTACTGATCTATCCATCTGATCCTGCAAAGTGGGACCAAATTGAAGACAGGATGCGGGAGTACTTTGCAATAAACGATCCCGGTCAAAATATCGGCGACTTCTCTGCATCACAAAGGAAATATGGCTGGTTAGTGTACTCACCGTCTACTGGCATTATATTCTGTTACTGCTGCAAGTTGTTCAGTATAAGAGACAATCAATTTGTCACTGGATTTAATGACTGGAAAAACTGTGCTAAACGCTTGCATGAACATGAGAATAGTATGGATCATCGCACTGCTGTGCTGAGTCTATCATCACTTGGAAATAAAGATGCACGCATAGATTCAAATATAGTACAGCAACAGGAGTCTGAGTGAGCATACTGGCTCAACAACGTATAGTGGCAACTATTCAGTTTCTTTCTTCACGAGGACTGCCCTTCCGTGGGGACGATGAGTTAGTAGGATCACCCCACAATGGGAACTTTCTGGGCTGCTTGGAGTTAATTAGTCGCTTTGATCCACTGCTGTCAGAACATCTAGCCAGATACGGAAACAAGGGCAGGGGAAATACCAATTACCTGTCTTCTACAGTTTGTGATGAGTTTATTCAGCTGATGGCTGAGAAGGTTCTGCATGCCAATGTAAAAGAAGTTAAAGATGACAAGTATTTTTCCATCATTGTGGACTCAACACCTGACGTCACACATGTTGATCAGCTCGCTTTGATAATTCGTTATGTCCTGAAGGAAAGTGGGGAGCCTGTTGAGAGATTTTTGGAGTTCATACCACTACATGGTCATACTGCAGAACACATGGAGGAAACACTCAAATCTGAGTTAAAAGAACTGGACATTGTTTGATGGACTGTCATGGGCAGAGCTACGACAATGCAAGTAATATGGCAGGAAAATATTCTGGACTGCAGGCAAGAAGAACAAATAAAAATCCTATTGCTGACTTCATACCATGTTCTGCACATTCTCTTAATTTAGTTGGTGCATGTGCAGCAGAGTGTTGCATAGAAGCAGTTTCATTGTTTGGCTTCATTCAAAATCTCTACAACTTTTTCTCAGCTTCAACTCGGCGGTGGGAGATTTTAACAGCCCACCTCACAAAATGTGAGCGGGGTCTGACACTGAAAGAGCCTTTCCGGCACAAGGTGGTCTACGAGAGCTGATGCAACAAAAGCTCTGAGATTTGGCTACAAATCTATTCAGGATGCTTTGAATGAAATCAAAGTTGACCATGGAACCCCCAGAGCTGCTCAATATGAGGCATGTCAATTAATAATAGTGATGGACACCCTTGCAACTGCAGTTATGACAGTACTGTGGGATGACCTGCTGAGGAGAATCAATTTAACCAGCAAAGCATTGCAGCAGGTACAAATTGATGTATGTACTGTTCCTATTCTGTACAGTTCACTCATAGAGTTCATAGGACAGGCCAGAAATGATTTTGATGTCTGAAAACTCTCACAGCAACAGAGAGATACAAAGCAGACAGCCAAAGAAGACGAGTGAAGAAAGTCCTGTTCGGTGGGTCTACAGGTCCAGAGGTGCGGCGCTCAGGCTGTGAAGCATTCCTGATTTACACACATTATGTCATCTGTGACTGCTTGTCACAAGAATTGCAACGACGCAAAGACGCATACAAAAATGTGGAGGAGAAATTTGGTTTCCTTACTAAAACAAAAAAATATACCCTCAGGATCTTGAGGAGGACTTTACAGCAGAGTTTTGCCATTTGATCTCAATGGTAAAAGAGGAAAAATTAGTCATGGCCATGTACAAGAAGGTCCTAGAGCTAGGCATGAGGGACGCTTTCCCTAATGTGGACATTTGCCTTCGCATTTATCTGACATTACCGATTGCAAACTGTTCAGGAGAAAGATCATTTTCGTTGTTGAAACGAGTGAAAACATACCGGCGAGCAACAGTAACAGAAAAAAAAAACTGAATGCCTTTGCCCTGTTGGCAATTGAGAATTGATTTACAACCTCCCTGGATTTTGAAGACATTATTGAGGACTTTGCCTCATCAAAACTCAGGAGAAAACATCTGTAAATGTAAGTTTTCCATTTAAAAATCTAAATCTGAATAAGTAAAGTGAATATTAAAATCAAATGTAAAATGCATATTAATTAAATGTATAATATAGGGCTATACTTTCTACTATTATGAAATGAAATTTGAGGAACAAACCAAGTATATTCAAATCTCAAACAGCTGTCTTTCATCTTCTTATGTATACATTATTTCTCCACAAGATCATGATGATGCTGTCAAGACGTGTTTGTTTCTGCTGCGATGGAGGCCTGAGATGCTGGGAGGCTGAAGATTATCCCTGAGTGGAGCATGCTAAATGGCATGCTGCTGGTTTTATTTATTAATGTTTATTATTTATTTATTATTTTCTAATTTTTTAATTTTTAATTTTTAATTTTTAATTTTTAATTTTTTAATTTTTTAATTTTCTATTATGGTCTTCGTAAATGTGAAGGGTTCATGTTTTGTCTTCTTGTTCCTATACTTAATCACAGGTGTGAATATGGGCTCCAGGAGAAGGGACAAGAATTTTTGTTCACCCAATTCAGTTTCCTTCCTTGGTCTGAGCAGGTTAGTAAAGAAACGTGAAAAAATGTGTTCTCGGTTCAAACATAAGGATCAAGTTATTTAATGATTGCATATTTTTTTATGATGTTTCTGTGATTAACTCTGCTTACACAGTACACCATTCAGAGAAACATCCAGACCAGTGGAGAAAACTGCTGAACAGTCCAGACCAGGAGCTGAGCTGCTGAGTGTTGAATACCAGAAAATGGAAGAGAGGTGCTTGTCCATGAAAATAAACATCTTTACCACTACAGCACAGTTTCTCTTACTGCAAATTGTATTGGTCTTTGTATATTTGACTACTTATTAAACTATTCAATTTAATCAACACATTTAATAAAGATAAAATGCAATAGCTTACAACATTTATCTTATTTGCTGTGTTTGCATAGCAATGCTGACACCTATTGGTGATTTACTGGTACTACTGCCTTAACTGCCTTGACACTCGCAATGGATAAGATAAGGATAATTTAATAGCATTTAATAGAGCCTTGTAGTAACGTATAAATACGGTAATAAATATCAAAAAATAGTCTGATAGACTGTTTAATATACAACACATGACTTATTTTGGCATACAAAGAACCAACTTGTAACCAAAGACTAAGCTATGTAAAATGTGAATTAACTTTTATCAGTAACTTTGGTAAGTTTCAGATTTCAATTCATAAATAACATCGATGGAGGGGGGCCCAAAAAATACAGTCTGCCTAGTATAGTCCATTTATTTAATCCGGCTCTGGCGATACGCCATTAATATCTTTGTAAGTTCCTCTTTCCATGTCTTTCCTTCACATGTGGTCGCTCTGAAGGCTATCTTCAGGTATCTGTGAAACCTCTCGAATTTTCCGTTGCTCCTATGGTGATGCGTGTCCAATCCTCAGTCGCCATTGCTTTTGGTAGCACAATCCTGTGTCCTCTCAGCACAAGTCCATCATAGGTGCATAACACTCCTGCACATCTGTTATAAGGCTACAATTCCTCTGGAATCGGATTTGGCCATTTTTCTGTCTCCAAGATTGTCTTCAGTTGCTTCAGTGTGTCATCCTCTGTCATTTTCTGTTTTATGTCCTCAAGGCTCATGGCCTGTACCTCATGCATCGTCACTGACAAAACTCTGTTTACATATGTTTCCACATGCTCGTTATTCTCTGTCTCCGGTAAAGGAAATCGTGAAAGTGAGTCCGCGACGTTGGACTTTCCGACAATGTGTTCTATCTTGTAGTCATATGGTTGCAGTCTCAACATGTAAATGAGGGGTTTGTGGTCTGTTCAAGTTGCTCTTCATTCTCTGCGAATACCACCACATCATCCATGTAGCAAACAGTACCAGGCATGCCACATAACATAGAGTCCATAGCCTTCTGGTAGGCTTCTGGTGCACTTGATAATCCAAAGGGAACTTTTCTGAAGCGGTAGCAACCTCTGTGTGTGATGAAAGTTGTTAGTGGTCTGGATTCTGGGGCTAAGTCACACTGCCAAAACCCTTTTCGTGAATCTAGCTTAGCAAACACTTTTGCTCCCTGCACTGCCTGTAAGATGCTGTCTACGGTTGGTACTGGATGTCTTTCCCTGATCACTGCTCTGTTGACTTCTCTCAGGTCTACACATAGCCTCACTTCTTTTGTGTCTTTCTTGGGTACAATCAGGATATTAGAAACCTATTCTGATCCTTCATTTACTTCCTCTATTTTGTCTTGTTCCAGCATCTTGTCTATCTTGGTGTACAGTTTACGACATGGGATAAGGAACTCTCCTTAAACCCTGTGCTACAGGCGGGACTTTTTCATCAACTGTAACCTTATGGCTGTAAGCTTTAATCTGTCCTAGTCCTCTAAAAACTAGTGGGTACTCTCTAACGAGCTTGCTGAATCTCTCTGTCTGCCCTACTGTGTTCACTTTTTCTCCTATGTTAAGTATTTTTAACTCAAAAGTTGTTTTTCTGCCAAGCAGTGCTTCTACATGTCCTTCTATCACATATATGTTGTCTGTGACCATGTTGTCTTTCCATCTGATTTCTGCCTCAAAATAACCTACACATTTAAGTGGAGTAGTCTGAGCATAGGCATAAAATCTCTTTTTGGTTGATTCAGCTTTGTTCTATTGACATTTTTCTCTTATACAGGTCTTCTCCTATGACGTTTCTACCACATCCTGTATCTATGACCATCTTCTGCCATTGTCCATTTACCTTAACTGTCTCAGCACCTTCAGGATCTACAGCATGGATAAACTCATTTGTGTCAGAAGCATCCTGTACTACTGCTCTCACTGGTTTACCTGGTTTTGTCTTTTCTTTCTCTTTCTTCCTGTCCTTACTTGTGTCACTGTTATTTTCTGCTTGTGCTTTTTTTTCTTCGTGAAATGAACGTGGTTATCCCTCGCTCTGTAACCAGTACTCTCCGTGAAAAGTTTAGATTCTACCTGTGCTGCTTCATAAGCTCTCGCAGTCGACAGCGCTTTGTCTAAACTCAGTCCATCTTCCTGCAACAACTTGTCGCACAGCTTTTTCATGGCACATTGTTGTGGCAATCGGCCTGAAGGGGGTAGCAGAGGGTGTGCATGCTGCTCCACTGTGCACTTCGACAGGTGAGAGTGATCTCACTGATTAGCAGCTCACTATAAGATCAGGACCATGCTTCACACTCAAAAGAAACGCTGGGGAAAAAAAAAGACTCAAACCGCATGGGAAAAGGACTCAAACAAAAGGGCTACGGGTAAGCTCAAGATGGACTGAATGTTGACTCTGACCGCCTGGTTTGAACTGCTTGGTGTTTATGAATTCAGTTAATATTGTTTGTGGGTAATTTAAGTTAGCAGTTATCAAGTAAAACCTCAATTTACATGTAAACAATTGCCTCAAACTGCAAGGGAAAATATTGAATTTATGTGTATTAAATCTATGTTCAAAATATGAGTAGTAATTTTTTAGGAATGTTATTAAAATACACAGTAAAATATTTGATACTTGACTTAATTTAAGTTAAAATTGTGTTATCTAAAATCTGCATAAAATTTAGGTTAAAACAAGAAATAGAACACCTCATGTATGTTTAAATATATTATTTGCTAATTAAATGTAAATGTATTACCTTGCTTGAGGAAGAGTTATATTTTTATTTATGCTGGTTTGTTCTTTTCTGCTCAAAGGTTTTTCATCTACTACTTGTATTGGTCAAATAAAACCTGAAGAGTGAAATCCTGTGTCTGGAGTCCTTCCCTTTTTAAGTGTTGGAAGCCATGCCATTGAAAGACACTTGACACACATTTTTCTACTATCTGATATCGTATCATGACATTCTCCAGTGCGCCAAAATCACATGATTTTGCCAGTTCTCTCAAAGCATTCACAAAAGTGTCTACTGTCTCATCTGGTCACTGAGCCCTTTGCCTAAACTTGTGTCTCTCCAGGATGAGACACAAGTTTTGTGTCTCCATTTCTCCGTGGAGTGAAATATGCGTCCAGAGCGGCAACAGTTTGTGCATATGTACCTTTTATTTCCTGGTAGATTTGTGAAAATCCTGTGTAGACACTCCTATACAATGCAACAGAGTGGCTCTCCTCACCGAATCTTGTGCATTAATAGTCCCACTGGCAACTTCGAAAAAGCTGTAAGAGTCCTTCCACAGATTATACTCCATGAATAAATCAGATGCTCCAAGGTTCAGCGGAACCGGTGGGGTAAGTTGAGGGTAGCTGGGTCCTGGTGCAGCGGCTGCGGCTCCTTGCTGCTGCCCGTCATTCGACATAGCTCTGCTGTTTTCGTTCCACTTTTCCGCATTGGACGTAAAATCCGAGTCGTCCTTCTTTGTCTCCGGGTTCCTGGTAAAACCGTCTCCTGTTTAAAATAAGCAGTCCTTTAGTTCAGTTTTGTTTACTTTATTAACACGTTTTTTATACAGTGGCAATGTTCTTTCACCTTCCGGTGAAGTGTATGTGTACACTTCTTTGTTCAAGAATCTTATTCCATTTGCAAGGAGGGTTCAGCCACCACCATCAGCTACGACTCCCGAGCAGAGCCATCGGCTGCTTCGCCTCAAACAACACACAGCACAACACAGCTATGTGCAACTCTAGATGTACGATCGTGAGAATGTTTAGAATGGGCTGACACAACTTGTTTCCCAGGAAAGCGGGGCCCCTAGAAAACAGGAAAAAGGGGCGTATGTGGGGTTTAAGATGAGGATAAGTCAGACCGGGTCTCCGTTGATGCAGAGAGGGGTGTGGTCAGTCTGGTTCTTCCTGAAGTTGAAGATGATTTCTTTGGTTTTGGTGGTGTTCAGGAGCAGGTTGTTGGCCTGACACCACACGGACAGATGTTGGACCTCTTCCCTGTAGGCAGTCTCATCTCCCCCAGCTATGAGCCCCAACACTGTGGTGTCGTCCGCAAACTTGATGATCTTGTTTGTGGGATGGGGTGGGACACAGTCGTGGGTGTACAGGGCATACAGGAGTGGGCTCAGCACACAGCCTTGAGGAGAGCCAGTACTGAGCGTGAGAGGAGAGGTGTGGGCCAAGCTTCACACGCTGTGGTCTGTTTGAGAGAAAGTCTTTAATCCAGGCACAGGTGGAAGGTGGGAGGTGCAGGTCCAGCAGCTTCTCTGTCAGACTGTCCGGTGTCCATAGCTATAGTCTATGAAAAGTGCTCTTTCATAGTTTCCAGGATGTTCCTGGTGGCTTAGCGTGGTATGCAGGGTGATGGCAATGGCTCAACTCAACTCAACTCAACTCTATTTATAAAGCACTTTAAGCAGCCGTAACTGAGACAAAGTGCTGTACATGAAAAGAAATAAAACTAAAAGTAAAACAATACAAATATTAAGAGAATACAAACAATAAAACACTAGAACACCAAAAACAAGAGCAGAGTCTCATGCTGAGTTGAAAGCCAAAGAATAAAAATGGGTTTAAGATGAGTTTTAAAAATGGACAGTGAGGGGGCTTGTCTGATGTGGAGCGGGAGGACGTTCCAAAGTTTGGGACCGGCAATGGAAAAGGCTCTTTCCCCTCTGAGCTTCTGCTTAGACCTCGGTACCTCCAGGAGCAGCTGGTCAGCTGACCTGAGCCACCGAGCAGGAGCGTAGGGATGGAGATGCTCAGAGAGGTAAAGCAGGGCAAGACCATTTAAAGATTTAAAAGCAAATAAAATAATCTTAAAATGGACTCTAAAATGCACAGACAGCCAGTGGAGGGAGGCCAGAATAGGAGACTCTTATGTGCTGACTCTTACGTGCTCCAGTTAAGAGGCGAGCAGCAGCGTTCTGGACCAACTGGAGACGTGTGAGGGAGGACTGGCTGACTCCAAGGTAGAGTGCATTGCAGTAATCCAGCTGAGATGTAATGAAGGCGTGGATTACTGCTTCAAAGTGCTTATGTGCAAGAAAGGGCTTCACCTTTGCCAGCTGCCTCAGGTGAAAGAAGCTGGCGTCCTCAGTGGAGTGGTTTCTCCTGTATTTCTCCTGTGTTGATGTGCTGCAGGACCAGCCTCTGAAAGCATTTCATCACCACAGATGTCAGAGCAATGGGCCTGTAGTGCCTGGGGTCGCTGTTGGTCATGCTCTGGATCCCCTGCCACACCTGCTTGGGGTTATTGTCCTGTAGGTGTCCCTCTATTTTCCTCCTGTGTTGGTCCTTAGCAGCTCTGATGCCTCTCTTTAGATCTGCTCTGGTGTGGGAGTACAGCTCCTTGTCCCCCGTTTTAAAGGCTCTGTTGTGGGCATTGATGAGGTGTTACACGTCGCTTGTCATCCAGGGTTTTTGGTTGGGAAAAACCCGGCAGCGTTTTTCCACCGTGACGTTTCCATAACAGAAAGAGATGGGGGACAGAACAGATTGTGTGTACTCTTCAACGTTCTTACTCTCAAACAGGGTCCAGTTGGTGACACTGAAGCAGTCTTGCAATTGGGAGACAGCGTGTTCTGGCCAGGTGTTGATCCTCTTTATGAGGGGTTTGGATCTCTTTCTGATGGGGACTTAGGCTGGGACGAGGTGGAGTGAGAGATGGTCTGATTGTTCAATATGAGGCTGTGGCACTGCTCTGTATGCGTTTTTGATGTCGCAGTAAACATGATCTAAAATGTTCTCCCTGGTGGGACATTTGACAAACTGATAGAATTTAGGGAGAACTGTCCTTAAGCAGGCTTGATTAAAATCACTAGCGATAATGTGTGCACCATCTGGATGAGTCTTCTGTAGCTTAGTGATATTGTTATGGAGGAGAGACAAAGCTATGCTAGTGTTAGCATCGGGGGCTATGTAAACAGCTGTAATAGTTACCACCGTTAGCTCCCGTGGTAGGACAAAGGGACGACATAAGATGGTCAGATAGTCCAGATAAGGGGAGCAGTGACTGTCTAGCACACAACTGTGTGTGCACCAGTTGTCATTGGTGTAGATCAGCAGCCATCCTCCCTTGTTCTTACCGGAGTCTCTGTTTCGATCATGACGATGTGCTGAGCGTCCCGCTAGCTGCACGGCTAGCTCAGGTATCGCCGGGGAGATCCATGTTGCTGTGATAATCATCACAGAACAGTCACGCACAGTTATGAGTGGCTAACCGGAGCTCCAGGTTGGGCATCTTGTTTGTGATGGATCTGATGTTCGTCAGGAAAAGGCTGGGGAGCAGAGGTTTGTGTGGGTTCCTTTTTAGTCTGGCTAGTAGGCCACCACGGCAACCTCTCCTTTGTTTCCAGTCTCGCCGCCGTCGGCGCCTCTTGGTCGGATGACGATCCGTGGAGAGCCGGGGGCTCTGGCCATGTAGTCCGGGATGGTGTACTGCTGTTGAAAATGATCCATAGTTAGCGAACTGCATTCTAAACCCACATTTATCAGGTCCTGTCTGTCGTAGGTAATCCTTGTGTGGCATAGTGTGGTAGAGAGAAAAAAAAGGAAAGCACAGAAGCAGAAAAAACACATAGTGGAGAGCAAGAGCCGCAGCTACTACGAGCGCCGCCAGCATCAGGGGGTTGGACTGGTAGCAAGTGAGAGGGGAACACTGCACCTTTGACACAAAATTGCAGCTGAATAATGGCATCACACAAACAATGCCAATCTGATGACATATATTATCATATCAATAGCACCACCAAATGGCAGTGTTCAAAATCTCACAATATCAAATACTCAAGATCGAAACAACAACGTGACAACAATAACAACAATGCACGTCTCATGGCATGAACGGCGCACACCCCATATGCAAAGCCACCACACACACCCACACACGTATCACCAGTTGCGCATTACAGAAATTCCACTATAATTCAAACAATATGTAAACTACATTATCAATTACAAGTTAGAATAAAAATAAAAAAGACTGACCGCTCACTTCTTGAAGAGGAATGACGCTCTGCTGACCTTCATGTGCGCAAACCAGTGCTTAAAATCAACTAATGGGAAGCGCTCTGGGTCCCTGAACTTCTGGCCCCACTGCCGAAACTGAACTGTGCGCTGTACACGAGCATGCACGCGCAGCAGTTCAGCAATACACAACACTGCAGGCACTGGGAGGATATCTCGGCCAGGCCTCATCGACCGGAAACTGAGGACGTGCAGCATCCGGCACAACCAACTATTCAGATACAACTACACGATGTGTCTACAGTGGAAATTGCGTTCATCAAATGAAAACTGCGGACGTCTCATTTGGGACAACGTTGAATTTATTATTAACTTGTGCTTCACCACATTTTTGACACAGGAAAACATAAAAGCTTATAATCCTCCCTTGCACAGAAGCGCCCTCTGGTGGGGCACGGCCTTAATGCAAAGACACCGCTGCACTTGTATATGACCTATTTATGTAGCGATAGCAACCATTAGCTTACCCTCATTCGCTGTCTCTTAGCGTCTCATAACATCTCATATTCAGCTTCATACTGTTGTATGGCTTTCCAAACTTTTCTGTACTTCTCCACAGTTTTTCATCTCACAGCCTGTAGCCTTTTCTGCCGATCTTCTATTTTGTGCATGAATAAAAGCCACAGACCGAGCAGCATGTACAACATCACCTCCATGTCCTCCATTGTTTGTGTGCTTGTGTGTGTGTCGCATATAAGACATCACAGCAGTTTCGCGCAGCCGTGTTGTAGCTGTGTTGAGTAGGTACTTTTTTTGTAGTGGAAATGCATCCTAAACCGTGCCTTCCTGAGGCGGGCCGGTACCATAGTGGAAAAGGGCCATAACTGCAGCCTGTTAAAACGACCCGCCATATTACTTGCATTATCACACGCCTAGCCTCTGCAGTTTGAGAGATCTAAGCCTAAACTGTTGTGAATAGCCATTACAGTATTGGCCAGACTCTCCCCTGTGTGACTCTCAATTGGCTCAAAGCAAACAAATTGCTCAATTAAATTCCCCTCTGTAAAATGTATACACATTATGACTTACTTGCGTTTAGTGAATTCACAGAGCTTTTAGGTTAGCTTCCCCACACGTTATCCCATACTCCACAAGTCCACTTAGCATTAGCAAGTTAGCATACAGCCATTATCTGTAAATATACAGACATTTTAACAAAACATTTCTCTGACCAACATGTGCAAACAACCGCATAAGGTGCATGTTCCACTCTTTAAAAATCTAGCTATTATAAGGCATATTTACCAACCTGTGATACAGAATAGAAGAGACACACACGTTCGTCTGGTGTTTACTTCACGGCAGGATTTATTCTCCCTCTGTGTGCGTAGTGATACTATTCGATACCCCTCGAGAACAGCGCCCTCCAGCATACAATAAAAGTGCAATTAAATTTGTCTTTAGCTACTGCTTATGGCACAATACAAATAAAAGTATATATGTGGGTATCGTTTTTCCACAAATTAACCCTTTACAAAACCAAAAATATTACCTGTAGATGGTGAATTATATTATCCAGTCATGGGAAACTCTTTCACCATTTGGTAGATGACAGTGCAGCAGATCATTAGTGATGGTGTGCACTTTACCATCCAAGCCATCGCCACATGTTGAAGCTGGATATTTTCTCCTTTTGTTATGAAAGGCAGCACGTCCACGATCGACAAGGACAGCTTGAGCATATTCGCTTATTTCACCCCACAATGCCCAGTCCGAAACTCTGTAGCTGAAAACTGCCAGTGTTATAACAGCAGATTTCTGAAAGCTGAATAAATGCACACCCATGCCACCCATCTTTTCCTCTTATGCTTGGAGCAACCACTTCTTACACGAACCTGTCTGTTCAGTCAGCGCTATGTCATACGCGACCCTAGGACTTGGCCGTTACCATGGTTTCCATGTTTCCAAGTATTCCTTTCGGTAAATAAAAAGTAGCGCAATTTCTATTGGTTGTAGAGGGTGTCACTTGAAATATGAACACAAATTATTTTAGGGGAAGATTTTCTTTTCCCTAAACTTTTGGCTGGGCCCTATACTGTATATGCCTGTGCCCATAATGCTCATTGGGTTATCCAGCCGTGCTTATAGTGAGAAACTCACCTGCTGCACCTGTTAAGTTAACTTGAGGACAGTATATTATTATTCCAGTAGGTGTCAGTTGCTGGTTACACTGAAGTCTGGTGGTGTATTGTGCACCAAACAGTCAGCTCAGAGTATGTGAGACAGTCTTATGAACAAGTCATGAGTGCACCGTTACTGACTCTCTGTGTCATTTCAGGTGAGTATTAAAGTGCATAAGCACCATGTAGTCTCCCAAGGTTAATATAAACATTATAAATGAGTTGTGTTGTTGTGTTTTAGCCTGTTGTTGGCAGAAAAGTGGGAAAGCTAACTGTCGTAGTGTGTGTTTGTTGCTGTTATTGTCTATGAAAAAGACAAATATTGAAGTGAGTTAAATGCACATATTTACTTTATAGATTGTTCATTTGCGTTTCAATACATTGACCAAACAGGAAGTCAGCTCAGACTGTGAGACAGTTTTATGAATGCAAGCAAATCATGAGTGCACCGTTAAGACATCTCTCTCTGTGTCATTTCAGACCAATAAAAACAATTGTGCCACACATGTTCAACCAGATGCTCAAATAGTACATAATATATAACATAAAAATCAAGGGTGAGAAGCCCCAACTGTGTCATACCAAAGATGTGAATATTGGTACCTTCACCCTCCACTCACCACATAAAATGGTGTGATCAACTCTGTGATCAACCAGCATCTCATCTGCATCCTATCCAGACAGTAATGGTGTGTTTACACTGGCTCTACTCGCCTCGCCTCACCACAACACGGTTAAGTAGCATTTCCGCTAGCATAGCACCTGGTACCAAGTACTCTTTACGATGCGTGGCGTCGCCAGACTGCCGGTCACTGATTGGTCAGAGTGCCGTCACAGGAAGAGACGTCTGACACGAACAGTGCCGAACTGTAGATCAGTTCAAACTACTTAACAATTTGAGTAGAGCCGGTGGAATCATGTCATAAGACTCCCAGGCTGTATGTACAACAAACACTGGAGATAAGCCCTAGCTGAATGTTCCTGATGTTGTTGCAGTTCATGTTGTTGCAGTTGATGTTCCTGTCATTAAAAAGGTTGATTTTTTTATCATACCATCAAACTTGTAGGTGTGAACACATTCATCGGTAGAAGTTAAATGGAGGCTTATTTTTCTTCTCGGCTAAGTGGCAAAGGCACTTAAGCAAAAGCAGCAGATCCTCTTGAAGTTTCACTGGTGCTGTGGTCATTATTATCTTCCTCAGAGTCTCTGGATTATTGTATTTCATGGTCTGTATTTCATCCGGCTTGTCTTTTAGGATTCCGTATGTGTTGACTACAAATTCAATGAACGTGGGGTGAAGTGTGATTTTGTATCCCAACTGTTTCAACTGCTCCATCAGTTCAGTATACCTCTGAGTAAGATACAGCTGATAGCCTTTATCCACCTTCCCTGACAGTGGATGTATGCTCAGCTCTATGATCTTGTCTGGTATGTTAAGTGTTTTGAAACCATAGAACCTTTTCTGACCCAGGAAGACATGTGACAGAATACTTCTATCTAGTTGGTGGGCAATCTCTCCCAAGATCCTTTCTTTTACATTATGAGGATATTCAGCTGGGCAGCCAAGCTCACTTGTGTCAATACAGATTGAGTTTTGTATGAAAGACCTAAGGTCAATAGGGGATGAGGTTCTGTATACATGTTTGCTTCTGTGCAAGTCTTCACTGGATTGTCTCTCATCATAAGTGGTCTGGCACAGACTGCGTGGGTTTCCTTCTGTTGACTCCCCTAGAATTTTGCTGAAGCTGTGAATCCGGCCTGTCAGGTCATTGACCATCAACTTCATCTTGTCATTTTCATGTTTGAGTTGCTCATTTCTTGACACCAAGGCAGCAATGGTTTGCTCCGGGTCCATTGTGAGCCTTCCAGTTTAACAGCTGAACTACAATAAAAGGCCTCTCAAAAATATGCCTCTAAAGCTCCAACTTCTGCAATTTACAGCACTGTAATGATAATCTGCAATAAAGTTGCTTTATGCTACATAACATAAAAGGCGCAAATACATTTCAAAGGAATGAACTGAATGTAACATGGAGTTTGAATGTTCTCCCTGTGTGTACGCGTGGGCTTCCTCCCACAGTCCAAAAACATGCAATATAAGGATTTGGTTTGGTCACTCTAAATTGACCATAGGTGTGAATTTAAGAGTGAATGGTTGTTTGTCTCCATGTGTGTGGCCCTGCGATGGACTGGCGAACTATCCAGGGTGTACTGCACCTATCGCCCTATGACAGCTGAGATTGGCACAGCACCCCCCGCGACCCTCTGGTGGAGGATAAAGCGGTAGATGATGGATGGATAGTAACCATTGTTAGGCACAAGACTTTTTGTTCATAGCTGGGTCAGTCACGATTTTTTTTTAAAATTGTAGTTAAACTGAGCGACGGTAGCTCAGTGGTAGAGTGAGCAAGGGTTGTGGGTTTGATTCCCGCCTCCGCTAGTCTACATGCCGATGTGTCCTTGGGCAAGACACTGAACCCCAGCAGCGTGGGAATGGGTATGAGTGATAGAAAATGTGCCGCACATAGATGCACTGTATGAAAGTGTGAGTGAATGGGTTTGAATGGATGCATGGCAAAACTGTAGTGTAAAGCAGCTTTGAGTGGTCATCAAGACTAGAAAAGCACTATAAATACAGACCATTCACCATTTAGTTTTTTTTAGAGCTTGAGATTAAATATCAAGACAGTCTTCTTGTCGTTCTTCCAATTTCACCAGAAGTTTTCAGTGAAACTTTCCTGCATCTTTAAGAAAATCATCAAATTATATTTCAAAATGTATGGTTTACCATGGTTGTATGGTTCTAAGAAATGAAAAAAACTATGGTAAACCCAAAACTGCAAAAAGAATCCCATAGGAAATTCATGGATAACACCAAAGGCAAAGGCATCAAAGGCAAACACACAGGTTTGTGCAGCTAAAACCACCACCAAATATTTTCAATAATAATAAAACACAAATAATGAAAAATAATTACCCCCTCTTTTACTGCAGATCCCAACCCAAACTCACCCACTTGTCCCAGTACTCCGCAACCTGGTACCGGGAAGCCTATTTAAGAGACTGAAACATTGGCTGAGCAGGAGAGAAAACGCAGGGAAAAATTAAGGGTCACAACAAAAAAACAACATGATCAACTGATCCCCTGACAAGGTTTTACTACTTCAAGGCAGAGGTGCCCGGAGACAAGGCATCTGCCAGGACATTGTCTTGCCCTTTAATGTGACGAATGTCAAGATCATAACCCTATAGAAATAACGACCATCTGACGAGTCTCTGGTTTGGGGATCTAAAGGAACCCAAAAATGTCAGAGGGTTGTGGTCTGTATAAACCACGAGGGGTGCCGTTCCACCAACATATACCTTGAAATGTTCCAGGGCTAAGATGAGTGCTCAGGTTTCCTTCTCAATCACAGAATAGTTTGCCTGATGTTGATTAAACTTTCTGGAAAAGAAGCAAACTGGCTTTAACAACCCCTCATCACCCGTCTGGAGTAGGACGGCACCCGCCCCAACCTGGCTGGCATCTACCTGCAGCACAAATGGTCTGTCGAACTCAGGAGCTGCCAACACAGGAGAAGAACAGAGCAAAGACTTGACATTTTCAAAGGCCTGCTGACAATCAGTAGATCACACAAACTTAACTTTAAACTTTAATAGTTCAGTTAACGGAAACACGACTGTGGAGAAGTTTTTACAGAAACTTCTGTAATAGCCAACCAAACCCAGGAAACGTTGGAGCTCCTTTTTAGTGGTAGGTTGTGGAAATTCAGACACTGCCAGTACTTTCGCCTGCACAGGAACCACATTACCCTGCCCAACCACACGGCCCAGATAAGTTACAGTCGCCCGACCAAACTCACACTTTGCCAGGTTAACTGTTAACTGTGCTTCAGTCAACCTCTCAAACAATGCTTTTATTCTCTGTAAATGAGAATGCCACGTGTCACTGTACACAACCAAGTCATCCAAATACACTGAACAGCCCTCTAAACCATCTACAACCCGGTTCATAAGCCGCTGAAAAGTGGCCGGAGCATTCTTAAAACCAAAAGGCATAACTGTATAGGAGTAGAGGCCTGATGGGGTCACAAAAGCAGCAATCTCTTTTGCACGTTCTGACAAAGGGACCTGCCAATAACCCTTAAGGAGATCAAATTTGGAAACAAACTTGGCTGAACCCACCCCGTCTATGCAGTCGTCCATGCGTGGTAACGGGAATGAATCAGATTTGGTGACAGCATTAACCTTTCTCATATCTGTGCAAAACCGCAGAGTGTAATCTGGTTTTGGCACCAACACACAAGGAGATGCCCAGCTGGAGGAGGACGGTACTGCAATGTCATTTGCCAACATATAATCAATCTCAGCATTCAAATGTTTAAGCTTGACAGGACTTGTGCGGTAAAATCGCTGTCTAATCGACTGAGCTTCACCCACATCAATATCGTGCTCAATCCAGGTGGTACGGGATGGCACGTCACTAAAAAGCTGTGGAAATTTTCCGATCAGTCCCACCAATTGGACACGCTGTGACTCAGGCAGATGAGCTAATGAAGAGTCCAGGTTGCACAAAGAATCAGAGTTTTTCAATCTGCCACTCACCAAACTGTCATCAGGCTCAGGGACACTATCTAGTGTTTCGGTTACGCTCCAAGTGTCCACAGCGAGCACTGGACCCACATCACCCTTTATGGCACTGTCACCTTTCAAACGCTGATAATACGGCTTTAGCAGGTTAACATGGTACAGATGAGAAGACTTTCTTCGACCTGGTGTAGCTATAAGATAGTTCAAATCAGAGACTTTTTCTATTACAGTATAAGGGCTGGAAAATTTTGCTTGGAAAGGTGAAATAACCAGCGGCGTCAAAGCCAGGACCTGATCCCCAGGACTAAACTCATGGCGCTCTGTACCCCGGTCATAGTGAACTTTCATTTTGGTCTGAGACTGCCCCAGTTTCTCCTTAGCCAACATCCCTGCCACAAATAACTTGTGTCGAAACCCATTTACAAAGTCGATCAAATTTCGTGGAGCTTCAGTGGGAACCAACCCAATTTTCAGCGCTGTCAGCGGTCCGCGCACAGAGTGCCCAAATACCAAGTCATTCGGGCTAAAGCCCGTACTCTCATGCACTGCTTCTCTTGCCGCTAGCATTAACCATGGGAGACCTTCCTCCCAGTCCCGATCTAATTCCGTGCGAAAGGCATGCAGCAATGATTTAAGCGTCTGATGGAACCTCTCTAACGCGCCTTGGCTTTGCGCATGATATGCAGTGGACCGATTATGGCGAACCCCCAGTGTTTTCAACACCTGAGCAAACATGTGTGAGCAAAAATTAGACCCCCGGTCACTTTGTATGACTTTTGGTATCCCAAACACTGAGATGAACTGAGAAAGTGCTTTAACAACAGATTTAGTGGTGATGGATCTAAGTGGATAAGCGGCAGGGTAACGAGTGCTTTGACACATTACAGTTAACAAATACTTGCAACCTTGTTTAGCACTAGGCATTGGACCAACACAGTCTATAATCACAGTCTATATCAGGAATAGGCTGCAAAGGTGCGGGTTTTATACTTTCGGTTTGCCGGTCAGCTGACAGACATGACACGTCTTCACATATGCAGCCACATCCTTCTTGGCACGCGGCCAAAAAAAATGTTTGAGGACATATGAGTAAGTTTTACGCACCCCAAAGTGACCACTTTCATCATGTGCCGTTTTTAAAACTAGTGACCGAAAATCTCGCGGCACCACAACCTGAAACACAGGCTCACCCACAACGTCTCCATCACAAGGCAGCCATTTACGGAGTAAGAGACCATCCTGAACAAAATAGGCTTGAGCTACCTCTTCCATCTGACCACGCAGCAAAACTTGATTCCACAACGTGGACAGCGGAGTGTCAGATTTTTGTGCCTTAACCCACTCATCTTTAGACACAAATGAGGGCAAATCAAACGGCACCGGTTCTCCAGAGGACACAGACTCACGGCTACTCTGAGCGCGCGTCACAGCACAAACCTGCAGCGTTGAACTGTCAGATTCCACCTCTAATGGTTTGGACACAACCACAGGTGACGGAGGACCACTAGGCCAGACTCGGCCGCCACAGACGTCATTCCCCAGAATCATTGAGACACCTGGCAAAGGTAACGCTGGACGTACACCCACAGAAAACACACCTTTAACAAGGTCACAGTCCAACTCCACATCATGTCGCGGCACTGGTACAAAGCCTAGCTCCATACCACGCATCACAATGAAATCACCCAATTGTGTATCATTGGAAAATGGAAGCACCGACTGCACAATGAATGAGTGTCTAGCTCCTGTGTCTCGCAACACTTTAATATTAACGCTCTCGTCACTGCCCACCAAGGACACTCGTGCGTCAATAATAAATGGTTCAAACCCAGACCTGTCACTGTCATCCATATTTACGGTCTTGTTTCGTCCGCTTGTGCACAACATGGCCAGACCTGGGGTAAACACATTTTTACTTTTTAACAAAGGGCATTGATCTTTCCAATGACCCTCTCTACGGCAAAAATGACACACGTTGGAACGTTCAGGGCGCACAAAAGCTGGCGTTCTCCCAGCCGGCGTAGGTTTAGAAAATCTGCCATCACTACCTTTAAACCCCGCTCCTGCACGCATCTCAGTGAAACTACTCCTGTGTGTCAAAACAAAATCATCTGCCATCTCGGCCGCTCTAAGTGCTGTAGCTGGATCCCTCTCATTCAAATAGGCATTTACGCGCTGAGGAGCAACATTTTTAAACTGTTCCATTACAATCAGTTCAGACAGATGCTCAAATGTGGTAACTTTTTGTGCGGCACACCAGCGGTGAAAGTGAGTCGATAAGTCACGCACAAATTCAACATTTGTCTGCTTATCCCCTTTAACCCAGTATCTAAACCGTTGGCGATACGCTTCTGGAACAATTCATATGCCTTAAGGACAGCTGATTTTACAGATGCATATGTTAAACTGTCCTGCGAGCACACAGCCGAATATGCCTCCTGCGCTTTGCCCGTGAGGACACACTGCAACAGGAGAACTTTATCTGCATCTGCCCACTGTTTTGCCTCGGCTACGTGCTCAAACAAAATGAAAAAAGTGTCTGGATCAAATTTTGGCACAAGGCGCAGACTCGCCGTCAGGTCTCTGGCCTCACGCTCGGCTGCAAACCCTGACGCACCAACAGACGTTCTATCGCGGTCAGAAACCCTCAGTTTTGTCCGCTCAACTTCTAATTGCAACTCCAACAACTCCTTTTGCTGCTCAAACGAGAGCACACCAGTCTGCCTCACCAACACCGCCTCAGCAGGTTCTTTATGCAACACACCTCTCTCAAACAAAGATAGCAAAACAAACATTTTTAGCTCATCTTTAAGCAATCCCTCTTGTAACACTATATCATAGTACTCAGCAATTTCAACCAACTGATCCTTTTTACAGGAGTCCAAAAACACTGCACTGGGCGCTTCATAAAAAGCTGATGAACTGTCCATATTCCACCTCAGAGTCAGATCCTTACTGATAGACACACAATTGAGCACACAAAAGCCCCCCGGTTAATTCCCCTAACTGCCTAACCCAGATCTTACTAAACTTACCCTAGTCTTCATGCGGTTCTGCAGCGGGCTGATTAAGCACAAAACCTGCGGGACCCCACGACCCCACGGAGTGCCCCCGAGAAGGTTGCCAAGGCAACCAACACTAGCCGCTCCCCACAACACTACAAAAAAACAAACTGACACAATCCCAAAGGAGAAAGTGTCCTTAAGCCTAACGGGAACCACCGGACATGTGCATCGACTCAGTAACTCACCAACCTCTGACTGGTGAAAAACTCTCCCTGACCTGCAAACAAATCAAACAAATTAATTACAATGGACGAGCCCCCATTTGTCAAGACTGGCTCAGATGACTTGACAAAAACACAGGTACAAGAGAGATGCCGGCAATTTATCATTTATTTATAATCAAAATAATAGTCTAAACCAATTATAACCTATATCTGTAATCAGGTGAATCAGTTGTAAATGCAGGTGTATGGATGTGTGTGAGTGTTGGATGTGAAACTAAGAACAAAACAATGTGAACTGCAGGACGCCAGGCTGGAAATGGTGAAAAGGCGAGCACGGCTGGACTGTTGGGCTTTAAAAGGCACAGCCCCGCCTCCTTGGTAACTGCACACACCTGTGATGCATAGGCTTGATTGCCTGCCTGCCTGTGTGAAACAAAGAGAAAGGGAGAGAGGCACACCTACACAACCCCACCCACTCGGGGTCGTCACACTTAAGAAACAGCAATCACTTGAATTCATTTGCACAGCCTAAACAAAGCATTATCCCCAACCTTAAGCAGAACCACTCAATGTCTAACCCGAACCTAAGACTGTGTCAGCTCCTACAAGGATGCTCTCTCCCTGGCTAGGACTGACTACTACTCTACTGTTGTCAGGTCCCAGCAAAACCACCCCAGGGCATTATTCTACACCATCACCAGACTGCTTTCCCCCCGTACTGGCCCCCACCCCCCTGCTGACTCGGACCTGACTTGCTTCAAGTTTCAGGACTTTTTTCAGGCTAAGGTTGAGTCTGTCCACCAGCAGCTACAATCGTCTCCCTCTACCTCCTGGGTGTCTCTGTCCCAGGATGTCACTTCCTCTGTCTCTTCTCCTTCCCTTTCCTCCCTAAATCCAGTTGACACCACCTATATTGCTGAGTTGGTCACCAAGGCGAAGGCCTCCACATCAACATCCTGGTCTTGCTGGATCTCACCTCAGCCTTCGACACTGTTTCCCACTCTATTCTGCTGAAGCGCCTTTCCACTCACCTTGGACTCAACGGTACTGCTCTGTCCTGGTTCCACTCCTACCTCTCCGACAGGAAACAGTTTGTCTCCATTCATGGTTCATGCTCCCACCCGCCCTAGTCAACCACGGTGTTCCACAAGGTTCTGTCCTTGGCCCTCTTCTTTTCTCCATCTACATGCTCCCCGACAGATTATTCGCCACCATGGTCTTAACTTCCACTGCTATGCCGATGATACTCAACTCTACCATAGCACATCTCAATCCACTCAGCACCCTCTACAATCACTCATCAACTGTTTAAAGGAAATTAAATCTTGGCTGACCTCTAACCTGCTCCAACTAAACAGCCGGAAGACAGAGTTAATAGTGGTTGGTCCAAAGTCTCTCCTCAACAAGGTGGGAGATCTGGTCCTCTCTGTTCCATCACCACTTCACTGCCCACAGAGGTTCGTAACCTGGGTGTCATTCTGGACTCTACTCTATCGTTCGACACACATCAAATCACAAAATCTGCATTTTTTCACCTCAAAAATATCTCTCGGCTCCGGCCATCGCTCACTGACTCTGTCGCTGAGACCCACATCCATTCCTTCATTACATCACGCCTGGACTACTGTAATGCCGTCCTGTTTGGGGTCCCAAAGAAAACCTGGATAGGCTCCAACATGTCCAGAACTCTGCTGCTAGGGTTCTCACTCGGACCAAACCTTGGCAACACATCACCCCCACACTGAAACAACTACACTGGCTCCCTGTTAAGTTCCGGATCACCTTCAAGCTTCTCCTCCTTTGCTACAAGTCTCTCCATTCTCTCGCTCCACATTATCTCTCCGACCTCCTCCATGTACACCGTCCCTCCCGGAACCTGCGGTCTGCTGACCTAGGTCTCCTCTCTGTTCCCCGGACCTGCAGGCAAAGCTTTGGCAACAGGGCTTTCAGTGTCGCTGCTCCAACCCTCTGGAACTCACTCCCTCTGGCTGTTCGCCAGGTACCAACTCTGGAGTCTTTTAAATCTCTGTTGAAGTGACACTTGTTCCAGCAAGCTTTTGCCACCTGACTGTTTGTTTTCTTCTTTGTTCTCAATTGTACAGCTCTATAAATCTAAGCTATTACTATTATTAACCTCAATTCCAATTTTAACCCAGGTCCTCACAAATTAAGTTCTGCCTCATTAGGACCAGGTTTTGGTCTCTATGAGGACTACCGGTCCTGAAAAGGTCAGTGTTTATGCCAGACAAGATCTTTTAAGATCCAGTGTGAAATAATTTGTGACATCTAAGGCTTTTCTTCTTCCCCTTTCCTTTCCTGCATGCTTCAGGGAACTATGGTAACCTTCATACTGGAAAGATTTCACTTTTAAACCAAGTTGGGTTCAAACCACGTAATGTATGATCTGGTTGGCTTGTCCATTAGCGCTGCTGTAGAAAATGTCAGCACAAGATAGCAGTCTCCGTAAAGCAAGGCCCTTGTCTCATGTAAAAGGTTTTTTTAAGGCTATGAAAATCAAAACCAAAAAGATGAACACATCTTTTTTGAGCTCTCCTCTCCGTTTTGTTCTCTTATTATCCAGTCAGTGATTTATGCATGTCGATCCAGTTCCTGTGTGTTTCACGCACCGTTGAGGATCCCCTTTCCTTATCTGCCTAAGTGCTACATCTGTTCTAATAAAGACTGTTACTTACCACCGTTCCTCAGTGGCGAACCGTGAGCACTACAGCTGGGCCTTCACCTCAGCCATCATTGCCGAGAAAATAAATAATCGCGGAAAAAAAGCAACAGTATGATGAATTGAAAGCGTTAAACAACTGCAATTCTTTAATTAACGATGACAAGGATGTAAACAAATAGACCGTAACATCAATAACATTCCCCGCAACAAGATACATTCTCAACATTAACTCATAAAACTGGAGGCCATTATGGCAACATTGTTGAAATTAAACAAACAGCCAAAATCTGGAGATATAAAATGAGGTCACCCAGTGACGCTGCTGACACGAACACCGAGGCTCATTTCATCACCATGGACAGCGCTATGAAATCTCGGCGCACAACAAACCATACACACATTGAGAAATAAATTCATGGGCATCCTCAAACTACAATACAATTTCAAATGCACAAGCCGGTAATACAAAGACTATTTTTTAAGATACAATGAAGTGTGGGATCCTACCTCGGCTAGCGCGTGTCGGCTCTCACTTTCGCCACGCGGCACAGTCCACCGGCGGCCGGGGAAAGGACCCATGAGGGTATCCTTCCGCACATTCTTAGTTTTTAGTGTGTGTATGTGTTATTTTTCCTTTTCCCTAATAGGAGTGTCAGAGCCACTCAATACACTGTAATGCAGTGCATATTGTAATGAAACGTCAAACGGATGAAGTACCCAGCCCTTTTCAAATTTTTACAAACCTGGCTTTTATAAACAAAGTGATGCCCTTGATGTGGCTTACAACATAGGCCTACCTTACATGAAAACAAAATCCTTTCCTTGTGAAGTGGGCGATGGCAGCGTAGTAAAGTTTGTCCTTTGACTTGAGTTCCAAAAGAAGTCCTTTCCCTATGGACATCAGTACCAAAGCTCCCAGGTGATCCTGTCCGGTACTGTTTCTGGCGTGCGTCTTAATTTGTTTCAGAGCAGAGTAAGACCGCTCCACGGGGAAGGTGGACACGGGGATGGTCAGCACCAGGCAGGTGAGGGGATACAGCTGCGTTAAGTGTCAGAAAGTGCAGCAGATCTGTTGGGCTCCTTGCCTCAAAGTTTGGCAAGGTTTGTACATGACTGTCATTTAAATCTAGAGCCTGGGGAAGTCAAAGTGCAGCACGTAGTCTTCACTGTGCAGCTTCCGGTACGCTGTGCGCACATCTCCAACTAATAATAATTTTCGGTCTTGAAATGCCTTTCCACTTTCATCAATCTTTCTTTTAAATCCAGTTCTGGAGTTCGTCTTCCATTTTTTATTACTTGAAGTTTTTCTGTGAAAGGCCGCCTTGACAAAGGCGATGCTATCAAGCTAGCCACAACATCACTCTCTCAACCTCTCTCAGCACTCTGGGGGGCGTGTCGTGTAGTGTGTCTGTGGTCTGCAGACCTGTTAGACCTCTAACAGACCTGTTAGTCTGTTAGACCTGCGCTGTTAGGACTTCACGAAGGCCGTGATTGGTCAATTTGCTCATCACTCTCCAAACTAAAACACATAGCTTGGCCTTCTCCGGGTTCGAGAAGTCCTAACCAATAAATGAGCCAGCTAACCGGGCCTAATAGAGATGGAGGATTCTGATTGGATAACATGTTTCAGGACAGTAACCCTTTCATTGCTGATGGGAACTTGACAGTAAACTTAACTTTAGAACATAGATGAGAGAAATTTTATTAAATGTATTGTATTAAATTAAATAACATAGATTTAATACATTCATATATATGTATATACATATATGTATACACATACAAATTGAATCTAAAAATATTGAATAGATTTTAATCACTACAACTTTGATTAAAAACTATTGATTTACTTAAGTAAATTTAATTAAAACTATTAAATACACTTATTAATATTTACTATGTATCTGAATTTTTTTTTTAGATTAACCAAAGTGATTTACATTTACTAATTTTGAAAATTAGTAAATGTACTTTTAGTAAATTTTACTAAAATGTGAAATTGAGGTTTTCTTTCTAAATATCCACATAAGAATGATTTGGATTCAATAAAGAAAATAAGTTATATCAACTCATATCTTGGATCAATGTTAATTCAACACATTTAAACTGCAATTCTTATTTATCTTTACATAAATTAACTGTTCAAATCAAATTATTATTGGTACAACGTTACTTAAAATCTATTTAATGTTATTAATTGTCACTTTGTTGCTATCATTTTTCTATGTCGTATCTACTTAATATCATGCAGTATCAAGAATTTGCTGAAGTTCAGTAAACAAATTTCCATATGCATAAAAACAGCAGGTAAACATTTATTTGTGCACATTTTTGTTTACACATTTCCAACATTTTTTAAATAAAAGTTAACAATGGCACAAAACAGAGGTAAAGACCCAACATAATATTGTGTGAAGTTATATACATTCTAGGTATATTTCCCGATACCAAAATGTTCATATTTTGTGTTGGTATCACAATCACAACAATTGGATGATTTGATAAGTTTTGTGTTTTGCATTTCAAGTCTATAGAAGACTGTTTATGAAGCCGGTACTTTACCTGAAGTTGTTTTTTAAACGCTAGCAAATAAGAGTGGGTGGTAGCTGATGCTAAAAGAGCCAGACATTTATACAGAACATACACTAATAATAGCAGAGTAAAACATGTAAAACACATGGAAGACATTATTTAAAATGTGTTTCAAAATGAAAATGTTTTATATGAGCTAACTGAATGGTCACATTTTTGAGAATGTCTGATTAAACAATATCTAATTAGCTGACCATTAAGTCACAAACTGCTGTATTACAAAGATATGCACTGATTTAACATACATTTTTATAGACAGTGAAAGGAAGGATACCTTCTATAGGATAGCCTGCAATCTCAATCCTATGGTTCCGCCCTTTGAGTGGAAGAGGTTCAGAAGCCTGGTAAAGTACACTCTAAAAACTGTAACTATACTCCACTCAATTATTTTGGTGAAACATTTTTACACTTAAAAATATTGATTAATACAGTCATCATCATCTACCGCTTTATCCTCCACCAGAGGGTTTGATTAATACAAAACTTGTGAAATCAATTAAATATACCGTTTGAAATGAGTAAATGTCAGTGCAAAATTTAAGTAGATCTGAATTACTTCATTCAGTACCATGACATTGAAAATTGAGTAGATATAACTAAAAGCCTAAGTCAATGCAATAGTAATCCTTGGTCAAAACTACTTGAAAAAATGAGTTGCTATAATTAAAATGCTTGGTAGATGCAACTGAAAAAAACTATCAGTTAAAGGGGACATATTATGCAAAATCAACTTTTTAACCATTTCAATACTTATATTTGGGACTCTGGAGGCCCTACCAGTCGCCAAAGTGTGGAAAAAGAATACTCAGTCATGTTTTCGTGGTCCCCCTTAGTGTAAGTATAGGCAATAAAACATGCAATGTTGAATTCCCTCTGCTTATGACGGCAGCATGCACATTTCACCGCGAATGTTTCCGCCCCACCAGTAAGTTTACTTCGAGAGCTCCACCTTAGCTCCACCTTGTCACTGCGAGAGTGCAGGCGAGGGAGGAAGAGTGGTATTATGTCAACGCGGAGGGACAAGTGTGCTGTTGGTGGCTGCACAGTGGAGCACAGTGTTTTACACAAACTTCCAGCCTCAGAGGATTTTATATTTGAAGCTAATGTGCCGGATAAAGTCAGCAAACATGTGTTTGTGTGTTCGCACCACTTTGCATCAGACTGCTGCCAGCGGTCGCCATATTTAGTCAGCGACCTTATTTCACCGACGTACAAACACACACATTTTTAAGAAATGGTCACATAGAGCTCATAACTGACCATTCTGACACGTCCTAATTAAAAATATTTGGTCAGTATGTCCTCCATGACCAGAGCACAGACTCAGTCTGATATAGTCACACATAGCGGCTTTTATGCAGCTCGCTGCTGGCGATCAGCGGGGTCGAGGTCTCCGGAGCACAGTCACCGGTCTGATACAGTCACATACAGCGGCAGTTTACTCAGCTCGACTTGATCGTTATGTAGGACGTCTCTTCCTGTGATGGCACTCTCGCTGTTTTCTGCGAACGCTGCCGTGTTGATATTGTCAGAGAACTAGTGGAGGGAGGGGGACACAAATGGAGCTGAAGGAACAGGATCTGAGCGAGTGAGCGCTGTAAAGAGGACAAATCAGAAACCCCCTGGAAGAAGTGGGTGTGTTTTTGCCTGTGTCTCATTTGCATATAAAGGGACCATGCACGAAAACCGAGTGTTCTGAAAGGGGCGGGTTTAGCAGAGTTATTGAACTGCTATGGTGCTTCATCCTTATGGTATTTTGACCAAAGCAAGTCACTGACATGTTCATTAGGACACTAGGGAACTATTTTAATGGGGGAAATAGGGTATAATATGTCCCCTTTAACAAAACGAATGTGCTACATTTACTACAAGTTTTTAAGTAAATTCATTTCATAATGGACTTCCAATTATCAAAATAAATGTGAGATATTTACTTAAATTTTGAAAATGTATTTCAGCACATTACATCAGCAATATATCTAATGAAGCCAAATAACAAAAAGAAAAAAATACTATGAGGTTAACTTTTTAAGTACAGATTTATTTATTCACAGTCAATCTGTTCAACATGATGAATAGTTCACAGATTATTAAAGCACCTTGCTGAACTGTACTCAGCAACTACACACAGGTATTTTTTGAGTCTCTGAGCCTTGGTTGAGAGGGTTCCAGGGTCCAGCTCCATCAGCACCTTTTGGAATACCTCAAAGGTATATCTAAGTTTCTTTGGGTACCTAAGGTCTGAGGCATATCTGAGTCCCAGTAAGTAGCAGCAGGCTCTGCTCAGGTCTCCAAGGCTGCTGAGGACAGTGACTCCCTCAGATTTTGAGGAGAGTGACCTTATATTTAAAGGCCACATAGACTGGAAGCTCCAATTAATGCAACATTTGTGTGTGTATCTGCGTCATTACCTCGTTTATGAAACCCTAAAGAGTCAGAACAAACAGTTCAGCCACTGCTGAGAAAATAGGGTTTTATTGTTTTCCTGGGCTCTGTGAAGCGGATCGGCACATCCGTAATTTGATGTCGTCATCAGAAATCCTCACCACTCCTCTCACCACCGTAGCGCCTCCTGGTGCGGCACTAGTCAGGGCACATCCGGTTGCGTACATTCAACCGCAGAAGAAGAAGAACTACTCTCGTTGTAGCTGCTGAGATGCAGAGCATCTACCGTGCCAGAGGGGGAGCTGTGTATCTGAGAGCTGACCTATCTATTACGTCACTTCCATGTACCTGGCCAATCACAGGACAGTGGGAAAGCTCTCGTTGGCTGGCCAATCACAACACAGTCCACGTTCTGGAGGTGTGGTTTTGGTCTGAAACAGCGTGGCTGACAAGAGCATCAGGGAGGAGATATTTTGATCGGCTCGTTTGCAGCGACTAGTAGGTTTTTAACCATAAAAACAAGTTAATATATGTAAGTAGACCTCCATAACTAACATATATGTGTGATACAAGCATTCTATGTCGCCTTTAATAGACATTCATCTTCCCAAGGGTGGACTATCCCTTTAATTTGAAAGCCTGAAAGGGAGCCGAAATGGTTAAATACCTAACTAAGATGATGTGTGATGATGATTGATCTAAATGACATGACCGAAATAAACATATAAATAAATAAAGGTGTATTTACAGAGATTTATTATTTCAAAATGAATTTGTATTGCAGACTAAACTAACAGCTGTCCTTTTTTACGAATTAAATTAAATTAAAATATTGGCGTAAAATAATGCATGTTTTGAGTAGGCTAATAGTGTTTTAAAGGGATCATAACAATAGCTGTACATCTAGTTTGCACTGATTATCTGTAGAATAACCCTAGAAGTGGTCATAACGTTTTGTATTTTCTTTTTTTATATATAATATATTGTCTGTTTATTATCTTGACATTTTCCTGCGTTTTTTCACCTTATCCAGTTGAACTGGAAAGATATACAGTTTTTTAAATCTCTTTAATTAAACACATGGATACACATATTTACATTGTATACATAAAATAAAGACCCAAGAAATAAACATTGGGAACGAAAAATACTTGCTTCCGGTATGCTCGCTTTTATTTTGAAAGGCTTCGAATCAACTTCCGGTCCTGACAGTGCAGGAGACCTCACTGTGCAGGTCTGCAACGAAGGGTCCTGACAGTGCATGTCTGCAGCCAGAGCCCTCTCGACTCTTTTGGGTTTGACACGTATAATAATATATCGTCTGCATAAAGCGACAGATGGTGTTGTTGCCCTTTAATAGAGACAGGTGATATCCTGGGGTGCTGGTGTATTTTTGTAGCTACAAGGTAGGGGGACATGTCTAGTTCCACGGAGTAGTGGGAATTCAGAGGAGACATCGTGGTTTGTAATAACACAAAATCCTTATCCAGTCTGTAAATATCTTCCCAAAGCCAAATGCTTTAAAGGCCTCAAACATGAATGGCCACTCAACCTGGTTGAAGGCCTTTTCGGCATCAACTGATATTACAACTGTTTCTGTGTCATGTTTAGAGTAGTATGTTGAATAAATTAAAATAAATATGCCTATTAGGGATAAAAACCTGTTTGATCAGGATGCACAAATTTATGAATATGTGTTTTTAAGCGATTTTCTTATCAGTTTTGTTTTGTTTGGAACCAGTGATATTGGTCTGTAGGATGAGGCTTCCAGCTTGTCCATGTCCTTTTTTAGAATTAGTGAGATGTTTGCTCTATAGAATGTTCAAGGTAATCTGCCATGTGCTGCAGTGTGCTTAAACATATGCAGTGGGGCTAATTCCTTGTAGAAACATTTGTAAAATTCTGTAGTGAAGCCATCAGGCCCAGGTGTTTTGTTATTTGGAGACTCTTTAATTGCTTGTATAATCTCTTTAATAGAGATCTCCTTATCGAGCAGTGTTACTGCTTCAGGGCTCAGCTGAGGCAGATTTAATTGGGAAAGAAATTATTTAGTTCTGTCAGTGTCATTGTTACCATTTGACTTGTAAAATTTTGAATAAAATTCCTTAAAATGTGTGTTAATTTCTTTAGGGTCTGTGAGAATAGTTCCCGATTCTGATTTTATTTTGTGTATAGCCCTTGAGGATTGAATGTGCCTCAGTTGTCGCGCTAGTCATTTCTGTGGTTTGTCGCCTATCTCGAATTGCATCTGTTTGATTCTATTTAACTGCTTATTGACCTGAGAGGATAAAATTGTATTATATTGTTGTTTCAGAGAGATTATTGAGTTCAGGGTGTTGAGGTCCGACGAGACTCGGTATGAATCTTCGAACTCAGCAATGGACTTGTGCATTTCCACTGATCTATTTTCTGACTGTTTTTTCCTACTTGCCATAAAAGAAATGATGTTGCCTTTGAGCATGCCTTAATAGCTTCTCATAATGTTGAGTCATCAACATCTCCTGTGTCATTTGTAGCTTTCTGACATAAATTTCAAGAATGTTTTCTCCTGTGTGAGCACTCTTGCAGTGTTTAAATCTGATATCAAGGGACACTGGAGCATGGTCACTTAACATGTTATGGTAATGCGAGGTTACAACATTGGGAATCATTTTAGAGTCTAGCAGCATGAAGTCAATCCTTGAGTAAGAATTATGCACTGGGGAAAAAAAAGAATAGGCTCTAGTTGCAGGATTACGCAGTCTACAAATATCCATCAGATTTAGACTGTGCATAATGTTTTTTAGGACCTCACCGGTTTACTATTTACTGGTCCCTTTTGTGATTGCTTTTTAAAGAGGCGTCAATAACACAGTTAAAGTCACCCCCCACTATAATGTTTGTATCACCTACGTCTGGAATCCTATTTAAAATTGCTTGAAATTAATAATTGTGAGCTGGAACATCAGAGGCCTAAATCATCCAGTCAAAAGAGGGAAAGTACTGGCACATTTGAAAAGCTTAAAGGCAGATATTATTTACTTACAGGAGACGCACATTAAAAATACAGCCAAACATAAACTACGCATGGAATGGGGATATTTGATATTCCAATCAAATTTCGGGGGTTGGAGCCAGAGGAGTAGCCATCATTATTAACTTGGTTGCAAGAACCCTATTGAAACTGCAAAGATTATTCTTATTAGGGTTCGAGCAACAAGGTTGCAAGAACCCTTTTGAAACTGGAAGGATTATTAGGGTTCGAGCAACTTGGTTGCAAGAACCCTTTTGAAACTGGAAGGATTATTAGGGTTCGAGCAACTTGGTTGCAAGAACCCTATTGTAATCACTAGAGTTATTAGGGTTCGAGCAACAAGGTTGCAAGAACCCTATTGAAACTGGAAGGATTATTAGGGTTCGAGCAACTTGGTTGCAAGAACCCTATTGTAATCGTAAGAGTTATTCTTCTTCCGCCTTCCAAATGAATCGCGTTTTTGAGGCCCTGAACATGCCCCAAAACTCACCAATTTTTGCAACCGCATCAGACCTGGTGTAAATGTACGTTTATTAGTGTATCGGGGAATGTGCGTTAAAAAATGAAAGTGGGCGGGGCAAATAACTGCTCCACCCCCTAAAACGCGTGGGCCTGAGAAGCACGTTTAATGTACATGCATGAAACTTGGTACACACGTTCCTTAGGTCGGGCCAGTCAAAAAAGTCAACGTAGCCGAAGCTCTAAAACAAACAGGAAAGCCGCCATCTTGGATTGAAAGTTCATTTTTTGCTGATTTTGGCCATATCGCACCATCGGTATTTGAACGAACTTGTCCTAGAGCTTTCATGGTATCACCTTTAAACTTGGTGGGGTCACTGTGGACAAGTTGAGGATCTAAAGTTACTAAAAACCTTTTAATAAGTATCATGGCGTATGAGAAAGGGGCCGGCAAAATTGGTGAAAATTTAAATTTTTCGCCACAGGCAACAAAACTCTTATAACTTTGCGATAGAAGGTCACATCCCAACCAAATTACATAGGGTTGATGATGGACCATTGCTGAAGAAGTCTGTGAAAAAACCGTACATTTTTAGCACAGCGCCTCCTTGTGGTAACAGAAAATACAAAAAATACACAATTCCGGCAATAACTTTTACAGAGTTAATCGTATCAAACTCAAAATTTGTGAAAACGTTCAAAACACATGAAAGATGATGCATGCTTAATATGATAACAAATCGTTTGACGGTGTTGCCATGGCAACACTGCAAAGTCAGATATTTGTGACAAAAAAACAAACTGCTACAACTTTGCAAATCTGAGTCCAATCTGAACCAAACTTGCTAGGATTGATGATAGTCAGGCCCTGAAGACACCTATATGAAAATATTCACTCTCAAAAACAGCGCCTCCTGGTGACAGCAGACACTATGACACCTGATATTTGAATGAACTAGTCCTAGAGTTTTTGTGCGCTCACCTTGAAAGTTGGTGAGGTCACTGTGAACAAGTTTCCGAGCATAAGTTCCTGAAAGCTTTTTAAAATGTCGCTCGGTGTACGAGATAGGGGGCGCCAAAGTTGGCATACATTTTAAAAAAAGCGCCTCCAAATTCACAATTCCCACAGACTTCTTTGTATCATACTCAAAATTTGTGAAAAAAAACAAAACACATTGTAGATGATGCGTGCCTAATATGAGAAGAAATCGTTTAACGGTGTGGCAAAATGCAAAGTATTCCCTCAACTGAGTGGTTCGTTCGTGCAGTAACCTTTGTTCGCCACACGATGGAGGCATTTGCCTACAAATCTATCAAATCTAACATTTACAGTTTCTCATGGTGCTCTAATTGGGTTTGTTGTATCCACTTGAAACTTGATATGTAAGACCTCAGACCTGTCCGGAACATGTCTGTAAAGCAGTAATGCACAAGTCAAATACACGGGGGGCCAAAATAAAAAAAGTGGAGGGCCGGGCTGGTTCAATGTTTATTAAAACAGGAAGTCAAGTCTAACATTGTCCAATCTTCACAAAACTTGATATGTGAGTCAAAGGACCGTCCCTGAACACGTTTACGGACACACCTTTCACCAAACAGGAAGTCGGCCATTTTAAACAGGAAGTGCCCTTTTAATTGGGCTGTACAATGTCCGATCCGCACGAAACTTGATATGTGAGTCAAGGGACCCACCCTGAACACGTTTACGGACACGCCTTTCACCCAACAGGAAGTTGGCCATTTTAAACAGGAAGTGCCCTTTAATTGGGCTGTACAATGTCTGATCCGCACGAAACTTGATATGTGAGTCAAGGGACCTTCCCTGAACACGTTTACGGACACCCCTTTCACCCAACAGGAAGTCGGCCATTTTAAACAGGAAACGCCATCTGACATTGCGCAGGGACGCAGCTGAAAATAACTAGTACCGCAAGCGGTGAATGAACGGGAGATGAGCTAGAGGACTCGCGCTGCGACGTGGACGCACGGCGACTCGCGAGCCGTCAAGCTCGAACCCGTTAATTACCGCTTGCGGTACTAGTTATTCTTTTTATTCCCCCAAATGAATCGCATTTTTGAGGCCTTTCCCATACCCCAAAACTCACAGATGTGACCGCATCAATCGTGGTGTAAATTTACGTCTGAAAAAGGTTCGGGGAATGTGCGTCGAAAATTGAATGTGGGAGGGGCCAATAAGTGCGGCGCCACCTGTCCAAATTCACCATGACCAACACAATTATTGCACATGCACGAAATTCGGTACACATGTGTAGTGGGTCAGAATGAAGAAAAAATTACATTATGACCATGATCCAAACCCAACAGGAAAGCCGCCATCTTGGGTTGATTGGCCATTTTTTGGCGATTTTGGCGAATTCGCAGCAATGGTATTTGAACTAACTCCTCCTAGAGTTTTCGTGCAATCACCTTCAGTTATCAAAAGCTTTTTAAAATACTGTATGGCGTAGGAGATAGGGGGCGCCAAAATTGGAGATCATTTCGATTTTTCACAACAGACAATAAAACTCTTATAACTTCGCGATGGAAGATCTGATCCCAACCAAACTTGCTATAGTTGATGATGGTTAGTTGCTGAAGACGACTATGTTGCTGAAACGGTACATTTTGAAAACAGCGCCTCCTGGTGGTGGTAGAAAATTCTAAAAAAACAAACTGTTATAACTTTGCCAATCCGGTCCGATCTGAACCAAACTTGCAAGGATTGATGACAGTCCGGCCCTGAACACGTCTATATGAAAATATTCATTTTCAAATACAGCGCCCCCTGGTGACAGCAGACTGAATTACATTTATAGTTTTTGATGCTGCTCCAACAGGGATTGTTGTATCCACTTGAAACTTAGTATGTGGGACCCCAGACCCTTCCTCAACATGTCCATAAAAGGTCACCTCCCTACAGGAAGTGGAACGCCCGAAACAGGAAGTAAAGTCTTACATTGTCCGATTGACACGAAACTAGATATGTGAGTTAAGGGACCTTCCCTGAACATGTTTACGGAGACGAACAGGAAGTCGGCCATTTTAAACAGGAAGTGCCCTCTAACTTTGCCGTACGTTGTCCGATTTGCACAAAACCTTATATGTGACAGCAGGGACCTGTCCTGAGCATGTCTGCAAAAAAGATGACCTCCCAACAGGAAGTGGAATGCCTGAAACAGGAAGTAAAGTCTTACATTGTCCGATTGACAAGAAACTAGATATGTGAGTTACGGGACCTTCCCTGAACATGTCTACGGAGACGAACAGGAAGTTGGCCATTTTAAACAGGAAGTGCCCTCTAACTTTGCCGTACGTTGTCTGATTTGCACAAAACCTTATATGTGAGTTAGGGGACCTTCCCTGAATATGTTTACGGAGACGCCATTGACCGAACAGGAAGTCGGCCATTTTAAACAGGACGTGCCCTTTTTGTATAGGGCCAAACCAAGTTCACGACTCCACTTGCTGGTGACATTGAGCAAATACATTGTAACTGATTTAAACTGAATGTGATGTATGAATTTGACTTGAGTAATTGTACAAAACCTTTATAAAATAAAAAAAATTCTTATGATATAAACACATGCTACGTATATTTACAGTGTATGTAAATATAGAAATAAAAAAACTGTACCACAGAAAATACCACATTTTTCTTATGATATACAAATACTATTTATATTTGCCATGTATATTATCATAGAAATTGAGAAACAAGCAGCAAATATAAAACAGCTGTACTAACTTGGTAATACAAATTATTTCAGCATTTACTGTATACTAACTAAAGATCATTATTTTAACGAACAATAACAGTTATACATTATCAGCGTCTCTTAAAAAAATCTAAATCGCAACTTGGTATGGCCCAGGACACAGGATTCCTGCAGAGCAAAGAAAAATAGGTTATTTGAAATAACAACACAATCAACTACAATAACAACAAATGTTGTACAACAACATGGAGTATGCAGCCCAGAACAAATGATGCCTACAAAGCAAGGAAGAGAGGTTTAGTGAAATAACAACATCAGCATCTGGAGCCTCTGATTTGAAGATACCTGTAAAATGAGGACAAAGCAAACCACAAAGTATGGGAACAAGAACAAAGTTATTGTCATGTTGTTTCAAACTGTTACAATATGGATGGACACTTACTTTACTACTTAATCTAATCCTCAGACAAGACCTATATTATGAACATTTAAATTCATTGTGTACTAACAGATTTAACAGTATGCAAAATAACCTGTCTACCAGACAAACTTCTCTAAAAAAAACTACTCACAGTAATTGATTGTTACAGTTGTCATGTTGGATCAAGCAGCCAAACTATTGTGGCATAAAAACTTTATTGCCATCACTTAAATAGACATAAGACTGCCTCATGATCACTAAAGTATGTAGGCAGCACTAGTGATTCAGCCCCATTACCTGCTGTTTTAATGTAAATGTGATCAATTAAAGTACCCTTTTCTGTTGTTGCTTCTGTTACAACCTGAACATATCCGTTTTCTGTTAAAAGTTTACATGTTGTTGATGATTTCAAAATATCATCATTAAAATCTCCCATGATAGCAATGGTTTCATTTACTGAATCAATCCAATCAAGAAATTTCCCCAAATGGTCTTTAAATAATTTCATAGGATAACATGGTGGTCGATAAATTACTGCAATAGCTGTGTTGTCTGTTGCGAATTTGGACACTATGCACAAAAATTAAAAGAAGGGACTTTTACTATCTCAAATTCTGTGTTGTCTGCAATATAAATGCCAACTCCACCATGTTGTTGATCTTGCAATGTAATCAATCTGGGGTCATCACCAGTGTAGGACGAACTGCGTGAAGAACCATGAAAACTATAACCTTCAATGTTTACTGTTCCTACTGACGACTCTGCAGCTAACCAAGTCTCAGTTACAGCAGTACAGTTAAGCTGTAACTGCTGTGTGCACAACACCAAATCTGACACATGTCGAGTCAATCCCTGCACATTCATCAAAAAAATACTAAACCTGCTTGCCCTCAATCGCTGCCCTGTCAAACTATCAACTAAGAATGTAGACATAGTCCGAACTTTAATGTCAACCCCTACAATAAATCTTCTTCTCGTCAAACTGTTCAAGCACCAAACCTGACAAACTCCTGACTCGACTTAAAGCAAAATATGCCTGTCCAGCTGCAAAAATCTTCTAAAAAAAAACCACTACATTATCTACTGTGAAACCCTGAAATGTGTGTATTGTACACGCCCAAGCTAACTTAAGAGGATATTGACGCCGCAGACCACCTTTCTTACAAGCTCTCTCCTCCTCTGGAGCAATAGCTGTAGAACCCACTAAATCTGCTGAAACACTTGGAGACTGTCTTCTCCTATCTGCACCTACATTCTCATCATCAAATTTCACATAAACCATTTTTGGAAACCTAACACCCTCTCATTGAACTATCCGTGTTACAACACCACATGCTCCATTCACCAGGCCATCACTCACATCAACATTTTGGCACAACATCACACGTGCACCCTCACCTAACAACAACTGCTCAGCCAAAGAAGTATTCTTAGCTTTAGCATGATGGCCTTGAATTAACTCTAATTTCCCTGTTCTCCTATTGTTTTGAAAATCCTGTGCTTCAATAGTCACATAGTCATGACACACATCATACAACCGCTGAATATTGTGCTCATTTACTTGCTGATTTGTCGCATAAATGTGTAAAGCTGAGCTGACTTCACCAGTTTCACAACGTTTCAAAATTTCAACATCACTTTTTAACATAGCTGTCCCTTTTCTATGAGTCCTGACCCTGTTCAACAACTCTGCAAACACAGTGTCTTTCTGCCTGACTACTTCTGTCAACTGTACAACTGAAAACAAAGACCACAAGTCAATATTCAAGTCCTCAACATACAGTGGTTTTCCTTTAACTGGAGGTAACTGGTAAAAATCTCCAACAGCAATGACACAAATGTTTCCAAATGGGCGCTTTCCACTTTGTTTCATTTGCCGTAATCTACCATGAATATATGCCAATAGATTGGGATTTACCATTGAAATTTCATCTATGATCAAAATTTGCAGATCACTGAATTTAGCACGAAGAGAATTGATTTTTTCCTCACCCAGTGGAGTGTATGGTAAGCGTACATCTACTCCAATGCTAAATGTGTGGTGAATTGTTGCTGCATTCAGATTGTATGCAGCAATGCCAGTTGGTGCAGTTATTAAAACATTCTCATAAAACTGCTGGAACGTTTCAAAATCCTCCGGTTTTTACTGATCATCAACACGATACGGCATGAACAACTGCAATCTACTCTGATGAAACAATTCAGGACTTTTTGTTTCGGAAAACAGAGCATAACGCACGACAGCAGGTTGTGTTCTGACTCTCTTTGTAACAAAACCATGATTATTTTTTAACTCAATCTTAGTTTTACAGTTTTCATTTTTGCTCAAAACACGATATTCCGACGCAAACACTGCAATACACATGTCATTAAACGTGCTATCATTGGGCCTGTTCTTATACTTGTCAACTAAACTTGTCATCCACATCTCATCAGTGTTTATGTCATCTGTAGTTGCCCTTTGTTTTAACACATTCAAAGGCAAACTCATCTTAACTACATTGTTCCCTGTTACAAACATGACCTTCCTAGAACACTCCTTTAGAGGCATGTTGGTCAACCTCTACACTGCTTCCTGAGCACACACATCCCTATTATGCAAATAAACACCACCTAGTTTCTTCAATGCCTCTTTTGCACTAACATTTCCATCCTTAGCTGCTTCCTTTTGTGCATTTGCCAACAACAAACCCATTTCCTTTTCTGCCTTAGAAATGTCCGAAATAATATACACCACACATGCATAAGCATCCACCACAAACTGGATGTCCAGGTTTGCATACCAACATTTTAAAAGTTGCTTACTATACTGTTTAACCCAAACCTCTTTCACCTGCCTCTTTAACACAACTTTTGTCCGACAGTATGCATCTTCAAATGCTTCCTGAGTTATATTTAAACTTTCAAACAACTGCTCCACTGTATCAAAACTCTGGTTTTCATCTGAAAGTGCCTTCTTAATGTCTTCCAAAATGTCATGGGCCCTTACATTACGAGCCTTTCTTTCTGCAAAATCACGCTCTTTACATTTGAGACACAAAGTCTCTGTAGGATCCCTTTTTTCACATTTACACGCAACTATCTCCTCATCTACTTTAACACGACTAACAAATGTTTGTGCAGATGCTGGCCTCGGAAAATTAAACCGACAGACTGTATTGTTCTTTTTACACGTTTTAGTGGCGCTTTGAATGCATCTGCACAGATGACACAATGTCCAATAATGTGTCATCATCAGAGGGTAGTTCACATGTAACATATCTGTCAATAAAATCAACTACCTCTTCATCTGTGTTTTTGTCAATTAAGAGGGCATTCTCGACCGACAACAGGCAATGAACATGTGGAGACCCACGCTGCTGAAATTCAACACAATAAAAATAGTCCTTTATTTTGCCAATAAGGAGACATAAGGACCTCCTTCAAAAAAACAATGCCACCTAAAATCAAACATTCTCGCCGCAGTGACTGGATTACGACGCAACAACTCACACCTGTCTGCCCACTCCAACTCCTCAGCTGTCTGTTCTCTTCCTTCCTGTTTCAAAATACTACGAAGTAAATTAGTCCAGCGCATATCTGCCACAGAAATCGAACAAAACCAAGTGGGAACACCAAGCTGACGCACACAAGCAAGTAGATCACGCTGCGCTGCCTGCCAAAATGAAGGAGTGCCTCTAATAGGCTTAAGGAAACGATAACCATCATCAAACTCTAACAACTTCCTTAAAGACTCCTCATTATTCACTACATCTCTAACTCTCTTACAAACCTGACTTCCTTTGCCTTTCCTCAAAGCTATGGTCACATTCGATACAACCTGCTCCAACTCTGACATGTACTGTGCAAAAAAAATATATTCCACATTCTGTGCAAACCTACCATCAGCATGGAGAATCTGATTATTGAAGGCGACATAGAATGCTTGTATCACACATATATGTTAGTTATGGAGGTCTACTTACATATATTAACTTGTTTTCATGGTTAAAATCCTCCTAATCGCTGCAAACGAGCCGATCAAAATATCTCCTCAGACCAAAACCACACCCCCAGAACGTGGACTATGTTGTGATTGGCCAGCCAACGAGAGCTTTCCTACTGTACTGTGATTGGCCAGGTACCTGGAAGTGACGTAATAGATAGGCCAGCTCTCAGATACACAGCTGCCCCTCTGGCACGGTGGATGCTCTGCATCTCAGCAGCTACAACAAGACTAGTTCTTCTTCTTCTGCGGTTGAATGTACGCAACCGGATGTGCCTGGACTAGTGCCCGCACCGGGAGGCGCTATGGTGGTGAGAGGAGTGGTGAGGATTTTTGATGACGACATCAAACTACGGAAGTGCCGATCCGCTTCGCAGAGCCCAGGTAAACAATACTACACTATTTTCTCAGCAGTGGCTGAACTGTACGTTCTGAAGCTTTAGGGTTTCATAAACGAGGTAATGACGCAGATACACACACAACCGCAGCGTTAATTGGAGCTTCCGGTCTATGTGGGCTTTAAGGTAACGTGACAATGTTAAACGATGCTCTCTATTGTCATGAAACACAGAATGTCCGTGTGGAAACAACACTGGAAAACATTTAGCTTCTTTCTCATGATTAGAAAGCAACTTCACAGGGCTGTTACCTTCTGCTGGAGCCAGATTCAATACATCCTCAAAATACTGATCGAGTGCTTCCTGACCAATATCTACAGGCATAAGACAAGTGTCCTTCGGCCACCGAGACAAGGCACTGGTGAGGAGCTTCTCGAAGTCCACTGCAGCCTCGTCCTACTGGCAGTCAGGTCGTTGCTGGGGGCTAGAACACAGACAAGGTCAGGTGTTCTGGGGAGGACTGCACTCACCAACTCGATCGTCAGCTCCCTGGTACAGGCCCCCGGCGTCGACATGGCACCAAAGGAAAGGAACTCGTCCGGAAAGTCCATGATGCCATCAACGATGGCGCGCAGGTGGGAATCCCCGACAAGAAGAACAAACTGGAACAATGGAAAATATTTTTTTTGAGAATTTTAATCATTTTGTATCACATCAAATCACTGTGTTTGTAAATTTTGAAACAACAATACCTTCTTGTCAGGTGACTCGGCCGGGATGACCACTTTGTGAGTCCTGCCAGTCAGAGTTGAAACTGGCCAGGTGCTCACACGGTGGCGACGACCAGTACCTCGGCCTTGTTAAAATGAGAAACAACATTAAAATAAAAGTATACATCTTCCAATTACATTGTACACATGCAAAGAGGAAAAAAACAAACTTAAATGAGCATGAGCAGTTTCCACACACATTAAAGAAAACACTTAATGACAAAACAGGTGACTACATACGTGAGGGACCGGGAGCCGGTGGCACGAAGCTGGTAGAGCTCCGGGGCGCAGACTCCACCACTGCAGCCAGGTGCTTCTCCATCCTCTTCTTGGCCGCACTGGAACGGTTGTGGCCCTTGAGACGAGGCATCTCACACAAAAAAAATTAACTAGTATATTGCAGAAAACAGTTGTATTAAATGATCTAATCAATGAAAATAATTTAAACCAATTCCTGTTCCAATGTATTGCTTGGTGATGTCACTGGTGATTCAATCCACTTGAGAGAACAAAAAAATTGTAAAAACTTAAATTAAGTCAAATTAAACCAAAGCTAGAACAAACTGCACCAGTTCTAATTATCACATAAACACACTCTTTCAAGTTACACCTGGCTAAGCAATTTCCAACTGTCACTACACACTCAAGAGTCACAGTGTCACACACAGTCACAGACATACATTCTCAACACACATACAGTCACAGACATATATTAAAACACACACACACAAAACACAATTACTCAAAATTGGGGGAAAAAAACATTTCCACACACTTCCAACACATTTTCAAATGAAAAAAGTCATAGTTTCTCTCACACACACACACACAAACAATCAAACACAGTGTCAGACAGTAACAGACAGTCTTACCACAGACAGTAACACACAGTGTCACAAACAAAGTCAAAAACAATGTCACACGCAGAGTAACAGACAGTAACACACAGCCACACAACACAAAATTTTAAATGATAAACAAAAAAGAAAATGTAAATTTAATGGTAGAAAATAAAAAAAATGCCCATTCATCAAAAACATTAAGTAAAACACCAACACTGAGAAAATGTAAAATTGCCTTCTGTTTTTTTAAAGTTACAAATGCAAAATAATCATAAATAAAATGATCGAAATACCGCACAACAAAAGCCAATTAACAAAACACATCATTTAAAGTTGAAGAAAAAACGACGACATAAAAAATACATTATCTACATATTTATAGGATCTGTAGCTGTGTTATAGAATGAAGAAGTAATTTAAATCACTCTTATTTGTGTTTAACGTGGAATAAATGAAGCTCCATGGAGCTGAGGCCTGACGCAGACAAGAGATGCACCACGAAAAAAAAAACTTAATTCAAACTACATAAATAAATACAAACAGAAAAACATGCATACTAGAAGCTGTAGTTGTGTAAATATTAGTCTCATTTAAGTTACTCTCATCTGCCTTTAACCGTGATAATTGGAGCTAATATGTACAGATATTAAGCCCTGCATTAGCAGACAGGAGGTTCATGCACACCATAAACGAAAAACACGTGATTTAAACTACATTAAACAAAATATAACTGAAGCACAATATGTACAGAAGATGTGGCAACATTACTTTAAATGATTCGTTCAATTACATCGTTTTACTTTCAAAGTTTCAAGTAAAGTAAAGTGAAACTATGAAAATGAAAAAAAAAAAAAAACGGAAACACTGTGTAATAGCGGATCATCCTACAATTAACGGAGGTAAATACTCTTCCATTAAGAACGATAATTATACGTTTTCTGGTGGAAAAATACTCTTATTTTCTGGTGGAACAATGGTATATTTCATGTTTTCCCCTCCCTTCTGTGACCCAGTCACACTTCTGTCAAGCCAAAGCACAGACATAAAGTCTACAGATGGGAATCACCTATCTGCGAAGGGATATGGAACGGTCCTGCTGGCGGATTGAGCCAATCACTATGACATATATCACAATTAACGAAGATTTAGACGACAACAGACGTAAGTACAAAGTAGTTAAGCACGATAAAATTAATAACCAACGTCAAATTATTATCTACAAATATAACAATTGTATAGAATTGCAATATGTATACAACTTCTTTGTGCATGTGTTTTCAAGATGACATCCCCAACAAAAATCCCGCCCATGTCAGAGGAAAATGAAGGCCTGCAGCTGAAGCTGTAACTACTGGCGGTAAGGACATCATCAAACCTTCTCACCAGAAAAAGTGTTTTCGACTCAGTTGCATATAACTACTTATTGAAACAAAAAATAATAAATAACACATTAAAAAGTATTTTTTAAAAAAGTATTTTTACAGCTGCTAATAACTATTCTGATACTCAACTAATAATCTATTATGAATATGTTAGTGACCTAATAACATATATATCACAAAACAACTCACTGACCGTCTTTAGCTACAAGAGTTTATATTTACCCTGGAGTTGTTTTGGCCATTTGATAACTAACAATGTAAATGATAAAAATTATTACCTTATCAATGATAAATAAAATTGCATCAATATTTTTCAAACAAATGAATTTCCTTAATAAAAAAACAACAACTTAGTTGTTAGTTAGTTTAGTTATCATTAGTTGTCATGTTATCATTTTGTTAGTTCCAACTAAATGATGACATGACTTTTATCAGAACAATGTACTCCCTCGATTCATTCACATGAAATACTGCCATACTTTTGATATTTTTAGGGAAGACACTATTGCATCAGCAACTCATACATAAAAGTAAAAACAATTATAATTAAATTTGAATGAATGCATTAAATAATTAACCTAACTATAACATTTCCAAACTCACATTAAAATGACCATGAACATAACATAAAAACACTAGTTGATCGCAAAGGAAATTCAAGAGTCCATGAGTCTACACTGTAACAAATTGACTGTAGAATTTACAGTAAATACCTGGCAAAAAAGTTGCCAGTAAAGTATTTTAAAATTCCTGTTAATTACTGTAAAAAGGATTACAGTAAATTACAGGATAACTTTTACAGGTTTTTCTTGTATATAAATTACAGCAATTTCTTGTTGTTTTTTTTGGAAAAACAACTATTAATTGTAATCTAGTTTACAACATTATCTTATATTCTATTCAAATTACAGAGGTTACCTGGCAACTAAAGTTGCCAGTAAATAGCTGTTAATACAATTAATACAATACAATACAATATGTTGTTGTTGAATGTTTTTACAGTTAAATTTTGTTTTTCACATTAGCAAAATCATTTTATTTAATATGTTAAATAAAACCAGAGTCAGAGCTGCAGCAAAACAAAACTTTTATTAAAACTCAGCAGTTTTACAACATGCCTTCAGAACTCAATTTGAATCCCCATAAATAAATAATAATCAATAAAATTATATCATGTTAAATATAAGGCTTCAGACAGAAGCTGGTTAGCCTAATTAAGCACAGACTGGAAACGGGGAAACAGCTAGCCTGGCTTTGTCCAAAAGTAACTAAATCTACCTTAACCTTTTTACCTTTAATGGACATGGTATCCATCTACTCATCTAACTCTCCACCATAAAGCGAATAGGAGTATTTCCCAAAATGTCGAACAATTCCTTTAAAAAACTGGTCATGAAAATATACTACTCATAAAACAGCTGGGCACTGTAGTTTCTGGCAAAAGTTACCCAAACAGAAATAAACAGTGAACGGTGTATATCAGTGGAAACGATTAAACGGAAATGTTGCGAATCTTCAACCTTAAACGGATAGTTCGGGTTTTTTGAAGTGGGGTCTTATGGAGTACTTTTCTATAGTCGGTTTGTTAGCTACATTAGCTGCTGTTCAGCGATCCCTCAGTTTGGAGAAGCAGAGAGGCACAGACGAAAAAAAGGGAAGAAAAAAGAATTAAAGTTAATAAGGTTGTATGTCCAAAACAACAACAACACAAAAACAATGAGCACAGTCAGGGCTTTCGACCAGAAACTACTTGGTTAGGATTAGGCAACAAAACTACTACCCACACCCCAACTGTTCTGCAGAGTGCAGCAAGGCTATCAAAAGTAGTTTACTTGAGCTAACTAAGCTGATAAATTAGCATAGAGCTAATGCTTAATCCCAAATTTGTCAGATGCCACAGAAAATGATTACACAGTCAGACACAATGACATAAATAACACAATGTTTTTACCTGAAATCGTCTTCACCGATGTCTGTTGGTGATGATCACTGTGCCTTAAGCAGTGGTGCGGCGGTTTCCTCTGCACCTAACGTTAGCTAAATGATGCAAATACGTAGACGTTAATGGAGGTTTTCCTCCGACAGTGGGAAACAGTTTAATACTTAATTGGCCTCTTCATCAGTCATTAAAAATGTAAATTAACTCATCAAAGAGACTTTTCACAATTTACACAGTTCTTATGATAAATTTGGCACCATGTTTCACAAACCTCAAACATTAACGTTATGTTAAGTTACACTGAAGTTTATTTAACTTAACATTGGTTCACAGGAGAGCTGGTAAAGTTAAAATCCAGCCGAAATTAAAACTGTTTATGAGTCATACAAAGTCATACGATATGATTTATGTTTTGATTTATAAGTTATCTGTTAAATTGACCATTATGTTAACGGAGTCTGGAATGTAGCTGTCACTGTAGTATTATTGTTATTATGAGTGGTAGTAGGCCTACTATTATCATCACTAGGCTATTGCTTTCTATACGATTATTATATTATATTATATAAATATATGATATTATTCTCGAGGACAATCTTTGCAATAGCCAAGTTCCTATATATGTACCGAAAGTGTTGCACACCACCCTCAAACTCGATTTAACATGCATTCATGCCTATGTTGTGCAATATCCCGGTAAACCTCTATTTTGGATTTTGAATTTTTTCCGTTTTTCCGATTTTTTGGTGACTCTGGTTCTAAGGACCGGGCCGATCGCCGCTCTCTGCCCGAGGATAAGCGCCTATTTTCGGATACATCAGGGGCGATTTCAACGGGCCATATCTCGGTCATTTCTTCACATTTTTGGATGAAATCAGTGGTATTATGTTCCTCTATGTCCTCGAATAAAGCCGTGGGATGTTGGATTTAGATTTTTTTCCGTTTTTCCGACTTTTTGCGCCCAGTGACTCTGGTTCTTAGGACCGGGCCGACCGCCGCTCTCTGCCCGAGGATGAGCGTCTATTTTCGGATTCATCAGGAGCCTACTCGCGCACCCCCGGGAGAGTGTCCGCGCCCCCCACCAGTCGAGAACTACTGCATTAGGTCATTATTTTAACTATTAGGTGTAACTAATGTATGTTACGCTAGCTAGCTTTAGCTTTAGCTGAATCAGTTAACGTTAACTAACGTTAATATTTGCTTAAAAAAAATGGTGCAGACTGAATTTTTCTAACAGTTAACGTCAGGTTCAAAACACGGATTAGCTAAAATAATGCGTTCGCCTGGGATTGCTTGTCTGGAATGTTCTCTGAAAACTCTCTAGCTAACTTTCTTTGAGGACATGCAAACCATAACTTACAAGGTCAACTTTACGTTATGTTAACTAACAGTTAACAAGTTGAATCACATTTTAATTCTGTAGGATATATATGTTAAACTTACGTTTTATGGAGTGTTTGAACACTGCGTTGCTCCTCTGCTTCTGCCATCACCTGTGCACGTGCTGCTCTTTCAATGTAATGCAATCCGATATCAACAGTATTTAACCGTAATACGCATCATCTACAGTCAGAATACAAATTGCCTGTCATTTTACAATATGTTACAGTGGAAAAATGCTGTCAGCTACTGTAATTATTTTGGACCCATGATGCATTGTGGTGTACAGTTATACTTTGTAAAATGACAGAACAAGAAGTTACTGTAAAATTTTACTGTAGAAATTACAGCAATTTGTTACAGTGTATGTGTTTTTCCTAATATACCAAATACCAACAAAAAATGCAAAATACCCAAAACCATGACAATAAACCTATCAAGACTATCAATATGCTTTTCCAGTTACATGTAAAATATGTGCATAATTTGTTCTGTCTCAACAGTACTCATCCAGCAACCCTGCAGTGCCAAGGCACATTTTGGCAGCCAGGGTGCTGGACGTATCCACAATAGTGGCTCAACAATTTAGAGCGTCGGCTGAAGGCCGAACAAAAAAAAACGAATTTCTGACTAAACAACTAAAGGAGGCCCAGAAGTGGATGGCTGAAGAAGATGAGGCAATGGCTGGTTAGTACTAAAAACATAAAATATGCAATAATAAATGTATTTGACAACCCTCAAAACCTATTGATGAAAGAAAACATGTTTTGCAGGAGCCAGTGCTGAACATTTTGACAACAGTAAGTTTTATGTCAAACACAAACAAAAGGAATCATAAATGTGTCATTACAAATGCTTATTAATTAAAATGTGTCTTTCATATTCACAGTGAAAATGTCTTCAGAAGAAGAGAAACAAGAAGGTGAGACAAGCACAGAACCCATTCCTGACAGAAATAAGCAATAGAATGCATCAAAACTTAAAACAATTTAGTCTGAGGAAAAACACATGGACTCATGAGTAAAACTCTCTTTTTTGCAGTGTCCCAAATTTCAGTGTGCAAATCAAACCAAACATAAAAACATGGACCTGACATATTTCTGATGCTAATTTTTTGTTTCTTTTCTCCCTTTATAATACACTGACAACTCCTGAAAAGTAATTTTGAGTGTTTGAAAAAAATAAATAAATAAAAATAATGAACATGTGTTATTTTTTTATTGCAATAACTTAGAGAGTATTGAACATTTTATAAGAACTATTTCTGATGTGTTATATCATCTATTACAACTATCTGAACCACTTAAGGTGATAAAACACCATACATAGGAAATGTAAAATACATTTTCACCATTTTCACATAATGCTGTTTTCACAAAGTCTAAAATGAAACACAATCTTACAAAAGCTGCAACACCAGAATAATATTAAAAACAGATCAATATCACATAATGTGATAAGTTTATTATTTGAAAAATAAACAATTTAAGTTATACAATATTGTTCTTACAAATATTGTTAGAGAAATGTGCTATTACAACCATTCAATCCTGTGTCATCATATGCAAAATATAACTTTTGTATTATAAAAAGGTGAATCAAACAGAAATTAAAATTTTACGGGTTAGAACAGTAGTTGAGGAGCTTGACAGGGGAGTGGGAGTTAATGGTTCAACTCACGTTATATCATTTTCTTTATATCGTAATATCAAGAATGTTGCAGCCCTCAATTTTGTACGATCCATAGCTTTGGTTTTAGTTCACTGATCATACGTTGCTTCCATTAGCTCAGTTGAGAAAATGTTGGACTGATGCCACCATATCAAGTTCAATCCTGAGCTTATGTTTTTTCACTCCAAATGTGTAAGAAAGGCCGATATTTTCAATTTCTGAACTCCTGCGTGGCTTACATTTGGATACATTGCCATTCAACAATGTTATTTGTGACAATGAGAATTTAATTATTATAAAACAGTGCAATTGTATGGATTTTTTACTGTTAAATAAGGTCACAATTGACTGGTATATGAAAATATCTAATTTCAAAAACAGCTCCCCATGGTGTAGGCATACAATATGCTATTTACAGTTTTTCATGCTTCTCTAAAGGGGATTGTTATATCCACCTAAAACTCAAGATGTGACACCACAGACCCGCCCTGAACATGTCTACAAAAGATGACCTCCCAACAGGAAGTGGAACATCAAAAACAGAAAGTAAACTGTAACTTTGCAGTACATTGCCCAACCTGCCCAAACAGGAGACCCCCACCCACTCTGATGAGGTTGTTGCACACGTCCAGCCCGACATGCACAGGGACGCGCAGGAAGACAAAGACAAAGGAGTCTAAACCGGAGTCTAAGACTCAGGAAGACAAAGACAAAGGAGTCTAAACCGGAGTCTGAGACTCAGGAAGACAAAGACAAAGGAGTCTAAACCGGAGTCTGAGACTCAGGAAGACAAAGACAAAGGAGTCTAAACCGGAGTCTGAGACTCAGGAAGACAAAGACAAAGGAGTCTAAACCGGAGTCTAACAAGGAGGCTAAGTACCTGGCACACCCAGATCCACTGGAAGAGGTGGCGGGACAGGTCTGCTCATCAACCCCAACTGGACTTCCACTCTTCACCCACTGCCACACTTCTCTTCACAGTCATTTGAATTTCATGCTGTAACTGTAACTCACCCAGTAAAACTCATCATTGTTGTCATCTACCGTCCACCAGGCCCATTGGGACACTTCTTGGAGGAACTAGATGTCCTCCTCTCAAATATCCCAGAAAATGGCCCACCACTTGTTCTTCTTGGTGACTTCAACATCCAGTCAGAGAAGTCATCCGATCTACTTCTTCTACTTTCGTCTCTTTCTCTCTCACTTGCTCCTTCTCCACCAACTCACAAAGCTGGCAACCACCTTGACCTCATCTTCACCAGAAACTGCTCCACCTCCGACCTCAAGGTAACACCACTTCATGTCTCTGATCATTTCTTCATTTCCTACTCTCTCCCACTCTCCCAATCTGATGGTCTCATCTCATCAGATATTGCACTTGTCCGTCGTAACATTCGCTCTCTCTCTCCCTCCTCTCTCTCCTCAACTGTTCTATCAGCACTTCCTTCATTCTATCATTCTTTTGTCTCCACCGTCACTGCCTCTATCTCTGCAGCCAAACAATCTTTCTATCAGACTAAAATTCAATCCTCTTTCTCTAATCCCAAAAAACTTTTCTCGATCTTCTCTAACCTCCTTGACCCCCCCACTCCCCCTCCCCCTTCCTCCCTTCTACCAATTCACTTTGTCAACTACTTCACAAAAAAGTAGATGACATTCGCTCTTCTTTCTCAACCCCACCTCCTGATCTCACCACTCTACCAATGACAAATTCAACTCCTTCTCTATCCTCTTTCACCCCTCTATCTCATGATCAAGTTCTTTCCCTAATAACCTCTGCCCGCCCCACCTCCTGCCCCCTTGACCCTATCCCCTCTCACCTTCTTCAGTCAATTGCTTCTGATCTTTTTCCTTTCCTCACCCACCTCATTAACACATCTCTATCATCTGGTTGCTTTCCGGACTCTCTTAAAGAGGCCAGAGTGAACCCCCTCCTTAAAAAACCCACCCTTGACCCGTCTGAAGTAAATTACTACAGACCTGTCTCTCTTCTTCCTTTTCTCTCCAAAACTCTGGAGCGTGCTATCTTTAATAAACTCTCCCCCTACCTTCACCGGAACAACCTTCTTGATCCTCTTCAGTCTGGTTTTAAAGCAGGTCACTCGACCGAAACTGCACTTCTTGCTGTCACTGAGCAACTCCACACTGCCAGGGCTGCCTCTCTCTCCTCTGTACTCATCCTCTTGGACATTTCTGCAGCGTTTGACACAGTTAACCACCAGATCCTTACTTCCTCCCTTCAAGAACTAGGTGTCTCAGGCTCTGCACTTACCCTACTCTCGTCCTTTCTTCAAAACCGAACATAGTACCAACCGAACAGAGTATCCTGGAGAGGATCCGTGTCGGAACCCTGTCCTCTAGCTACTGGGGTCCCTCAGGGTTCTGTCTTGGGCCCTCTCCTCTTCTCTCTATACACCAACTCTCTTGGTTCTGTTATTCTCTCTCATGGTTTTTCCTATCACAGCTACGCCGATGACACCCAACTCATTCTCTCTTTTCCCAGCTCCGACACACATGTAGCAGAACGGATCTCCGCCTGTCTGACCGACATCTCTCAGTGGATGTCTGACCATCACCTGAAACTCAATCTCGACAAGACTGAGTTTCTTTTTCTCCCAGGAAAGGGCGTTCCCACCACTGACCTGACCATCACCCTCGACAACTCTGTGGTAACTCCTTCTCATACCGCAAGGAACCTGGGTGTGACACTTGATGACCATCTCTCCCTCACTGCCAACATTGCTGCAACAGCTCGATCCTGCAGACACATGTTGTACAACATCAGAAGGATACGGCCTCTCCTAACCCAGAAGGCGGCACAGGTTCTGGTCCAGGCTCTTGTCATCTCACACTTGGATTACTGCAACTCCCTCCTGGCTGGTCTGCCTGCGTGTGCCATACGACCTCTGCAACTCATCCAGAATGCAGCAGCTCGACTGGTCTTCAACTTACCAAAATTCTCCCACACAACACCGTTCCTCCGCTCCCTTCACTGGCTTCCTGTAGCTGCTCGCATCCACTTCAAGACTCTAGTGCTTGCGTTCCATGCTACAAACGGATCCGGTCCAGCCTACATCCAGGACATGATCAAAACCTACACCCCAGCCCGCCCACTACGCTCTGCATCGGCAAACCGGCTTGCTGCCCCCTCACTGAGAGGATCGCAGAGGCATTCGCAGAACTCAAGACTGTTCACTGTCCTAGCTCCCAAATGGTGAAACGAGCTCCCCATCAACATCCGGACAGCGGAAAGCCTCCACATCTTCCGCCGCTGACTAACAACACATTTCTACCGACTCTACCTTGACCAAGACGACGACGACAAAAAAAAAAAAAAAAAAAAAACATGTAATGTAATGTAACTAGCGGCATCACCTCATTTTCATTTGACCAAATAAAATATACCAAATGTGTTTATATTTGCAAGACATAGTTGACAATATTGAGTTCCTTCTATTCTGGGGAACAGAAAATACTTTCTCATGAGTTAATGTCAAAACAAGCTGCTTATGTATTGACAGTATGATACACCATCACCAATGTGCTACATGTACACTATTATGGTGTATTTACTCAGTGTGTTAGCTGTTGGGTTTCTTCTAGAACATACTCTGAAAAGTACCTTGAGATAATGTACATTGAATACTGTCTACACCGGTCAGCTTCTAAACTAAAGCAGCATATCACAGTCACTAGACAAACATAAAATGGAAAACAAATAAAGGCCTGGAGCTGTAAATGTGGCTCAGGTCGTAGCTTTGATTGTAAAGTAAAAGAGAAACACATGATCTATTACACAGCCACTGGAGACTGTTTTTGAGTATCTGTTCCTAACACATGCTGGAGCCAGAAAAGAATAAAACACAGCTGAAACATCTCCTGTGTGGGTAAGCCTTTACAGATTCACCCTGCTCCTAATATTGCTGTCTGTCTGATTAAGGGGCAGATTTAGTGACGGCGACTGCAAGTTGAGCACCTCACTTTTCAGTAAAATTTGATGGTGTGGTAAACATCAGGCTGTTTGTATCAAGTCTCCAGTTTGAGGGCAGTAGCAATAAACATCACTGAACCAGCAGCTGATGACAGTGCTCATAAAGCTGGTGGTGAAAGTATAAAAAGAGATACTTAAATTTTGCTTGGTAGCACTTTTCTATAAATTTAAATATCGTTTTGTCCACAAATCCCACTGGTGCCGCCGTTAAAAACCAAGAAGAAGGAACGCAAGTTTTCTTGGCCCCTTCTTAATACTCAAGTACGCAAGTTGGGTTAAGTGAGTGAGCACCGCAGGGGGTGTGACGATCAAGTGACAGCAAGTGCAAATCGCGGCAGTTGGCAGCTTGCTGTGTTATCTCCAGTAGCAGCTTAGAGCCACACACATTTCAATAAGTTTACACACTCACATGCCACACATGACTTTTCTCACGCAAATAAATCAACAATCTATGAATCTGTGATGCAAAGGCAGATTGCTCTGCGTAGTTCATTCATACCGCTGTCTTGAATTAGCAACCTTTCTATGGCGTCATTAATGTGCCAAATTCCGCGTGCATAAATACCATAAACAGCGTGCAGAAAGACCACTCTCTGCACGCTTGCGGTCACTCTCGGCGCGCTTGCTTTCTCTCTCTGCGCGCTCAATGTCTCTCTCTCTGCGCGCTCGATGTCTCTCTCTCTGCGCGCTCGATGTCTCTCTCTCTCTGCCCGCTCGATGTCTCTCTCTCTCTGCATGCTCGCTGTCTCTCTCTGCGGGCTCACACTCTCTGTGCCTTCCGCTTGCACTTTGCTGAGTTTTGGCACTCTGGGAGCAGGTATTGAATAGACACCCTGTAACCCCCCCTCCTTTCTGATTGGTCACTTAAATGCCTAGGTCAGAGCCAATCCGAGGCAAAGTAGGGCGGGTCATCATTGCGGTTGGCGGCAGAAGAATGTGATTAAGAACGGTGGATCGAGATGTCAGAGAAAAAAGAGGTAAGTAGATGTAGTGGTATGAGGCACCATTGACTTAGTTTGTTTGACTGCACCCCGGCCCCTCTGACTTATCTCTCGCTCCCGGGTCGTTATGTGTGCCGCTAGCATCCGAGCACAGGTAAGTACATATTGCCGTGCTGTTTTGTGTATATTCGTCCGTGTTTCATTCAATTAAAACCGTCGTTCCCTAATAGATCCGGCGTCTTCACCGCGGCCGAGCCGATCAGTCGGGGCGGTGTTTATTGCCGCAACCAGAGCATTGGTGAGTGATGACATGCTTCTGTTGTTTGCTGCTATAGCCAGGGGCTAAGCTCCTCTTCCGCTCCTCTCCCTCTAACAGTCTGCTGGTTGTGTGCTGCATGGTGGCTGTCTTCCCTGCCACGCCTGATTTCTTCACCCCCTCCCTCTTTGGAAGGGATACCACTGCATCCGGATTCATAACTGTAACGCTAAGGCTAGCACCAAAGCTAACGCTAGTGCTAAGGCTAACGCCAACGCCAAGTGTAAACACAGCTGATTAATCACGGCTATTTGGCCGCTGCTAACTGTTCGCCGTCTTGTGTTTGGTTGATTTATTAATATAATTTAACCTTTCTCAGTTTATCAATTGATCATTTATATTTGGTTCCTTAAATTTAAGCCCGTTTAATTGTGTTTTCCACTCCCCTTAGTGCTGAAGGCCGACGGTGGTGGTGGTTCTCCTGGGTGGTGGTGGTCCTGTGTGCTGTGTGATCCCTTTTTAAGATTTTCTTTGTTTACGTCACCTTTTGCTGTGTGTGTGTGTGTAGGGTGCCCTCCTTTTCCTTTTGGATGTCACTTCCCCTACCAAAACCCCTCCTCCAGCCGGTAAGCCTCAGACTACATCCCCCTTTTAGTTGGGCTCTTTTCTTTTTTTGTTACAGTGCCAATCTCATGATTGTTTTAATAATAAATTGTTAGACATGATCATTGAACTCCGTCTCATTCCCTCCCTGAGTAAACGAACCTGAGTGTCTTTTTGTTCCGAAGGTACTAGTCGACCTTTACTACTGGTCCTTGGGCCATAACCCAAGGTGGCGTTGTCGGTATTTGGAGTATAACATAGTAATAACCCTTGTGTCGCCACAAAGAGGAACATATAGATATTTAAATTATACATTTATTGGGGACTAATTGTGATGGTTTAATGACTTGCTACGAGGGAGGATGGAGGCTCTCTGCCTCCACCGACTTATGTGAAACTCATAAATGTACCTCCCTAATTGTGTAAGACTTACTTGCTCAGCCATGATAGCCCCATGAAAATGTGTTTTTCCCCAGGAAACTGCCAGGTCTCCTCCACTGTGATCAGACCACTATAACAGAAGGTTATGAGAATGTTATGTATTGGGTCAACAATGTTTCGTATTCGTATTGTTTTCGTATTGTAAAAGTAGCCACTGCTGTGGCTAGCATTGACTATCTGTCTGTTCCTCTACTTACCTCTTTTCTCGATCCGCCGTTCTTACAATAATCACATTCTTCTGCCGCCAACAGCAATGATGACCCTCCCTACTATGTCTTGGATTGGCTCTGACCTAGGGGTTAAAGTGACCAATCAGAAAGGAGAGGGGGGTTACGCGGCGTCTATTCAATGCCTGCCCCCGGAGTGCCAAAACTCAGCAAAGTCGAGCGGGCAGAAGGCACAGAGAGAGACCGCGAGCGCGCAGAGTGATTATGAAAATAGTATGAACTGTTGCTGGGCAGAATGAACGTGCTACGCTCTGGTTCGCACAGCTCAGCCATGTTACACTTCACTGCTTGTGTCTCACGTCTGCCCGCATCCCACACAGTTGTGAGACTAGGTTTTTTGGGGGTTCTTCTCGCACGGAAATACACTGTAAATGTTGTAAACACAACAAACAGAGCATTTTTACTACCGACAGAATAAACAGGAGCACGCTGACCTTGCGAGGACTCTTTATTTGATGTAGTAGTGAAGTGAAGTACAAAATTGTAAAATTGAACTGGAACCGGAAATTCGAGTGCTGCCTATCCACCCCGAGTTTATTCAACACAACATTCAGTGATTGTTCAATGAAAACCCCACAAGGGGAAGCTGGGCTCACTGGAGAACTCTGGTTGTCTGAGGAGGACGGAGCGTGTCTGCCGTAGATGGACGGGGAAGCAGACTGGTGTGTGATGCACAGGCACACACACAATAGTTCGTAGGCTGAGCTCCGTACCATGAAATGCAGAGGGAACTTGAGCCCAAGATGACAGGTCCAGTGCAGAGCTGTTCCGCCACAGGAACAAGCAGGCAGAAGTCAGGCAGGGAGCAAGCAGAATCTTTTGCCGGGGGCGGAAGGCAGAGTAGATCACTGTGGGTAGAGACAGAGCAGACAGGTCGGGGACAGGCAGGGTCGGAATCAATCCGAAAAACGCAGGAGATACTAGTACTGGCGACAAAGAACAATCTGGCACTGAGTGAACTGAGAGGTGAGTTTATATAAAGGGTTACAGGGTACAGTGCAGGCATGTGACGAGAAGGAGGGGCTGGTGAGCTAAGGTGAATGAGATGACATAGAGAAGATCATGACGGCTTTGTATTACTTGTGGATCCAAGGTGCTTCTCTTCTGGCACCATTGTGATGACCAGGGATTCACAGATGATGATGGGATGATGGCACAGCACAACCTGCCAATGGGTAGCAGGTAAAGCCTAGTTTCTTCAGGAAATGAACTGATACAGCTCCATTGCTTTAGATCTGAAGGAAAATACATTTGTCTTTCATAAGAACATAATCCCAGCAAGACAAAAAAGTATAAAGTAAACTTTTATAAAACCACATATACAGTTAATTCTGAAGTGTTCAAGTAACACTATAACAACCAGTTGAAATGAGATTACATGTACTCTATTTACGAATTTGTTGTGTCTTTCTTGTTACTTTAAGTAAGAAGTTTGTAGTTTCAGGCGACATCTAGAGGAGAGGCTGAAATTTACAACGCGGTGGTGCTGCTGTGGAGAGAAGAGCAGCTCCTCACACACTGAAGACAAGTTACAGAGGTTTGTACTGATAATGTTATATGATTTTCTTACCTTGTCTGTTCAGTAACAATACAATATTTATTTATATAACGTTAGCATCTCTATCATATCATCATACTGTAAATGACAGTGTAATCTACAACATCACTGTGATGTGTTATTTCATAACAGTTGTTGCCTGAGTAACTTCAGCTGAATGATTATATGATGTATTACATGAAAAGCAGGAGGGAGATTTAATATTAGAGACTAATATTTATGCACAGACCAAATTATGTTCCATACTTTTGTTATTGTAATACTGAATAAACTACTAACCATAACATGCAATACATTTTCATTTTATCTAACAAACAAACACTTTATTTTTCTCTCTGCTGTGTTTTAATGTTCAAAGACTTGTGGTGAAAATGACTGGAGGAGCACAGAGATCTAAAAGCTCAGTTGCTGGAGACAAAACCAGGTCTAGTTTTTGATGCCCTGATGATGCATCAGTGCAGGGATGATAACCCACCTTCTGCCGGTGTGTCAGGGGTAAAATGGTGTTCTTGTGCCAACTATAGGGATATAACTACAGACTAGGAGAGGAAAATCTGAGGCCAGGTTCCAACCGTGTAAAACTACAACAACACTGCCTTCAAGGTTTTTGTACATTCACAGACACTTGGAGGATCTTACCTTAGATATTTCATGTTCATTTCAATTCGATTTATATAGAACCAATTCATATCATACATTATCAAGATACTTTACAAACTGATAAGCTGCTGTGTTTAGAACATCAGGGAGAAGTTTCCTGATCCTCAGGGACAGTACACTTGTTTCACACTTGTTTCACACAAGTATTCAAACATCACAATTACTATAATTACTGGTAATGTATTTTATGTTCAATTTTTTTCTCCATTTTAATATAATGTTACACTAATGTACTTATATTTATACCTGGATATTTTTCTGGTTCAAACTGAAGAGGAAATAAATAATAAAAGATTAACAGATATATGTGCTGTATTCATTTCAATACTGTCACATAAATAGGTATACTGTAACAGAAAAAAAACCTGTCTGAGAGGCACATGATTCATGGTTTATTGTTGTGAAACAAACGTGTGGTGAACTAAAACTTACCGTGACTTGGCGTTGCAGAAACGAAACCGGGTGCCGCTGCCATGGCGCTGCAGTCTTAAGCGTTAGTCGGACTGCTAACTTTGTCATAGCAACTCCTTAGCTTCACGCTATGAGTGCGCTCCAACTGTTTGGTGAAAAGTACCAATAACAGTACCGTTTGTCCAGAATCTTAACGTGATCCTGGTACCGACCCAGTTAGGAAGCGGTACCAAAAAGTAACGGTCCTCGGTATATATCCCTACTCAAGAGTAAAACACTCTTGGTTTACATGGTGCAAGAGACTGTATAGACTGTATACCATAAAAAGGTGGATGTAATCAGGATGAGGATTGAGTGAATAAGCACCGGAGAGTGACTCTGCCATGGAAATAACTAGTTTACTGCTGCTTCCACCCATAATCCTTCTTCAGCAATGCATACAGGAATATGTTTTTATCAGTATTAACCAAATTTATAGATCACCTTCATTCTTTGATTTCTGTGAAGTGCCACAGTTTATTAAAACACAAACACATGCAGGTTTATCGAGATTTGTTTTGATTTTTCAGATGTTTTATGTTTTTACATCTAAATATATTTTAAAATTGAATACCAAATACCCGACTAATAAATGTATCAAAATAAACAACAAAATACAGCAGCCAGGCCATATATCAAAATTAACTAATGTATTTTTGTACTTTCAAAATACTAAAAATACTAATTCAAGGAACTCTTCCTTCAGTATCCTTATTTACTTATTGGTGTGCAGTAACAGATGGCCTACAATGAATCAGCAAACAATCCAACTGGATGATCTGAGTAAATTAATGGTGTGTTTCATTACAGTGCAGTTGCATAATTTAATCTACAGCTGTTAATGTCATTGTTGTGCACACAACCTATATTAAAAATCAGGTAGTCATTTTAACATCCTTTTACCATCCAATACAATATTTACTTAGAAGCCAATAATCATGACATGATGAAGTGTCACTGTCAAGTTTATCATAGCACTTGCTGAAGGACAGAGAACACCAATTCAAAGTCTAGAAGAGATCAATTATTATAACTTCAATCACTTAATGTAGAACAGAAAAATATATACATTAGTAAAGACACCAAACACCATGATGTTAACACAGAAATTATGTCATTATGTTGTTTCAAAGAAACTGAATTATATGTATTTTACAGTATTTTAAATATACATGACATTGGAATATTTTGACAAAATATGAAGGCATTTTCATTATCTCAAATACAAATTACAAAATAATATTTTGTATATTGAAATACTGCCCATCCCTGGCTGTACATTCCCATTAGAAACAAACACCAATGCTATAAACCAGTAGTAGCAGTAATCTGGTTCCAAACATAAGGCCAGACAAACTACACAAGCTACTCCAGCTTTTTTCAACCTATAGAACAATGAAGAAACACGTTATAAAAAAGGGAATGAAATACATGTTAGTGAAGAAATTAGTTTGTAATTTGGGGATGGTATACCTAAGAGCTAAAGACACAAAATGGCTATTAATCTGAAACTCAAAATCAGTGGCAGTTTATCACTGAATTGCCAATTATAGTTATCAGCTATAGAAGCACTTGGCTTTAACAAATTGACTGGAGGTGTATTTATTTTCCCACTTCCATGGGAATTTTCTAATGTGGCAGAGTTTGGTCTATACAAACAAAATATCTTGTTGCTTATTCCCCCATAAGTTTACTTCATTCATTCATTCTGGACCAGAGCGGGTAATGTTTAGCAACACTGTGCGCTGCACTGGGCCACTCTGACCACATTATGGTTCACTTGATTCCTGCATACAGGCAGAAACTAAAGCTCTGTCAACATGTAGTGTGGACATAAAAACGGTGGACCAGTGCAGCTGTGGAGGATTTAAAGTGCTTAGACTGTACTGACTGAGATACTTTCAGGACTGCCACAAACAGTCTGGATGAGTACACAGAGGCTGTGATGTCATACCTAAGCTTCTGCCAGGACCTGTGTGTGTAACATCAAACACTACTGTGAGTTACAATGACAAGCCCTGGCTCACGGGGTTAAGGCAGAATAAGTAGGAGGCTTTCAGGAGCTAAATACACCGTGAGAGAAGCTAGGCGTGTTTACTCTGAGAAACTGCAAAAAAAGAGAGACACTGGCTCTGTCTGGAAGGGTATCAGATAGCTCACCAACTGTGCTCCGGTCATGGAGGAAGTACTAAACAAATACAAACAACAGCTTTACAAGTCACTAGTCACTCGTTTGAGTCGTCTGTAAAACAAAGTCACCGCAGTTTCACACGGCAGTGCAGTGATGACTCCGCCCACGTTGAGTAGCTACTTTTTGTAGTGAAGATGCAACCTAAACCATGCCATGCCGAGGCGAGGTGAGGCGATGCGAGGCGGGAGGCGGGTAGTTTTACTACTGCCGCTTTGAAAGACAATGGGACAGTCCCGAAATCCCTCACCTTGATGACTCCACACCTAAGTTCATTGTTCCTACCCATCTCCGGTGGGGACGGGTCTGCCTACAGGTGGGAGGTTGACCACCTGGTGCAGTCAAAACAACTTAAAGCTCAATGTCCTAAAAACAGTGGAAATGGTTGAGGACTAAAGCAAATACACTGCCACCAACCCTCCCACCCCACACCCTCTGCAACTCCCTCATCAAAAAAGGACAACAGTGGATGTACTTCCTGAGGCAGATGAAGAAGTTCAACCTGCCAGATGATGGTTGTGCACTTCTACACCACCATTATTAAATCCATCCTCACTTCATCCATCACAGTCTGGTATGCTGCAGCCACTGTGAGGGACAAGAGCAGGCTAACCCTGACCCAAGCATATAATCCATCTGCAGAGAAGGTGATCGGCCGATACCTCTCACAATGGACGTTGTCTCTTTGACACCTTCCCTCTGACACCTTTCTTCACCTGTGCTGTAAGTCTCATAAACAGCGTCCCAGCCCTACCCTCACTCCCAAATAAAAACAGCCTGTCATCCAGCCCACAATACAGCCAACATTATATTAATGAACACCTTTAATGGTCTATAAATAAATTATGCTAAGTGTAGCCACTAATCACTTACTGTAATTGCTCGCACAAATTACAAACTTGAGTTGATGAGCTATTTAATCATGTTGATAGTCTCTTTACTGTGACCAGTGCAAAACATATTGATGAAAACAGTCATAATCATGGTTAACGTTATTGTGTGGCTTAACGCAGTGTGCATCAGTCAATGTTGACTGACTCGGTAACTCTGCTGACCTTTCCATAACACCACCTGCAAGCTCAGTTTATGGTAAATGGTAAGTATTTATATAGCGCTTTTCTAGTCTTCATGACCACTTACACTACAGTTTTGCCATTCACTCATTCACTCACATTTATACAGCGCATCTATGTACAGTATATAATTTTTCTATCACTCATCTTTCATACCCATTCACACACTGCCAGCACAGCCGCAACATGGGGTTAAATGTCTTGCCCAAGAACACATCGGCATGTAGACTAGCAGAGTCGGGAATCGAACCCACAACCTTTAAGACAAGAGATAATCAGTATATATGGATCTATTGGATGGATGGAATAACGCAAAAATCCAAAAATATTAATATGAATATAGAATTATGTTTTCTTTTAGTTTGAAAAAACAACAACAATGCAGTCAATCGACCAAAAGAGTGAATGCTAATGCAATCATTTAAACTCAGGATTATTCAGGTTTTTTTGACCACTGAGCGTTGTGTGGATACCTTGTGGATGTGAAATTGGTGCGGCTGGGATTTGTGTCTCTTTTCTGGGTTCAGGTCTGTGTTTCTTATTTCTGCATGGATCCAGGTCACATGATTGGCGGGTCCAGGGTGGGTTCACGTAGACATTTTGCAGATATTTTTTGTGTTCATGTACACATTTTCAGAGCCACAAAGAATGTGTTTACAGTGGAGGAAATAAGTATTTGATCCCTCAATGTTTTTGTAACAAACAAATTAACAGTCTATACTTTTAATTGTAGGTTGATTTTAACAGGGAGAGACGGAATATCAAAAAGAAAATCCAGAAAATCACATAAAACAAAAGATTTATTTAATTAATTGAATGAAATAAGTATTTGACCCCCTATCAAAACATTACTAAGTTGAGAAACCCTTGTTGGCAAGTACAGGGGTCAGACATTTCTTGTAGTTGATCACCAGGTTTGCACACATCTTAGGAGGAATGTTGGACCACTCCTCTTTGCAGATCCTCTCCAAATCCGTTTTGAGGCTGTCACTTGGCAACTCGAAGCTACAGCTCCCTCCCTGTTCCATTCTCTAATTATCGCAGCAACAGTTGTCTCTAGTGGGCAAACTTACAAAATCAGTGAGGAATCAAATAATTATTTCCTCCACTGTAAATGGAAGTGACAAATTTAGTCATTAGTGTGATGTCAGACTTGGAATGCCTGCCATCAACCCCAACTACCACTTTGCACCTTTGTTTGTAGCACTTCATTTAAATGAGACACTGGATTTAAAGTTTATCTTGAACATACTGTTCTTTCATTTGATAAGGGATGCAGACCATCTCTCCTGGCATCTGAACGACTCATTCTTTTCACTCGGTTAAGTGTTCTTAACCGACCATCAGAGAGGGTTTATCTCCACCGTGTTGCCTTGATTTTCATTTGTTTATGCACATTTGACACCCTCATCAAAAATAAGCCTGAAAGAAGCTTTTTAATCTTTCCACAGGACAAGCAAAAATTGCTTTGACCCATCTTTGTCAACGATGAAATATTCTCTCAGTCAATCTCAGTAAGTTATTCAGAAAACCATGGCAACGGCAAAAAAAGAGAGGTAATTAATCAAAGACATTTACCACCTAAACAGCAGCTTGTGTTTAGCAGCACAGCTCGTTGGAAAGGCAGGTTATTTTGAGGGTCCCTGGGGATAAAGCAACCAGAATGATGTGGAGTATGTTTACGTAGATATACGCACTGACATGTCTGCACGATTATGGATTGCCTTTAATGATAGGTTGACAGTTTACTGCAATAAATCTCCAACACAGAAAAGGAAGGAGGAAAAAACTGCATGCAAGCATCAGCATCAGTGTGATTGATTCCTTGGTCCATCCCAGTTGGCTCTGCCAGAGAGAAATCATCAGGATAGACACGTCATCCCTGGAGAAAAAAAACTGCCATCGTGTTTATGCATCCACTTAGCAAACATCCCATGGTCCCACTTTAGAAGACAAGGGACATTCTTGTTCTGAGGCACATTTAAAAGACAGGTCCTGGCAATTTTCTTAAAGAAAAACATATTTTCCTGCAAACTAGGTCTTAACGTTGGTGTCTCATGGTGGCAGTATACGTCTTTATGATTATCTGTAGTCCAGTCAAAAAGCTTCAGAGGCCACAATCACCACACTCATTATGTTCATATGGACTGATGATATTCCTGCAACTTTCCAAAACCAAACAAACCAAACGTGGTTATGACGATGAGTATTTTAGGGCAATTACTTTGAAGGTAAATGGTTATGGTAAATGGTTTGTATTTACAGTATATAGCACTTTTCTAGTCTTGATGACTGCTTTACACTACAGTTTAAAGCAGTAATAATAAGAATACAGTGATTAAGAGCATTTGTCAAGGCATCATAAATGGATCGTTTTAAGATTAAGACATTTAGATATATTGTATTATATTGTATTGAATTTTGCATTATAATTGTGAACTATATATTGTTCCTGGTACTGGTCAGACTAGATGCTCAGTGGCCCCAAGGTGATTTGAGTTTGAGACCCCGGCAGTGGACAGTGTTCAATGTGCTGCCTGTTTAGAGAGGGACACAGGACAACTGAAACACAATTTACTTGTTTTAAAAGACAGAAAAAAAATGAAAGGCATAAAAGTTCACACGTGGCAATAAATACATCTACAAATCGACTAAAGTAAATTAAAAAACTAAATAATATAATACATAAATAAATAAATAAAACCAAAAATAAAATAGCGTAAATGTAACAGTAAATAGTGTCAGGCAAGGCCAATGAAAAGAGATGCATTTTAAGAAGCCATTTAAAAACAGACAGTGAAGAGGCCAGTCTAATGTGCACAGGCAGATTATTCCATTGTTTAGGAGCCACAGCAGCGAACACACAGTCTCTGTGCTTGCATTTAGACTTTGCCAAACTCAGGAGCAGCTGATCAGATGAACTGAGTGAGTGGGTAGATGTGTAAGGGTGTAGCACCTCAGAGAGGAAGGGCGGGGCAAGGGCATTAAGGTATTTAAATACAAATAACATAATTTCAAAATGAATTCTAAAATGTATGGGCACCCAGTGGAGTGAAGCCAAAATGGGGGAAATGTGAACATATTTCTGAGTGCCGGTTAAAAGACAGGCTGCAACATTTGCATCATCTGAAGATGAGCAAATGAGGACACCCACTTTATTTGGTTAGTGGGTGACAAAGGTGTGGACAAAGGATTACTGTTTCAAAGTGCTGCTGCGAGAGAAGTAGGCTTTATTTTGGCCAGCTGCCTCAATTGGAAGAAGCTTTATTTTACGACAGCTCTAATCAGACTGTTGGAATTTTGCGTGGCATCTGAGTCCATTTTAACTCCTAGGGGGACACTAACTTGTAGTCTGTGTCAGAAGATGATTTAATGTTTTCCACTGATGACGTGTTTTTGACCGCAAAAAGAATAAAAGACGCAAAAGAAGAAGTATGCTGTTATAATATAACGTGCGGTGCATGTCCATATCTGACCCATACTGGAAACTTGATCCGTGTCTAGACTATTGTAAATATACAATCGTGTTCCGGGTACAGATCCGGCACTGACAACAGGCTGTCTTTTCCTGTAATTTTGGAAATAAGACAATCAGAGGTAACGAAACAAAGGTTAGATGTAAGAAAACTAAGTTTATTGTAACCAAAGGGAAAACAAGATGGTGTCGGGGGGCCATGCTGCTGGTTCTGGCTGCGGGGAAAGAGAGTTGATGGAGCCAAGGGAGTAGGTTTGATTTTGAGATTGGTGGGGACACAAACGTGCTCAAGGCAGCACTCGTTGATGTGTTTTTTACATTAGCAATCATAATTTCACGTCATGCAGATGTTATAGGTTAAAGCAACTAATGAAAGTCAAGGAGGCAACTTCAAAGAGTTCTCATCTTTACTCTTTAGTGCAGGGCTGTAGGGCTGTAGTGCAACTGTGCATCATACTGTCAATTAACATAGCCTCTCCTTCTCTACCTCCTCCAGCCTCTCTTCCTTCTTCTGCTCCAGCCTCTCTAGTCTCTTTTACTCAATATCTGTATTGTTGAGCATCTACCTATACACCCTTGAAGTAACTTACACTTTGACCCCTAAAAAAGTCTCTTATATCCAGTTTTCTTTTCTTTGACATCCTTCAAATCCTATACAGCACACACGCATGCACACGCGTACACGCGTACACGCAAGCAAATAGACACAAACACAAATGTAAATGACACCACTGATATTAAAATTTGTCTAGCACACACTGCACCAGCACAGCCGTCAAGCGCAACGTGGGGTTAAGTGTCTCGCCCAAGGACACATCGGACACATGTAGACTAGCGGAGCCGGGAATCAAACCCACAACCTAAAAGTTGAAAGACGACTCGCTCTACCACTGAGCCCTTTTGACTTGACAATTAAACCAAATGTATATGTACAGTAGCTTATTATCTCTCCATTTTAATGTGAAAACTGACTAAATCTCTTATTACAGGATTACAAATTTCAGTCTTTTTTTTAACCACAGATGTCATGTTCTGTCGTCCACGCATTTTATTGTGAAATTCCCTCTTATTTTGAAGTATTTTTCGTCCCTTGTCTGTATGTGCTTTACTTTTCCCCTCTGTGATTAACCAACCTTCGTCTGTCGTCAGTGTGACACGTTTTTGTCTGATCACTCACTGTTTCATTGGATGTAATTTTTCTTGTCAGAGTTGTTTTTTCCCTGTGGATCTCGCGCCGGCAACTCTGTTGCCTATTTGATGATCCACGGTTTTGTACTGTTCCCCTTGTCTTCTGTGTTTTTGAACTGTGGAGAATAAAACTCTTTTTATTTACCACCGTCCTGCATTTGGGTCAAGTCCTGTTCGTTACAACAGACAGACGCTGATGGGACATATTTAAATATATACTGCAGTCATAACACTATTCATCATAAATACATATTAAAGATCCCCACCTTTGCATGACAGGACTTTATTTATTTGATTCTCTTAGTATTTAAAGGAATAGCTCTGTCTCATACTATAAATACAGTGGAGGAAATAATTATTTGATCCCTCTCTGATTTTGTAAGTTCACCCACTGACAAAGAAATTAATTTTCTATAATTTTAATGGTAGGTTTATTTTAAGGTAGAGACAGAATATCAAAAAGAAAATCCAGAAAATCACATAAAACTAAATATTTAAATTATTTTGCAATTCATTGAGTGAAACAAGTATTTGACCCCCATCAAAATATTACTTACCCTTGTTGGCAAGTCCAGAGGTCAGACATTTGTTATAGTTGATCACCTGGTTTGCACACATCTCAGGAGGAGTTTTGGACCACTCTTTGCAGATCCTCTCCAAATCCTTAAGGTTTCCAGGCTGTTGCTTGGCAACTGGAAGCTTCAGCCCACTCCATGACCTTAATGTGCTTCATCTTGAGCCACTCCTTATTGTTGTGCTGGAAGACCCATTTTCCTGGCTGAGAAAAGGAGGTTGTCACCCAGGATTTCACAGTACAAGGCCCCATCCATCTTTCCCTCGATGCAGTGAAGTTGACCTGTCCCCATCATAGAGAACCATCCTCAAAACCTCCATGCTTGACGGTGGGGATGGTGTTCCTGGGGTCATAGTCTGAATTCCTCTTCCTCCAAACACAGCTTGAGTTTGAACTCATCTGACTACATCGCCTTCTCCCAATCTTCTCTGAATTCTCTGAATCATTCAGGTGTTCACTGGCAAACTTCAGATGGGCCTGTAGATGTGCCTTCTTGAGCAGGGGGACCTTACGGGCGCTGCTGGATTTTAATCCATTACGGCATACTGTGTTACCAATGGTTCCTTGGTGACTGCTCCTCCTGTGTAGTTCTGGGCTGATCCCTCACCTTCTCATGATCATTGATACCCCATGAGGTGAAATCTTGCGTGGAGCCACAGACCGAGGGAGATTGACAGTTATTTTATGTTTCTTCTGTTTTCTAATTATCGCTCCAATAGTTGTCTCCTCACCCAGCTTCTTGCCAATGGTCTTGTAGCCCATTCCAGCCTTGTGCAGATCTACAATCTTGTCCCTGATGTCCTTAGAAAGTTCTTTGGTCTTGCCCATGATGGAGAGGTTGGTGTCTGATTGCTTGATTCTGTGGACAGGTGTCTTTTATACAGGTAAAAGGGAATCGTGAGGAGTCTCAATAAAAAAAAACTGAATCATTTCAGTGTGAGAGTCTTTAAAGGTCATCTTTAAAGGTTTGGTACGGTATTTCAATCTCCCTGAGCCAATGGGCCACCTGTCAATAGCTTGGACCATGAGAGCAGTGTCACATTCCTCAAAAGGAACCTCAATCTGCTGGGCTAAAGTAATGTCTAAAAAGTTCTCTGCAGCCCCGGAGTCAGCTGCATAGGCTCCTCCCTCTCCTGCAACTGGTGTGCGGGCTGGCTGGGCAAAGGGCTATCCTTTCTCATCCCTGAAGAGAAGAAAGATCCTCCTCGGTTTTGCGCTCTTCACCGTTCTATCATGCGCAGATCCAAACGGGTGGCCATGGTGATGAGGCTTTCGACAGTATCTCCCCAGTCGCGGCTTGCCAGCTCGTCCTTGAGTTCCTCGGAAAGGCCATTGTAGAAGGTGCTGGGTTAGAGGAGTGACATTCCCTCCAGAGGAGTGTCTCAACCAAAGGAGTTCAGGGAAATTGAAGGACGCTAAATAGTTCACGAAAACACCACAAAAGTAATCCACAGGCGGTTAGTCCAAAGTTCAGCAGAAAGTGGACTTCCAAAATCCACAAAGGTGTAATCTACAGTCCAGGTTTCAAGGTTCAAAAAAGGATCGGTACAAAAAGTCCAAACTACAGGAAACATAAATAGATCAGCTTACCAATCTCGAGGTGCCCAGAGCAGGAGGTAGATCCACACCAACAGTTGGTCATGTCTGAGCACTGAGGGAGAGTTTCAGCTCTGCTTAAATGCTCTTCCTGATATCACATGGGCAGCAGGTGAATCCATTAAAGGAGAGATATTATATCCTATTTCTCCAAGTTAAAATAGTTCCCTGGTGTCCTAATGAACATGTCTGTGACATGCTTTGGTCAAAATACCATAAGGATGAAGCACCATAGCAGTTCAATAACCCTGCCAAAACTGCCCCTTTCACAACACTCGGTTTTGTGCATGGTCCCTTTATATGCAAATGAGACACAGGCAAACACACCCACTTCTTCCAGGGGGTTTCTGATTTGTCCTTTTTACTGTGCTTGCTCGCTCAGCTCCTGTTCCCTCTGCTCCATTCCTCTCCCCCTCCCTCCACTAGTTATTTGACAATATCAACATGGCAGCGTGCGCGGAAAAACAGCGAGAGTGTCGTCACAGGAAGAGATGTCCGACACAAGGATCAAGCCGAACACTGCCGAACTGTAAATCAGTTAAAAAGACTTAGGGACAGCACCGCTGATCGCCACCGCTGAGTGGCAAGCTGCATAAACTGCCACTGTATGTGACTGTATCAGACTGAGTCTGTGCTCCTGAGACCTCCGACACAAGGATCAAGCCGAACAGAGCTGAACTGTAAATCAGTTAAAAAGACTTTGGGACAGCAACGCTGATCGCCAGCAGCGAGCTGCGAGCTGCATAAACTGCCGCTGTATGTGACTGTATCAGACTGAGTCTGTGCTCCGGTCATGGAGGACGTACTGAACAAATATTTTTAATGAGGACGTGTCAGATTGGTCAGTTATGAGCTCTATTTGACATTTTCTTAAAAATGTGTGTGTTTGTATGTCGGTGAAATACGGTCGCTGACTAAATACGGCGACCACTGGCCGTAGTCTGATGTGAAGTGGTGCGAACACACAAACACACGTTTGCTTTGACTTTATCCGGCATCATATATAAAATCGTCTGAGGCTGGAAGTTTGTGTAAAACACTGTGCTCCACTGTGCAGCCACGAACAGCACACTTGTCCCTCCGCGATGACATAATACCGCTCTTCCTCCCTCGCCTCCACTCTTGCATTTTATAGGGACAAGGTGGAGCTAAGGTGGAGCTCTCGAAGTAAACTTACTGATGGGGTGGTAACATTTGCGGTGAAATGCGCATGCTGCCGTCATAATGCGCAGGGAATTCAACATGTGTTTTATCGCCTATACTTACACTAAGGGGGACCACGAAAAAAGGACTGAGTATTCTTTTCCACACTTTGGCGATTGGTAGGCCCTCCAGAGTCCCAAATATAAGTATTAAAATGATTAAAAGGTTGATTTTGCATAATATGTCCCCTTTAAGGCTTGATTGCAAACTGCCTGACCCCTGGATGTGCAGAATGGCTCCATCTAGTGGCAAAACTAAGGTGGAGCCTCAGGTCTGACACAGGCCATGTACAATGGCTAAGATAGCTTTTATTGTAGGTAATATTCATTAATTTGTATTTCTGTCTATTAGCGCCAAAGAAAAAGAAATGTGGACCCATTTCCAGCTCATCTACATCTGATGACGACACTGAGACTTCTTCCAGTTCCTCTGGGCAGGAGAAGAGAAATAAGAGGAAGAGGAATAAGAACAAGACAAAGGACAGCACATCATACTCTTTTGGAAAGAGAGGTAACTTGATGGTCGTGCAGTGTAGGCCTTGTAGGTGTATTGTTTTTTTTGTTTTTGTTTTTTTTCTGTATTCAAAATATAATATGTAATTCAAGCCAGTGAAACTATAATGTCAGTTTATTTGTTAATAATTGTTAAATGTAAATGTAAAATTTGGTGTTCAGTTAAATAAGAAGAACATCTGTGAGCTTCAACAAGGGGTGATTTAATGAATAAGTGTAATTGTTAAAGAAGACTGGTGGTTTAATAAATCCAACCATTTTAAGGTTGCCATTTCTATGGTATATACATGTACGTATTGTGGTGTTAATTAGTATCATGTGCATGCAGGGTAATAACTTAGTACTCGCTAAACATTTATTTGGCTACCTTCCTAAGGAATATATTTTTATACCATAGCTTCCTAATATGTTTCCATGTACCTAATAGATAATAGCTTTGTACTTCTTATCCTAATTTACTAATACATATCCACCTAAAGGTTGATTATGTGTATTTGGTAATAAAGTACTCTGTATTTACAGGGAAATATGCACTGCTTTATTTTACAGTCCTACAACATGTTAAGTACACAAAAGGTGATATTTTATTTTAATCTTTCATTCTGGTACTTTGTTAATATGTATATTGAAATACCATCTACTTTTCTAGTATGTTTTCATGTATTTAGCATGTTATAACTTAGTATTTACATATAACAATCTAGTTTCCTTAAAGGTTTTAATGTACTTACTAAGTAATAATGTAGTACTTAGTATTCTTTCTGTATGGGTACTTTCTTAATACATAGATTGTTTACCATCTAGTTTCCTAGTATGTTTCCATGTACTTACTAGGTAATAATTTAGTAATTACATAAAGTTATTTTGGAACTTTCCTATTAATTACATTTTGTTACCATCTAGTTTCTTGGTAAATGCAAGGTAATTAGCGGATTGTAAAATAAAGGGTAACCGTATATTTTGTAGATTGGTCAGTAATACACCAGTAGTATGCCCTTGTCATCTGCTTTGATGTTCCTTTGTCTGGGTTGACAGCCTCGCCGCAGCTTCTTGATGGTGGAGTACAATTTCGTTAAGGTGCTGCTACGTTCGAGGCCCTGTTCCATGTCAGCACACTGTTCTTCTAGCCACTTTGCCTTGTCGTTCCTTGCTTCCCTCTGGATTTGTCGATTCAGCTCCTTGTAGTGTAAGTCACCGTTTACTATGGTGCTGCCCTGTGTTTTCAGTTCATGCCTTCTGTCTATAAGGTCCAGTGTTCTTTGGCTTATCCATGGGTGATTCGCTCTTCTGGGCAAGGGTCTTTGCTGCTGTGGATTTTATAACTTCACTGAATGCTGTACAGAACTCATCTGGTGTTCTTTCTTCTTCCAGCAGGTTCAGTGCTTCAAACATACTTTTAACACGTTGTTATTGTTCCTAATAATAAAATCATGAGTTTGCAGGTTTTCTGGCCTGACTTTATTTTAATATTTTGTGATTAATATATTAACCATAATAGTAATTAATAGTGATATTTAAACCAAAATACACAATATACAAAGCATAGTAATGAGACCATAAATAATATTTTTGGTTAATACTGAATATAATTGTTTTTTTTTATCATCATAAAAGCACTTAATGTTTTCATTATTTTCTTGGACACTAATATATAAAATCCCTGAGTTCTGTGACAACAACATTTTGTATTCTACAACATTTTTGATTATTAGCATACAGTTTATCAGTGAATAGACAATCAACATTTGATTTGATTTAAGGAAATCAGGCAAAAAGCATCAAAGAAAACGAAAGTTACAGAAAAAGATTCCTGTAACAACACAAAAACTAATAGCCAACTAGGTCCGTGTATCTTTTGGTCATTCGATTTTCAATTCGCAAACGGATATTTAAAAACAAAACAATTGTGGTTATTTAATTTTTGTTTTAAAATACAACAATTAAAATTGAATTATAAGGCTTTTTTCTTTGTCAAAGTCAGAAAGGGATGGACTAAATTTAAAAAAAATGATTTGTTTTTCATTTTCTATATAATAACAAAAATTAAAATCACTAGAATACAGAAACGGAAAAATGCCTGTTTTTTTCATATTGTCCGACCGGAAGTTGACGTTTTCTGGCAAGATCGCCAAAGTGACATGTGGTTCGCCTTGCCCAGGCTAAAATGTCTTTGGAACCTTACTCAGACATAATTTTAGACATGGGCAAAACAAGGCCTGCCATCTGCAGAAATCTCTGCACGCATATTGCACGAAAATGGGGGTGAGAGAGAATTTTCTGCAAGAAATGTGAGGAGATTTTGCGTTGAAAAAGGCTCAAGCTTGATGGGACTCCCCAACACACATTTGGAGTTAGAGGTGGCTAAAGCCATAACTGAGGTATAAATCTGCTATATCTCCCCTTTGATACTTTGATGTGTGTGTGTGTGTGTGTGTGTGTGTTACACATGTCTATTTTCATGATAAACATATCAGCTTGGATAATTTTGGAACGATAAAGTCATAGTTTTTATTTTTTAGACAGGACCTACATATAGGGAAGGAGGATGATGTACCCCGCCATGAAAGGAGTGCATGCTGCAGAGACAGAAATTGGATCAGTGCTCAGGACTTTGCATCAGCCTTATCACGAAGCAAGACATCAGGTAGCCTATGTTACTGTCTCAGACTTTATATGTTGCATCATCAAACCTGTGGAATGCATGTGTAGTTTGTATAAGATTAAAAAATTGTGCTGGGCACATTACCAGCGTTTTTACTTGACTCCCGATCGTTATAATGAGTCTCTAAAGTAACGCAGTTTTTCGTGCCGCGACACAGGAGTCCAGGCACCGTTTACCAGTTAGCTCCGTTAGCATCTTTAGCACTGTTAGCGCACCTACAGTCAAACTGGAGCGGTCTGTTTATTAAACTAAAATAGCAGCGCTACAAATAACCAGCGTACCTGTGTAATGCGTATGTGTGCCTCTGTTTAAAGTTTAGCGTTACTTTAGAGACTCATTTTATCAATCGGGAGTTATGGAAACACTTCATGCGTTAAACGCCTTTAACGTACCTGGCACTATTAAAAACTGTGTACCAAGTATTTTTGTGACAATATATTTGATTACATTTACAAATAGATTTAATTATATTTACAAAACCTGCAACAATTGCAGAGAAGGAGTAATGGGATTTCATATTTGTGATAATGAATTTTCCTATCTTTTCTGGTGCCCACAATCTCAACCCCACACCATATCAAGCAGACTATATGGGTCAGAAGGTACATATGGACCAAGATGAAAAGCTGGTTATGTTTGGGGTCACCCATGTTGTAGCCATTGATGGCTTCAGCAAAAAGGTTGTTGCTCATTATACAATGCCTATAAAAAACAACCTAGTGATCTACTAAGATGTTTTCAGGTAATAGCCCATGTATTGTTGTGGTTGCTAAAGGGATTAATTAAATATGTCATTTCTGCAAGACAATTAATGGATATTATTTCAATATTGTGCTGTGCTATGATACTAGATATGGTCTGGGATTTTGGCTATCATAACAATATGACAGAAGTGTAGTCTCTGGTTGGTGGTTTTAAAGGCTACTTTTTAGGAAAGTTATGCAACTATGAATTTATTAGACTTCTGGCTGTTTTATCTGCCTCTACCTGCCCAGTCATCATATGCACATTACTAATGGTTCTTTATCAAAAATATCTTGTGCATGAATATTTTATTAGGCCTCAAGGTATTCAGTCAAAGTTCCGCCCCACTCTTTTGTGTTGGCCATTTGCAGATCTCCCCTATTCATTGACCCACCTGTCAATTATAATTCCTTTAAGACAATGGAGAAAAAAGAAAAAACTGCAAATGACAAAGCAACATTTATTAATCCCATACACTTAAGCCTTTAGTTGCACAATATGGCTAAATGACTGCTAAACATCTACATTGTTATTGTCAGTCGACTATAATATTGTTATCATGTCATAGCTAATACTTAGAACAACTTATTCAGAGCAGTTTAGCATGAATTATTATTATTTTTTTCATCCAATAGGTCTGCAGTACTTGCCAATGGAATGTGTCGGGTGCTAGTAGATCATGGCAGGGAATTTTATTTGACACTGTTCATGCAGGAGCTGCTGTTGTCAAATCGCCAAAATCAGGAGAGAAAGCCTTACTTACAGACTTCATCAACAAGGGTACAGTTTAATAGTTTGTATGATTGCTATAACAACACACTAATGGTATGCACATTTTTATTGAAACTATTATCAGCAGCACTGTTTTCTTCCATCCGTTACATACATTTTCTTTACAATTATGCTTTCCGACTTTCAGGGTTAACATGCCATTGGACATAAAACTTATCTAGTTAAAACGTAATATTAAACAGCATAAGCAACATTTATATTTTTCGTTAAACCATCAGAATAAATGAACTGATGAAAAATCTGTGTTTCTGATTTCAGAATCATATAGTTGAACGACTCTTGCCTGAGGTAAATAATCGTGTCAACTATCCCCTCAATACAGCCCTTCTGCAATTGGTGGATCAAGAGGAACTAGACATGGATGACAACCTTGTTAGACATAGTGTGTCCAACCTGACAATCCAGTTGTGCCAGATTGGTGTTACAAAGGTGGTGCAGCGCTCACCGAATACCAGGTGAAATAAACCAGTGAAAACTAAAACAGGCATTCATAAGTTTCAAGATCAACCATATGTTCTTTATTTTACAGGTAAAGAGATACCAAATGACTTGGCTGGCAGTGGTTGTCCAAAACAAATCCCTGAGGAGCTGTTGCCTCATTCAGTTGAAGCAGCAGTCCTTTATAGCCAACAGCTGGGATCGCAAATGACTGCACATTCTACTTTTGGAGCTGATCCATTTTCAACTGAACAGGACAAAATTACAGTGGAGTATCAGCTTTCAGAGAAATATTCAGACATATCAGACTTGTGCAAAATGTTACTCCTCTTCAAAAAGGGATTTCAGAACAGACAATACCTCTGAATGACCATTAACCTCAAATATGTTGCTGTCTCTGGAGTTCCCCCTACATTTTGCACATTTTGTCTCCTGCCACTGTTCCACACATCTTTTGCAGCCAATGATGCTTTTACAACATTGTGTGAAGACTGGCTCTTAGATGAACTCTAAAAAAACAAAGCATCTTCATCTTTTCGGCCGCTGAACGGAAAACAGAGATAGTTGCTGCTACTGTTACATTGGTATTGGTAATGGATATCTAACCTTTTGTTTGAAAGATTAGAAAAGGGGGCAAATAAATAACAATAGCAGAAATAAATAAAAGTACTTTTATTCATGAATGTAACTTGGCCAGGTCAGGGCTGCTTTTCATTAATTTCATTCAAAACAAGCTCAATTTCACTCCTTGATTTTGTGGATTTGTTTTTTAATTATTCTTTATAATTATACTTATAATTTTGTTGTTATATGTACATATATATATCTGTATAGAGATATATACATATTTATGTACATATATATATATACAGCATTTTTTCGTTCCTGTCTTCTAGTAATTTTAATTTTTGTTATTATAACTAGAAAAACAAATCATTTTTTAAATTTAGTCCATCCCTTTCTGACATTGACAAAGAAAAAAGCCTTGTAATTCAATTGAAATTTTTGTATTTTAAAACAAAATTTAAATAACCACTCATTTTTTGTTTTTAAATATCCGTTTGTATTGAAAATCGAATGACCAAAAGAGACACGGACCCAACTAACATCTGTTTTTTCATTTTGATTTTGTAAATGAATATTGAGAAAACAAGTCCTTTTTTTTGTTGTGAAAAAAAAAAAATTTTCTCTGCCTTCACTATCTCCTGGTCTCTGATTCACCAGGGCGGGCGGCACACCCAGATTAATTGCCATGCATCTGGAGGACATCAGCTGACATCTGTGGGCTGTAGGTTAGGTTACACTTGTGGGGACCCCCCTGACACACACAAACGCTCCAGAGTTCACTTGCAAGTGGTCCAAGACCACCTCATTCAGGCGGACCAGAGTTTGATTGTTGCACATCAAAGGTCTCAGACCACATTCACACTAATCCAAATTAATATAACAAAGGGGTAAATGCACAAGGGTTTTATTTAACTGCAACTAAATCAGGCTGGTGTGAATGCACCCTTAGTTTTGACTAAACTATGGCAATCCCTGAACAGGAAAGTAAGTAATGACGGTTGGCTTTATCAGTGAGTATTTCTTCACTGAAAGAAAAGGAGTAAAGGAGGTTCAGTATTTCCCAACTGGCTGAGGCAATTGTGATGGACAGATGGTTCTTCCAATCAGATGCCAAATATTTCCACATAGCCTTCCCAGATTGGTACGAGAATGGACCATCTGCTCCGTCAGGTTACAAAACTTCCACATTAAACATTTTGAAAAACATTAATAAAATTCAACAGTTCACGATGAATGCAACATGAATGAACAGTTGGCACACCACTGTTGCAAAGCAAACAGCAGAACAATGAGTTGTGACTGATTTAGTGGTGAGGAATTCTAAGCACAAATGCTTCCTCAGCGATTTTATTATCTCCACAGAGTTGCCAACAAACTGCTCTGAATTTATGGCTGTATTGAAACACTCGATGCAGCATGGATACTTGAAATTCTCCAGGGAACTTAGGGAGGTTTAGACTTGTCCAAATTAATCAACAACTCAGTTGCTTTACATAAACAATTAATTACAGGGCACCAAGATTGTGAAAGAACATGGAGAAAAAAATCCTTAATAAAAAACCTTTAATAAGCAGACTCCACAATGCTGAGACATAACGAACAGGCCAAGATTATACTCTGGTAAAGGTCAGCAATCAATCTCGATGCAACACATAATTAAAATTCGAAATAACTTGACAAATGGAGATGGTTTCTACAACAACAACAAAAATAAACAAACACAAATCACATGAATATCAATGTTTTAGCTCTGAGTTAGAAATTATGGATTGATGATCACTACGACCATCCACCCATCCGCATCAATGGACTGGAGGTGGAGCGTGTGACCAGCTTCAAATTCCTGGGGATCCACATCTCACAGGACCTCACCTGGACAACAAACTTCTTCAAGAAGTCTCACCAGTGCCTCTTTTTCCTAAGGACACTGAAGAAAAAACCCCTCTCTTCAGACGTCCTGGTGAACTTCTACTGCTGCATCATCAAGAGCATCCTTACCAACTGCAGGCTGGTACGGGAACTGCCCGGTCGTTGCAGAAGGTGGTGAAAACCGCCCAGTGCAAACTTGCTTAGCGAAAATGTATTGAGGTCATATGATGAAATAAAGCAGGAGTATAACCTTAAACAAAAGGATTTTTGGAAGTTTCTACAAATTGGACAGTGCATTAAGCTCAGGGGAAGAATCCTGACTCTGTGACCAGGATTCAGGATTTAGTCCAGGTAAAAATGCAGACCCTCTAAATTTTTTTTAAATTTCATGAGATTTTCAGGGAGGCACGACGACCCCACCTCGAAGGGTTGAGACTATGCTGGGAGAATGAAAAAAGTCCAATCTTCGTTCATATTTCATGTGTAATTTTATTCTTTGTCCTTTAGGAACATGATTGAATCCTCCTCAAGCTGTGTCACATCAGATTCTGTCGCCACTGTACATGTTTCATAATTTATTTTTTATTTGCATATTGTGTTAGACATTCTTTTAGATTTGTCTTCTTGTTTATTTTATATTATAACATTTTCCTTTGTGAATAAAGCTATATTTTACATTACCCTGCATTCATGTGTACACCACAGTTCAACAGTAAAGACTCGTGGAAGGAGGCCGAATAGTTATACTGATTTTGTTGTTAGATTACTTACTATACTACACAAGTTAGATTTACACAATAAAAATTATGCAGTTGTCAAACAAAGTAGCTCTCATTCTGAAGTGTTTATCAACCGTTTCCTCTAAAAATAAATCACTTTTCATCCAATAACACTCTAATGGCTAGAAAAAAAAACCCACAACCAGTATACATTTTATTGATACCACAACAATAGTAATAATAATAATAAAAAGAAAAATCTGACTTATTATAGCTCATTGTGAGCATCAACAGTCTCTTCTCTTCATAGACTGTCACGACCGAACAAGGACTTGAACGCAATAGCACGACTCAGAGACAACTTCCAAAAGTATCCAAATTTAATGCACAAAGTATCAAACAATAATCACTCAGAGGAAAAGTAACAAAAAAAAAAAAAAAAATCACTCTATCGAGGAATCACTAGATAAGCAAAAACGCAAAATAACAAATTATAATCACTAACTGGGAGGAGACAAAAAGGCAAAACTAAACATATCTTAACACAACTTTCTAGATATGACAGTACCCCCCCTCTAGGGACGGCTCCTGACGGCCCACATAACTGAGGGTGGTGTCTGTAAAAGTCTGTGATGAGGTCAGGATCCACAATAAAGCTTGCAGGAACCCATGATCGTTCCTCTGGACCGTAGCCCTCCCAATCCACCAGGAACTGCCTGCCCCAGCCCCTGTTGCACAGCCAGCAGAGCCTTGACCGAGTAGACAGGACCATTGTCGACCATCTTGGGGGGTGGAGGGGGTACGGCCGCGGGCACCATTAGGCTTTCCTTAACCGGTTTCACCCGGCTGACGTGGAAGGTGGGGTGGACTCATGGACCGGGGCAAACGCAGACAGACAGAGGAAGAGCCGATGACCTTGGACACTGGGAAAGGCCCCATGAACCATGGAGCCAACTTCCTGGAGGCAACTTGGAGAGGCAAATCCCGTGGAGAGCCAGACCTTCTGGCCAGGCTTGTATGCCGGAGCAGGTAGGCGCCTCCGATCAGCAGCCCTCTCTTCATGCGGTCCACACTGCGTAGGAGGGCCTTACGGACGACTGCCCAGATGCGGTGGCATCGCCGGACCATGGCATGAGCCGACGGGACGATGATCTCCTTTTCCGTCTCCGAGAAGACAGGAGGCTGGTAGCCGAAGACGCACTGGGATGGAGACATGCCAGTGGCCGAGGTGAGAAGAGAGTTGTGGGCATATTCCACCCACACCAGCTTCTTGCTCCAGGAAGCCGGATTCTGCTATACCAGGCATCAAAGACATGTCTCTAACTCCTGGTTGAGGCGTTCCGTGTGGCCGTTAGCTTCTGGGTGATAACCAGAGGTGAGGCTGACAGTGGCTCCGATGAGCTTGCAGAACTCTTTCCAGAACCTGGATATGAACTGGGGCCCCCGGTCTGAAACAATGTCTTTGGGAAAACTATGAATACGAAATACGCGAGTCATCATAATCTCTGCCGTTCTTTTGGCAGATGGAAGCTTGTGTAATGCTATGAAATGAGTCATTTTAGAAAACCTGTCTACCACTGTGAGCACAGTGGTGTTTCCTTCAGAGACCGGGAGCCCCGTGACGAAGTCGAGTGAGATCTCAGCCCACGGACAAGTGGGAACAGGGAGTGGCTGCATCAACCCCATCTGCGCTCTGGAGGAGGTCTTGTTGCGGGCACAGATGGAACACGCCTCTACATACTCCCGTACCTCCCTCTCAATGGAGGGCCACCAAAACCTCTGGGAAATGACATGCATGGTCCTCTTAACTCCTGGATGGCAGGTGAGCAGTCTGGTGTGAGCCCAATGGATCACCTGTGGACGCATATCAACAGGGACAAACAAGCGATTCTCCGGACAACCACTAGGTGTCGGATTCTCACCATTAGCCTGCTTGACCTAAGATTCTATCTGCCAACTCATCGCTCCTACCTCACGGTTCAGTGGTAGGATGGGCTCCGGTTCCTTGGCAGTAGGCTCGGGGTCAAACAGACGGGACAAGGCATCTGGCTTGGTGTTCTGGGACCCCGGCCTATAAGACAAAAAAAAGTTAATTCTGTTAAAAAAAAATGTCCATCTGGCTTGACGAGAGTTCAGTCTTTTTGCTTTGCGAATATATTCCAGATTCTTATGATCTGTCCATTCAATAAATGGGTGCTGCGCACCCTCTAACCAATGTCTCCACTCTTCCAAAGCTTTTTTTACCGCTAATAACTCACGATTCCCAACATCGTAGTTTCTCTCTGCCGGCGAGAGTTTACGAGACAGGAAGGCGCAGGGATGAAGCTTGTTGTCGTTCTCAGAGTGCTGGGAGAGTACTGCTCCCACTCCATTATTGGAGGCATCCACCTCCACCACGAACTGCCGGCTGGGTTCAGGAACTGTGAGAATGGGGCAGTGGTGATCCGCACTTTGAGCTGTTGGAAGGCCTGCTCAGCTTGAGGGGACCACAAGAAGGGAGACTGAGGAGAAGTGAGTGCATGTAAAGGTGCAGCTGTGGCACTGAAGTTTCGGATAAATCTCCTGTAAAAGTTAGCAAATCCTTAGAATTGTTGAACGTTCTTACGGCTATCCGGTGTTGGCCACTGAGCCACAGAGCTAACTTTAGCCGGATCCATTTGCACCTTTCCAGGGGCTATGATGAAGCCGAGGAAAGATACAGCGTCGGCATGGAATTCGCCCTTTTCTGTTTTGACATATAATTGATTCTCCAGCAATCGCTGGAGAACCTGCTGTACATGAGGCACATGAGAATCTAAATCTGGGGAGAAGATCAATATGTCATCTAAATACACATACACGAAGTGGTTCAGGAAGTCTCTCAGTACATCGTTGATCATTGCTTGGAAGACAGCGGGAGCATTGGTCAACCCAAATGGCATGACTAGGTACTCGTAATGGCCACTAGGAGTGTTAAAGCCTGTTTTCCATTCATCCCCTCTCTGATCCTAACCAGATGATAGGCATTTCTGGAGGTCTAGTTTAGTGAAAACCTTAGCCTGCTGAAGCTGATCAAAAGCTGATGACATTAGTGGCAGAGGGTACCAATTCTTAACAGTTATGTCATTAAGTGGTGCGTAGTCTCTACATGGTCAAAGTGTCCCATCTTTTTTTTCCACAAAAAAGAACCCTGCCCTGGCTGGAGATTAAGAGGGGCGGATAAGACTAGCCTTTAATGAGGACTCAATATACTCAGTCATAGCCTTCTTTTCGGGACCAGAGATGGAATACAGTCTACCGTTAGGAATAGGGGACCCTGGTATTAAATCAATGGGGCAATCATAAGGCCTGTGGGGAGGAAGGGATTTTGCCTTCTTTTTACTAAATACTTCACTCAAATTGTGGTAACATCTTGGGACTGAAGTCAGGTCAGGAGTTTCAGAGTCTGTGACATGAACAGAGACAATGTTATCACTAGTTTTCACATTCACATCATGACAGAACCTTAAACACTTGGTTTTACATTCTTCTGCCCAGGTCAAGACCCTCCCAGTACTCCAGTCAATGTGTGGGTTATGTTTCTTCAGCCAAGGAAAACCCAAAATGAGAGGATACTGGGTAGAATTATATAAATGAAATTGCATAAGTTCATAGTGGTTATCAATGATAACTGTGAGCAGTTCAGTCTTGTGTGTCACTCAAAAAAATCAGACTCCCATCGAGAGTGCTGGCCTCTATAGGCTGAGATAATTGTTCTGTCTTTAGCTTGAGTCTCATGGCAAAATCACAGTCCATGAGACTTTCATCAGCCCCCCGAGTCAATGAGTCTCCAAACTAAGTGTGGTGTCGTGATGCCTCACCTTAGTCTGGGTTAAAGCTCGAGGAGGGAATTCCGTGGAGGAGAAACGTCTCCCCAGTACCCCCGTCGACTGGCGAGCCTGTTCCTTTTGCCGGACACACTGCTAGCAGTGTGTCCGCAATAGAAGCACCTGTCACAGTCTACGATAAACGCCCGACATCCTCCTGACTCACCGGAGAACTTTTCTGGGGGAGGAAAGTCGAAGAGCCGTGGCACGGGGAGCTGAGATCGATGAAGCTCCAACATTCGCTGGAGATGGTGTGGTCGTAGTGTCTGAGGAAGAGGGATCCCTGGTGAGGTGAGCAAGGACTTGATGTACTTGGTTTGCCAGGAGGTTAACTTGGATTGTTATAGAGGCTTTGAACTCCTCCTGACTTTTAGGCATCCCCGTCACACCACTGTGCAGAGAGGCCATGTGCTCCTCCTGCTGAGTCAGATGGGTGTTCTGGGAGCGAACTACCGTGGTCAGTTGTTCTGAGTCGGCTGTGTTCATACTAGCCAGTTCGTAATGTCACGACCGAACAAGGACTTGAACCCAATAGCACAACTCAGAGACAACTTCCAAAAGTATCCAAATTTAATGCACAAAGTATCAAACAATAATGACTCTCAAAGGAGGAAAAGTAACAACAATAAAAAAAATCACTCTATCGAGGAATCACTAGATAAGCAAAAAGGCAAAATAACAAATTATAATCACTAACTGGGAGGAGACAAAAAGGTTTAGGCAAAGTGTCAAATCAAAATCACTCTTCACGAGGAAAAACTCTGAAGGATCAAAAAGGCAAGACAAAGTAGCAACTAAGAAATACAAAAACCTGACAAACAATTTATGTGGCATGGATTGGTGTGGGTTCTCTGGCATGGCAAACAAGACGGACTGGCAGAGGGAAGCACAGACTATAAACTCAAAGTAATGGGGAACAGGTGGAAACAATCAGGGCGGGGAAGATAATCAGACTGGCGGGAAACCTACAGGGGAAGGGCAAGCTATCTGAAACAAGAGGAAGGAGAGATGTCAAAATAAAACATATTCATATTCTTCAATTCAAAATCCACATGGGGCGCTAAAGGGCACGCCCTGCATGGTTTTGCCCTTTTAATCCCAAATGGATTAGTGTGGGTGTGCCCTGCCCACACTGTCCCACCACACGTGTTGCTGTTCACCACACGTGAACAGCAATGATTAACAACATACAACATATAATTTACAAACTGCACAAAATGTGTTTTATGAGCGGAAAAAAGGAAGCCTGAGGCCCGACCCGAGACGCCTCATTCGCAGATTTTTCCGGGTTTGTTGGGCCAGCCCAACTCGTTGAGAACTCTAACACATATATCAGAGTGACGTCACAGCGGTGTACGAGCGTACGACAAAACAGGTTTTAGTTATTTATTCGTCGTTCATTGCAATTTATTTTCAAACTTATTATCAATGTATTAACGAGCTGCTGTGTGGATTCATACTGACATCATGAACACGGGGCAGATGACGGTGTTTTATTTGTTAAAAAATCTAAAATCCATCCAACCAAGTTTAGGCTCAGCTGAAAGTGGTCGGTCAGTCTGGTGGCTAAAATGTGGGGTTGGATGGAACTAAAAGCTGAGGAAAAATCAATAAAAGACAGTCTAGCATGGGTTTTATTCCCTTCTAGATGTTTGAGTAAAAAATAAAGCAGGGTGATAACAGCATCTTTAACTCCCCTGTGTGCTCTGTAGGCAAATTGCATGGGATCGAGAGCCTGCTCTGTTTGCCTTGCCAGCTCTAACTTAACAAGTTTTTCAGGCCGAAAATCAGTAAGGTTTTTAGGTCTGCTCACTTTAGGAACCGGGATAATTACTGCCTGCTTCCACACATTAGGTACAGTTTGTTCCTTTAAGGAAAGTGAAAGATGGAACTCAACTGCCTTGCACAGGACTTGAGTAAAATGCCACTAATTTTATCAGGGCCAGGTCTTTTATTTAATTTAAAAGAGAGAAATGACTTTTCCACTTCCCTTGGCTCTATGATTAAATGCTGGTCATCTTTAAGTTGATTCCTCAGACTCTCAGTTTCCTCTCTGAAGTCAGACTGATCAAACCTCAGGTAGAAGTAATTGAGGGCATTGGCGAATTCATCGTCTGACCTAAAGCCATCCATGGCGATACTGGCATTTCTGTTTTGCTGAATGCCTGCTATAGCTTTCATGCCAGACCAGACTGAGGAAAGGTTCCTCTCTGCCAGTTTGTGTGATGAACATATGAATTAGAGTGAAATAATCTAGAGTTATAAAACTACTTTTAACACGTTGTTATTGTTCCAGCAGCTAAACAAAGAAGAACAGCCGGACTACTGGCATTTTGCCTTTACCCCCCAGAATGCAATGTGTGTTGGTCACGTGGTCTGGCAAACTCAATAATATGATCATGAGTCTGCACAATTTTTTTGGCATATGTGCTGGGAGAGCAACTCTATAGGAATGAACGGAGCCAAAGGGGCGGTGCTCTATCCAGTTCTTATAATACATCCACGACAAAACCTCACTCTGTCACAAGTATCCATTCTTACGACACACATAAGTCACTAACTGAGCGCTCACAGTATCATTTCCGGGTCACTTGCAGCAATTGGGACATTCCCTTTCCGTAAGGACTGTGGCTTTTGTAAATTTGTTTCAGGATTTGTAAAAGTCTTTCGCAATTTGTAAATTTGTTTTGGAAAATGTAAATTTGTTTTAACTTTTTTAAATTTGTTTTGGTATTTCAGTCCTCTTTCTCTAACCCCAAAAACCTTTCTCGATCTTCTCTAACCTCCTTGACCCCCCCACTCCCCCTCCCCCCTCCTCCCTTCTACCAATTCACTTGGTCAACTACTTCACAAAAAAAGGAGATGACATTCGATTGATCCTCATCAGTCTGGTTTTAAGGCAGGTCACTCAACCGAAACTGCACTTCTTGCTGTCACTGAGCAACTCCACACTGCCAGGGCTGCCTCTCTCTCCTCTGTGCTCATCCTCTTGGACCTTTCTGCAGCGTTTGACACAGTTAACCACCAGATCCTTATTTCCTCCCTTCAAGAACTAGGTGTCTCAGGCTCTGCACTTACCCTACTCTCATCCTATCTTCAAAACCGAACATACAGAGTAATCTGGAGAGGATCTGTGTCGGAACCCTGTCCTAACTACTGGGGTCCCTCAGGGTTCTGTCTTGGGCCCTCTCCTCTTCTCTCTATACACCAACTCTCTTGGTTCTGTTATTCTCTCTCATGGTTTTTCCTATCACAGCTACGCCGATGACACCCAACTCATTCTCTCTTTTCCCAGCTCCGACACACATGTAGCAGAACGGATCTCCGCTTGTCTGACCGACATCTCTCAGTGGATGTCTGACCATCACCTGAAACTCAATCTCGACAAGACTAAGTTTCTTTTTCTCCCAGGAAAGGGCTCTCCCACCACAGACCTGACCATCACCCTCAACAACTCTGTGGTAGCTCCTTCTCATACTGCAAGGAACCTGGGTGTGACACTGGATGACCATCGCTCCCTCACTGCCAACATTGCTGCAACAGCTCGATCTTGCAGATACATGTTGCACAACATCAGAAGGATACGGCCTCTTCTAACCCAGAAGGTGGCACAGGTTCTGGTCCAGGCTCTTGTCATCTCACGCTTGGACTACTGCAACTCCCTCCTGGCTGGTCTCCCTGCGTGTGCCATACGACCTCTGCAGCTCATCCAGAATGCAGCAGCTCAACTGGTCTTCAATTTATGAAAAATTCTTTTTTGCAATTTAATTTTTGTTTTTGATGGTTTCAGGATCTTTGTTGTTGATTTGGTTGATTTGGTTTTTCATGTTAATGATGTTCAATAATATTCAGTGATATTCAATGATGTTCAATAATGTTCAGTAATGTTCAATAATGCTCAATAGTGTTCAATAATGTTTATAATGTTTATAATGTTCAATAATGTTCAATTATGTTCAATTAATAAACTAAATCCCACCAGTAAACTTCTATAACAACATGCCCCACACTATGCCCACACCCAGCCCAAAGTGGGGCTTGCTGCAGGCCCACAATGGGCCCCACTTAAGGCACACTCTGCTAACTGTGGGCAGCCCAAACCAAACCGGCATGGGGCCCGCATTTCACGACAGTATGGGGGCCCCACATGGGCATATGTTTGCTGGGTATATGATGCTCAGCGTGAACTGGAGGGGGACAAATATCCCACTCTGCATCTTGTGCTGCTATGGGCAAAATGCCAGCAAAATGCCAACAATACTGCACAGCTGGCAGCCATGCGTCAACGCATGCACACCGGTTTTGCGCACCACTCCACAAAGCCACAACATTCCTGTGCCCGAAATTCAACCAGTTGCTGCCCGCTGACCAAAGGGCAAACGTACAACAGTATGTAAAGTCACGTCTGTTAACTGGATGGATGGATGGATGACAATTTTTTTTTCTTTAATTAATTGTTAGAGATTTATATCTTTAAAAAAACATTGCTTTTTCTGGAAGGCTTTTTCTTTGGTGAACTGTCAACAAAGTGCTCTCAGTCCAACCACATATAGTGTTCACATATGTCAAACTGTGGACACCGGCTGTCTCTTGTTCCCTCAGCTGTCATTTTACTCATTTGTCCTATCAGACTTGACTCTCAACCTACTGTATCGTATCCAGTGTAAAGTCCCTGAGGTAAAGTATTCAATCACTTTCACTATTCCCTCCATCCCATGTCATTGCTCCTCATATTGCCCTCTTCTCTGCTTCCTGCACTCTCCTTCAGTCGTTTTCTCTCCTCCTTTCTTGTTCCCCAACATCTTATATGTCCCCCAACTCTTCTTTTACCTTTTTGTTTTTTGTAGAGGCTTAGTATGTTGTTTGTGTTTTATTGTTGTTTTGTTTTTGTTATTTTGCTGTTGGTTCATGGGGGGTATTGCACAAAACTAGAATAAAGAAATCCAGGATAACTGAGCAAGCGCGGCTTGACCTAGTCTGCTCCACACATCCTGGCTTAATTGGTTGCATGTTTGCCGAACCAGGATGAAAAGGCGCGGCTATGTTAATTCAGGTGGGATAAGTGTGTGTTCACGGCATACTTAAATAGACCTCGCAATCGCTCACAGAATCAAAGATGAGAACATGGATAAAAGTCATGCGTCATGCTTCACGGCCGTTGAACAAAAGCTCCTGATGGACTTCTATGAAGAGGTGAAAGAGTCCATAAGAAAAAAAGGCAATACTAATGCCATAATTAAAGAATGTGAGAAAGCCTGGCAGTAGCGGACCGGCTTAATGCGTAAGTAGTCCAAAACTGTTAATAAACAGTGCTCCACTGGAACTGTCATAATTAGGCTACATTTAACGGAAGGAGTGACTTTTCAAGTTACTCAGGAAATGTAGAGTATGATTAAGTGCAAACAATTATCCACAATGTGTGTCATTTAATCTATTTTTCTCATGATATGTTTTTATCTATTTCATCTTTCTATCCTTCATAAAGAACAAACTTGTCTGGCCATAAAAGGACCTGGCAGCAAGTTAAAATTAAATATAAGAACATTTTGCAGGCTGGTAAGTGACTTTAAAGTGGATAACAGTGAACAAATGAGGTGAATAGATTAGTTGTCTGCTGATATGTTGAATGTCTGTATGATTGTAGCAGTCAAAAAAAAAAGCCCAGAACTGGCACGGGGGCAGCCCACCAAGCCAAGATATGACCCCAGCGGAGGAGCTGGCACTCCATTTAAATAAAGGGAGGCCAGTGATGGAGGGGATCCAGGGAGGGACAGTAACAGACCAGCCACAGAAACTGTCCGCTTCATACAAGGTACATATTGCAGTACTACTGCACATGGAACACAATCAAATAAATATATTATACTGTGTGACTTTGAATTTCCTTGCAGTGTCTGGGAACACACTTACACTTCTGGAGCCACCAGAAGATGATCCGGTTAATACATTGTCTTGGTATGTCCTGTGAAATCTTAATTCAAGTTCGCTCAATACGTGTATGTATATTGCAGGGGGAAGACACAGCTGCAGCTGCAGAATTCACTTCTGCAGATGAGGAGACAGTTTCACTGGACTCCAGAAGGCTTGAGGTATGACAATTTTATGAACACCACTGTTCTAATAAGCATTTGTTTCATGTGCCTTTTTTAAAGGCAACATAGAATTCTTGTATCACACATATATGTTAGTTATGGAGGTCTACTTACATATATTAACTTGTTTTCGTGGTTAAAATCTTCCTAATCGCTGCAAACGAGCCGATCAAAATATCTCCTCACTGACTCTCTCGTCAGCCGCGCTGTTTTAGACCAAAATCACACCCCCAGAACGTGGACTGTGTTGTGATTGGCCAGCCAACAAGAGCTTTCCCACTGTCCTGTGATTGGCCAGGTACCTGGAAGTGACGTAATAGATAGGCCAGCTCTCAGATACACAGCTCCCCCTCTGGCACGGTGGATGCTCTGCATCTCAGCAGCTACAACTAGAGTAGTTCTTCTTCTTCTGCGGTTGAATGGACGCAACCGGATGTGCCCGGACTAGTGCCTGCACCGGGAGGCGCTACGGTGGTGAGAGGAGTGGTGAGGATTTCTGATGACGACATCAAACTACGGAAGTGCCAATCCGCTTCGCAGAGCCCAGGAAAACAATACAACACTATTTTCTCAGCAGTGGCTGAACTGTTGTTCTGAAACTTTAGGGTTTCACAAACGAGGTAATGACGCAGATACACACACACAAACGCAGCGTTAATTGGAGCTTCCGGTCTATGTGGCCTTTAACTCAATAAAATTGCATTAAAATAAGGGTACTACAACATATTTTAAACAACAGCACCTTTATTATGCTTTTCATAATACAGTCTGGTGCTTCCCATAGAAAACTCTGCACCTATATTGGTGTTGCCAAAAAGTGCAATAGATTTCCAGGAACCAAGTGCATTTTCTTTTAGGTTTACTTGTTTTAACCACCCGTTACCACCTGTGCTATATCTCCACATCCCCATGTTTATGAACATCATCAGAATAATATACAAAATGCAGTTGTACAAAGTGGGCTTAGCAAAACAAAGCAAAGAGGGCACCAAAGTTTTACCTCGCCAGCCAACATAACACCAAGTATTTCCAAAAGTGGCGTACAGTACTGGAGGGGGGTTGTGCAAACAGTTTAGACCGTGGGGGCAGCAAGGCTATGGGGGCTACAGAGAGTTCAGGAGTCTGACAGCTCCAGGGTAGAAGCTGTTCCTCAGTCTTGTTGTCCTGCTCTTGATGCTCTGTAGCCTCCTGCCTGAGGGGAGGGGGGTGAACAGTGTGTGTGCTGGGTGGGTGGGATCTCTCATGATGCAGGTGGCCCTTTTCCTGCATCTGAAGGTGAAGATGTCCGTGGTGGTGGGGAGGCTGCTGCCCACAGTTCTCTGTGCAGCTTTCACAGAGCCTTCTTCTCTGCTGCAGAGCCTTCTTCTCTGCTGCAGAGCAGCTGCCGTGCCACACAGTGATGCAGGAGCACAGGACACTCTCCACTACACATCTGTAGAAGGTGATAAGGGCTGACCTTCCTAGTCCAGCGCGTCTCAGCCTCCTGAGGAAGTACAGGCGCTGGTGTGCCTTCCGGACCAGGCTGGAAGTGTTGCTGCTCCAGGTGAGGTCGTTCTTGAGATGCACGCCCAGGTACATAAAGGTAACTTCAAATGTGTACTTCATCTTGGGTGGGTAACTTAGGTTCAGTGCATAGATAAAGCCAATGAGCAGAAGGCTAGCGTTTGTCACAGATCTATAATCATCAAGAACCTCAATTCCCTCGATGATGATGGACACATCGACAGGGATGGGGCCTTCAAGGGTGGAGCCTGCACTTCCATGGAGGACACAGATCTTCATGAGATACTTCTTTGCTGGCATCCTGTCAAAACACATGACTTGATACTGTACATGTTTTCTGTACAGCTCCAGAATATTAAGTTATTGTCATTATTATTATTATTATTTTTATTAATAATAATAATAATAATAATAATAATAATAATAAATTAAGTAAGCAATTATTAATGACCTTTTCCTTTTACATAGATAAAAACAAGTAATTATTTAGGGAATTTGTACTCACTTTTCTTGGGCAGAATTAGTTGTCAATCTTATCTTTTTTTTAATCGAACCGATTTAAACTGCTTTGACCCACAGAGGAAGTAAAAGCAGACAAGTATACTGGATTCATTGTAGGGGTTTTACAGGCTCAAATCTTTAATTTTACTTAAACAAATTCTGAATCAGAATGTAAAAAAAAAAGAGAACTTTAAATGTCTACTTTTATAATTTCAGGTAGGCTTATGTTAAATGCCAATTTAATTAATATAATGCCCCAAAATGTCTTACTCTCAATTGAAAAGGGAAAGTTTTTCCTCCCCATATTGGCTTGAGTAACTGACCTGTAAAGATCATCATGTGCAAATATTATGGTTAAATTATTAAGTTGAAGAGCAGGCATGGTTAGCATTGCTCACAAACTTTGCGGACCCCACCTGATCAATACAGTCATCCATGGTAATGGAAACGAGTCAGATTTTGTGACAATATTCACTTTCCGTAAATCGGTGCAAAACCGAGGTGTTCCATCCTGTTTTGGCACTAGAATGCATGGAGATGCCCAACTGGACGATGATGGAACAGCAATATCATTTTGGAGCATGTATGTGACCTCCGCCTCCAAATAATCACGTTTACCTGGGGCCATACGGTAAAACTGTTGTTTAATCGGTCGAGCATCCCTCACATCGATATCATGTTCGATCCAGTCAGTCTGCGAAGGAATGTCACCAAACAAGCAAGAAAATGTATGCACCAACTCGGACAGCTCATCACGCTTGGACTCTGGCAGGTGAGCCAACAACTTGTCTAAGTTACCAAGTGATTCTGAACTTTTTAGCCTCCCATACGCTTAGTCTTCCTCCTTCCTGGTGTTGCAACAACATAGTTCAAATCAGAGACTTTCTCAGTGACTGTGTACGGACCTGCAAACTGAACCAACTATAGGCATAAGTGCAAGGACCTGATCCCCTGGATTGAACTCATGGCGCTCTGTACGACGGTCATACAATTCTTTCATTCTCCTCTGGGACAGGCCCAGCTTTTCTCTCGCTATGCAACCGGCCACAAACAAACGATGTCTGAACCCATTCACATATTTCACCAGGTTAGTAGGTGGATTCATATCCACACAGTCTCCCTTCAGCACAGCCAGGGGACCACGCACAGCATGTCCAAAGACCAACTCATTTGGGCTGAAGCCTGTACTCTCCTGTACTGCCTCCCTAGCGGCCAACAGAAGCCATGGCAACCCCTCCTCCCAGTCTCTATCTAACTCTGTGCAAGATGGTAACGGACCCACACAGTCCACAATGAGGTGTGTAAACGGTTCACTCACAACCTAAATAGGCTGCAGTGGTGCAGGCTTGACCTTCTGATTAGGCTTTCCTGTGAGCTGACACACATGACAGGTTTTAATATACCGCATGTGGAAACATCCCGTTTGACATGCGGCCAAAAGAAGTGTTTAAGGATGTTGAGGTACGTTTTGCGCACACCAAAGTGTTCACACTCATCATGTGCCACTGTCAAGACAAGAGGGCGGAATTTGAAGGTGACATAGACCGGAAGCTCCAATTAACGCTGCGTTTGTGTGTGTATCTGCGTCATTACCTCGTTTATGAAACCCTAAAGTTTCAGAACAAACAGTTCAGCCACTGCTGAGAAAATAGTGTCGTATTGTTTTCCTGGGCTCTGCGAAGCGGATCGACACTTCCTTAATTTGATGTCGTCATCAGAAATCCTCACCACCGTAGGGCCTCCCGGTGCGGGCACTAGTCCGGGCACATCCGGTTGCGTACATTCAACCGCAGAAGAAGAAGAACTACTCTCGTTGTAGCTGCTGAGATGCAGAGCATCCACCGTGCCAGAGGGGGAGCTGTGTATCTGAGAGCTGGCCTATCTATTACGTCACTTCCAGCGTCAGTGAGGAGATATTTTGATCGGCTTGTTTGCAGCGATTAGGAGGTTTTTAATCATGAAAACATGTTAATATATGTAAGTAGACCTCCATAACTAACATATATGTGTGATACAAGCATTCGATGTCACCTTTAACTGGGACAACCATCTGGAAAACATCAGCATCCACACCGTTTTCACTCACAGGAACCCACTTTCTAAACAGCAAGCCATTATTCAAGAAGTATCCATTTGCAGCACTACTTATCTCTGAGTACGGCAAGACACGCTCAAATTGTTCTTTCAAGGAGGGGTCATTACTTTGCTCCTGCACCATCTCGCTATGTGACAGTGACACAGGGAGCTCTGACAGCGATGGAACCTCCAACAATATATCACTGTCGCCATCAGATGACGCGTCAGGGTCTGACTTCCTCATAGCGCGCATAATTACGCATAATGGCAAGACTTCTGGAGTGCAACTGGAGCCCTCAGACACAAAATTAGATGGACAAGATGTAACCACAGGTGAGGGAGGAGTGTCAGTCCAAACTCCATAGGCAACGCTGGCCGCACACCAACAGCCACCTCACCATTAACCAGCTCACAGTTCAAAATCATCTCATGCAAAGGAACAGGAAGAATTTTCAGCCCCATCCCACGACTGAGAACACAGCCACCAATATCCGTCTCTTCGGACAAAGGCAAAACAGAGTCGACAATGTAGGAATCGTAAGCCCCCGTATCCCTCAGGATTTTTATCGGGACCTTAACATCACCTCCTACAAGTGACACAAACCCGTCCCGAATAAAAGGAGCATAAGCCGCCAAAACACCAGGTTCACAAGCATGAGAGACCGGCACCTCCGAAACACAGCAGCTTTTAACTGGGGCAGCGAATGCAGCAGGCTTCGCTCTCATTCCCCTGGTTTTAGCCTTAAGCACAGGACAATCTGCCTTCCAGTGCCCTTTCTCTTGACAATAATTACAAATGTTACCACTGTCAGCATTGCCACCTGCTTTAAAATCAGATTTTAAAACAACTTTCTTTGAACGTTGCATCTCAGCCAATTAGTGTAGAAATAATTTCCTCGCCCACCAAAAACATCACGCCCCACAGAGCGCTGTTCTTGTGAAGCAACGTATACTCATCTGCTGATACTGCAGTAGCAGCAGCGGTAGTGACTTTCTGCTCTGTGATATATTTCGCAATGCGCTCTGGAAGAGAATTCTTAAGCTGCTCCAGAATCATCAAATCACACAGATTCTGAAACGTAGTGACATCAAGCGCAGATAACCACCGTTTAAAGTGAGTTGACAGATCCCTAACAAACTGTACGTATGTTTGGCCGTTTTTCCTCTCCCAGGACCTAAAGCGTTGGCAATATGCCTCGGGCACGAGCTCATATGCCTTCAGCACCGCAGATTTTATTTTAGAATAGCTAGCGCTATTCTCAAGACTCAAGGATTAATAAGCCTCTTGCGCTTTCCCTGAGAGGACGCAGTCTGCATCAGGCCAGTTTCTAGCTGTAGCCACACGTTCAAACAATGAAAAAAAGGTGTCTGGATCCCTTTCATTAAACTGAGGTAACAAGCGTAAGTTATTCACATCAAAGCGATGAGCAGAAGAGCTGGCCACCTGTCTGCCCTGATCCTCACCAGACAACATGCCATCTCTGACCAAAGCCAAGCACTGCCTCTCCAGGTCTAATTTTCAATGTGTACAAAGTTGAGAAACTGAGCAAATCAAATTTTACGCACACAACCGGACCCAACAGACACAGCGCTTACCCATGCGCACTAAAAATAATCCTCAACCCGGTTTGGAGTTTCCCCGCTATCTAACCACAAGTCCAGTTAACTAAGCTCCCCCCTAGTCTTCATGTGGCCACTTATGGTGGGTTTTTACGCACTAAAGTCCGCTGGATCAGGAGAGCGACTAGCGGACCAGCAACTCTCCCGAAACGGACATTCTCCCAAGCAAAGCTTCAGCCACGTTCGCCACAACACTATCCCCCAACCAGCTCAATGAACTCAAAGGAGAACGTCGCTACAGCCTACCAGGGAAAACTCCTCGCCAGTTCACACACAACTAAGCACGGGCAACACAGTATAATCAGGCCCTGCTGCTACCAGCATAAACAACTAGCAAACAAACTAGTATCTCTGCAAAATCAGGTAAGAAACAACACAACAAACGCTTCACACCACTGAAGCCATACACAAGTTATTCAACTTACCTTACAAAGCCATCCCCGACGAATCGTCCTTCCCTTCAAACCCACACACAGTCCCACGCGAGCAGACAATAGCTTACCTGCACCGGTAAACAAAGGAACAAAGGCCCTGAGCGCACAAACTACAAACTCACAAATCGTACCCAGAAATGCGGAAAAAGGAAAAAAAAAAAAAAAAACGGCCGGACGAGCGCACAATATGTCATAACCCGGCTCCTAGGCCATGACATATATGGGAAGAGACGCAATGGATGGCAGGAAAGTGAAAATATTTATTATAAAAAAATAGACAACTAAACAATAACTTGCAAATATGGAGTGTGTCAGTCAGTGATATCAGCCATGTAAGTGTTGGTGCGTGAATAATGAAGTGAATGGTGTTGCGGAGTGAAAACAGAACCAGAATCAAACAGAACCAGAATTAAACAAACGAAAAGGCCTGCAGCTGCTGGCTGGTGGAAACCAGAGAGGCACTGGGGGAGGGCCTTTTATCCTCTGTGGCAGCAAGGCACAGGTGCTCCAAATTCGGCTGGCTGCCACACCCACAGTCTCCTAGGTACCCATAGATCTGCGGGGAAAATACACACGACTCATACCAGCATTAACACACTTGAGGCTTGGCTAGGCAGGGGCCGTCACACTGCCCATCAGAGGGAGGGGCTGCTCCCCCTCTGGAGTAGCTCTACCTGGGAACACGTGCCTACATGAATATATGAAATACACAAACTTGTAGCAGCAGTCAGTTACCACTAACTTAATCATATTGGGAGTGTGGAGGCGAAGGGGTTTTGTCGCTGCTGGAGGAGGGGGAGCAGTACAGTGTTATTTAACATTGCGCCATATTGCCATCTTCACCGCCTCACATTTTTACTTCATCACCATGCCCCGCTTCTGATTATTTAAGATGTATTCTTGTAACATATGTGGCCAATCCGTTCAGTCTCTTAAAGGCGACATAGACCGGAAGCTCCAATTAACGCTGCGTTTGTGTGTGTATCTGCGTCATTACCTCGTTTATGAAACCCTAAAGTTTCAGAACAAACAGTTCAGCCACTGCTGAGAAAATAGTGTTGTATTGTTTTCCTGGGCTCTGTGAAGCGGATCGGCACTTCCCTATGCTGATGATGTCATCAGAAATCCTCAACACTCCTCTCACCACTGTAGTGCCTCCTGGTGCGGGCACTAGTCCGGGCACATCCGGTTGCGTACATTCAATCGCAGAAGAAGAAGAACTACTCTCGTTGTAGCTGCTTAGATGCAGAGCATCCACCGTGCCAGAGGGGGAGCTGTGTATCTGAGAGCTGGCCTACCAATTGCGTCACTTCCAGGTACCTGGCCAATCACGGGACAATGGGAAAGCTCTCGTTGGCTGGCCAATCACAACACAGTCCACGTTCTGGGGGTGTGATTTTGGTCTGAAACAGCGCGGCTGACGAGAGCGTCAGTGAGGAGATATTTTGATCGGCTCGTTTGCAGCGACTGGGAGGTTTTTAACCATGAAAACAAGTTAATCTAAGTAGACCTCCATAACTAACATATATGTGTGATACAAGCATTCGATGTCACCTTTAAAGCATTTGTTCTGCATTGTAATCTTCATCACAATAAGCCCCAACTTATTTTCAAGTGTGTTGCAGCAGGTCTTAAGCGGACGTTTTGTAGATATGCAGCGTTAAAGGCTCACTTCTACCGCCATCATTATAGCACAAAGCTTTGTCATGTTACAACCGTAGCAACATTAAAATGCACCGTTTCATTTTGTGAATTTAAATGTGAGGACATGAACTGGTTGGTCATATAAAGAAGCACATAATTGAGGGACGCCAAGTGAGCTGTCCAGTTAGTGGATGCAGAGGTGTTTTTACAGTTAAATCATCGCTATCCTCCCATATGTCAAGGAAACAAAAACATCTTACAGTGAATGAGTTTTGTGGTGCAATGGAAGATTCCCAGAGCCACACTGAAAGTTATAGCATAACTGAGGCTGCCAGTCAGTCATGTGATGAGGACATAACGAGCGGATACACTTTCAAAGTCAAAGTCAAATTTTATTTATATAGCACATATACAAACGGCTGAGCCGCAACCAAAGTGCTTCGTAGAAAGTGCTAAGTGCTAAATACAAAAAGACATAAAAAGAAAAGAAAAGAAAGAAAAGAAAAGGGTTAAAAGACAAAGACTGAGTTAGACAATTTAAAAAGACACTAGTCAAAGGCAAGGGAAAAAAGGTGGGTCTTTAACTGGGATTTAAAAATATTTAAAAACTGGGCCGCCCGGATGTGTAGGGGGAGGGAGTTCCACAGTCTGGGGGCTGCCACAGCGAAGGCTCAGTCCCCCCTGGTTTTTAGCCTGGTCCTGGGCACTTCCAACAACAGTTGGTCAGCTGACCGGAGTGCTCTAGAAGGGATGTGGTGGTGGAGAATATCAGACAGGTAGGTGAGGGCCAGACCATGGAGAGATTTGTAAACAGTCAGGAGAAGTTTTTAGTGACCTCTATCTTAGAAATGTATGCCTGTTTTACATTAAACTACAAGGGCAGCATCTTCTTCCAGCATCTACAATTCTAAATATTGTTGAAGAGATGCAGAACATTCATGAGTTGGGTCAGACATATACTTTGAATTGAGAAAACACACTTTTACATGGTATGGCTATTCCAGAGGAAGACATTGTCAAAATCTGTGACACAGAAATTCAGTCTGACCGGTTCTCTGTTTGCCAAACAGGGCCTATGAGAACTGCTTATTCAAGAGCACAGTGCTTTAAAGACATTTTCAAATATGTTGAACCTAAAAAGGTGTTTTTGGGTAGAGATGAAAACAGGATAAAGAGATTTGTATATTATATTCCAGTACTGAATACTTCAAAAAGTATGTTGGAGTCTGGTTTTTGATAGGAGGCAGGGCCTCCAATCAGTTGATTATAATGACCTTCCTAGAACTGATGTTCTCTGTAATTGTTGTGATGGCAAGGTCTTTATGTCCAACAATTTTTTTCAGGAAAACCCAAGTTGTCTAAAGCTAGTTTTATACCAGGATGCCTTTGAGGTTGTGAATCCACTGGGCTCTGCAAAAAAGAAGCACAAAGTTTTGGCTGTGTATTTCTCTCTACTCAACGTGTACCCCCATGTCCGATCAAATACTGATCATATGCAGTTGGTTTTGTTGTGTAGAGAAAAGGATTTCAAGGACTTTGGCCACACCAAGGTTTTTTCTTGCTGATTTGAAAATATTGGAGGAGAAAGGAATAACAATGGTGGATAAATCTGTGGTAAAGGGAGGTGTATACTGCATTGCTGGAGATAACTTGGGCTCTCACTGCATTGGAGGTTTTACAGAGAATTTCAGTTCATCAGAATATTTCTGCAGATATTGTCTGATTACTCGTACTGAATTTCAGGGTGTTGATCCAGCCATTTGTGGACAAGAACGGACACCTGAAACATATATCTGCTATTGAACAGCTGGAGACTGATGACACACTCGATGTGCAAGGAATAAAGTTCATGTCGGTATTCAACACCTTACAAAGCTTTTTGCTCCCCTGGCCTGCCCCCATGTCTTGGCCACAATATCTTTGAGAGTGTCCTTTCTCTTTTCCTCAAATACTTTATTTAAAAAAAATAAATGGTTGACCAACACAATTTTGAACAGGCACATAAAGCAGTTCAAAAATAAAGCAACGGATGCACTCTCCAAACCTTGTGAGGTCAATCCCAAAACTCCAAAACTCAGTGGACAAGCTGTACAAAACTGGAACTTCTTAAGACTTTTGCCTCTCGTAATTGGAGACAAAGTTCAAGACCCACAAGATAATGTAGACCTAATTTGTTCTCAGAAAATTTCCAAGCCCCAGATTGCTTATCTGGATGCTCTCATCCAAGAGTATTTGGAAACCAGAAAGGCAATGTTTCCAGATGTTAAATTGAGACCCAAACACCATTATCTGCGGCACTACCCTGGACTGATCTTGAAATTTGGGCCACTTGTGAGGCTATGGACTCTGCGTTTTGAGAGCAAACACAGTTATTTCAAAAGATGCACAAGGCATTTGAAACATTAAAAAAAAATATGTGTTTGACTCTTTCAGAGAGGCATCAGATGTTTCAGGCCTTTCTTTGTGCTGGGTCAGCATGCCCTCCAACCTTGCAAATAAAGGATAGCTCAACATTTTATTCTGAGCTTTACAGCAAGGAAGTTAAAGGTGCCATTATACATTTTGGCTTCACTGAAATTAATACCAAGGTGTCTGTTGATGTACAATGGGATAACTTACAGAAAGGGCCAATTTGTAATAACTGGAAATGATGAGTTAATGATTAATGGAATTTGGAGAACTTATCCTGATTTTTGTGAAAGATGACTCTTCACTTAATTTTCTGATGAGAGTGTATGATGGAGAATTTCTTTCACAGTACCACATGTGTGCTGTAAAGAACAAAACAGAAAGATTGGAATGCAGACACATCAGTAAACTGATTGACATGTGGCCATAATCTCCATATACAAAAAATGGATACCAGATCGTCCCATTGAGGCACAGTGTTTTCTTTGATGTCAGTAGACTGGACGCTAACATGTTTTTCAAATCATGAAGACAATTCGTGATGCGATTAAAGCAGTGCTCCCTGATCTTCCTGATGATGTCATCAAGCTGGTGGAAAACACGTTGGAGGCACTAGGTGTGCTTACCACAGATGACTTGCCATACATCAAAGAATCAGACTTGAGTCCAGTAGTAAAGCCCATACAAGCCAGAAGACTTGTTGCTGCCTGGACCCAAAATGGTAAATATATTGAAATGATAACTACAAGCATGCATGTACATTAATATCCTCTTAACTTCAAGTTGATGGTTACGTTTTACATGTGTATACTATGCTTTTACATGTCTAATTATAAATGCTAATTTAACGGTTTCCAAAATTCCAAATGATGTTTGTTTATGTAAACACAGTTAACAATGATTCACACAGTGCCGATTCAGCATGCAAGTGCAACATTACTGTTATTCAGTAGTAATTACACTACCCTATTTCACAGTAAAATGTCATTCACATTTTAATGATTTCTAAACTTTCTTTTGCCATTACAGTCTCAACCACTTCCACTCCAATGATGTGTTCTTCGCCAGAATCTGTCCTTTACTCATCCCCTTCGTCCTCGGTCAACCACTCACCAGCATCATCTGCTATTGGGTAGAACTGGGTAGAAAATTTTAAGATACCATGGCACAACCTTCCAGAAGAGTTGGTGCAAATTTTAGAAAGACAGAAAAGGCCAAGTCCAAGACTAACCCTGGATTTCCACTGGACGCGGAACGGCCGCGGAACGGTAGCCGTTGCAAATCGCTTCCATTCTAATCAATGTGAGCATTCCCACCGGCCGCGCTGCGGCGCGGATCAGCAGCGGCCCAGAAGCGGCTCGCCGCGCCGCAGCGCTATCGATAGGAATCAGTTCTATTTTTTCCGTTGCCGCTGCTGAACCTCGTAAATTTCAACGAAGCAGATCGCACAAGACAGGAAATCCGACACAGTATCAAAGTAAAACACTTCCGTTCGAGATTATCGCGCGATCTTCCGTGAATACCGCTGGCTCCCAAGGCTCCGCGCCGCTGCCGTAACGCGCCCGGTGGGGATTGACGTTTGGGAGAGGACGAAGCAGAACCGCGCCGCGGCCGTTCCGCGTCCAGTGGAAATCCAGGGTGAGACGAGAAATGGTAAGAACTGTGGTCTCTGAAATGATGAAGACATGCAAGAATCCCACCAAACGCAACACCACAGAAATTGCAAAAAAGATGGTTGCCAAGTATCCAAAGTCCCTTGAGGATGTGATCGATGGTGACGTGATCGGGCTTGGATATCATTCATTAGTTAAGCAGCTCCAGTCAATGATCAAAAATGTCAAAAGACCTGACACACCGAGGATAACAAAACGTAAGGCACCGTCGGATGATGATGACACAGATGAGATACCGGCTGAACAAAAAGCAAGCGTTCAAGATACATACGGCTGTGTCAACTGGGAGCCAAAACATCTGCCACTCTCTGAGACAGCGGCGAGCCAGCTGGATAAAAAAGAGAGGATGAAGAAATAATAACTACCAAAGAGAAGATGTTATTGAACACATCAAGTCCACCTTTTACACCCAGCGTAAAGAAATCAACAAAGGTACAAGCATTGAAACACTATGCAGAGAATGGCCATTTTTGTTTACCCAAGCTGGCATGGCAGAACATTTTCAGCCACTGACTGGTGTGAGTCTGACTGGGTCCTTCCATGAGAATGTGGACAAAAAGGGAGAGCGCCTTTTAATCTTCCTGAAAACTGTTGATTCTCGAAAACACAAACCAGTCTTGAATGCTCTTCTCAAGCTTCACTTTGGTTTTTTTAGCATGGCTCACTTTGGTGAGAATGAAGCACATATGCTTCATTGTGTTGAAGCCTTGCCAAGGAAGTTCAGATGAAGGATGTGCCATTAACACCCTGTCTTATTGTATGTGGTAAGTAAACAAAACAGTAAACATTTGCCATCGTTGTTGCATTACTGTACAAGTCTTATTAGTTGTGTCTCAAATGTCTGTGATCTTTTCCTCCTATCAAGTGATATAGGAATGGTCGGTTTTTGAATTACAGATAGGCTATTATAAATGTTTCCTTCATTTCTTATTAACAGTTCTGATATACATTTAATACAAAACTATGGCATGTGTCTCCTCTCTCTTTAGTTCTCACTATGAACCCTGTATATTCTTAAAAGAAAAAAAATAGCCACTCATCATACTGAGCTCAACATGTAAAGAGGTCTCTAAAAAGCACTCACTGAATTTTCAGACGTCAGTGATTTTGAATGCTTAACTGTATTGTATACACTTCTTTTCCTTTCGGCTGCTCCCTTCAGGGGTCGCCACAGCGTATCAACCTCCTCCATCTCACCCTGTTCTCTGTATCCCCCTCTCTCACACCAACTAACTTCATGTCCTCTTTCACTACATCCATAAACCTTCTCTTTGGTCTTCCTCTAGACCTCCTGCCTGGCAGTTCCAACCCCAGCATCCTTCTACCAATATACTCACTATCCCTCCTCTGTACATGACCAAACCATCTCATTCTGGCCTCTCTGACCTTATCTTCAAAACATCTAACGTGCTTGTTCCTCTGATTGACTCATTCCTGATCCTATCCATCTTTGTCATTCCCAAAGAGAACCTCAACATCTTCATCTCTGCTACCTCCAGCTCTGGTTCCTGTCTTTTCCTCAGTGCCACTGTCTCTAGACCATACAGCATCACTGGTCTCACCACTGTCTTGTATATCTTTCCTTTCATTCTGGCCGATACTCTTTTATCACACATTACCCCTGACACTTTTCTCCACCCATTCCAACCAGCTTGAACACGTTTCTACACCGCTTTTCCACAATCTCCACTGCTCTGGACTGCTGACTGTCATGAACTATGGCAAAGCAGAATGGACTCAAATGCAGGATTCTGGACACGATTCAGTCAGTAAACGAGTTTAATTCCAGGCAGAGGTTCGGTACACGGGAGGTCAATAAGATCAGGCAGAGGTACAAAAAACATCAGGCAAAAAGGCAAGGTCGTAAATTCAGGCAAGGTTCAAAAACACGAGAAGTCTAGACTATGGCTGTGAAAAAAGAGTGCTGGAATGTGAATGTTACGACTGTCGTTGTTATTTTGCAGTCGAAGTGCTGTGTGTGCTTTGTGTGTGTGTGCCCTGTGTTTTTTCTGTCATCAATCTCCTAGGAAAATTGCAGTGTGTCCTAGCCATGCCAGGATTGGTGGAGTGGATCTGGGCCCTGCCTCTCGATTGGCTGTACTCGATCACCACCTGATACAAAACGAGCCAATATGGTGGACGACAAGAGGCAAAGGAGCAGCATGGCAGATGGCAGCACACACTTCCTCATCCTCATCCTCCGATTCTCCCAACCGGCCACACTTCAGTAGTAGTTTAGTGTTTTTGTATAGTTTAGTTGTTGTGTCAGTGGTAGGGGTGGACTGCCAGTTTTGTTACAGCGTTTTCTCCTGTTTAATTAGTTAGGGAGGTAATTTCCTGTCATTTGGTTTGGTTAAGGTTGCTTAGGTAAGGTTTATTGTTTTCTAGACAAGGACCTTTTTTGTTTGTTATTTTGGCCTTAGTCCACCCTGAAGCCTAGCCCTCAGTCATCCATTTTGTTGTCATTTACCCTACTTTTGTAAATAAATAATTCTTTTTTTTGGAATATAAAGCTAAAATTCGTTTGTGGTCACTTGGGACTTGGGGAAGATGGGGCCTTATCACGTTATGTCCTAGGCCCCCTAGACTGGGGCATAACATGATTGGGGGCTCGTCCGTTTTCTTGTCTCGCTTGTTTTTCGAATAGATTCGGTGAGTATGTGTTTGTTCTTCTGGTTGGTGTTTTTTTTTTTGGTGTGTGGGGGGAATTATGGAATTTTCACTGGATGAGTTTGTGATCAGTCCATCTTTGGCAAAACTTGAAAATTGTAAGAAAGCAGACTTGTTGATTGTGGCAAGTTGTTATAATGTGCATGTGCCTTACAGTATCAGGAAAGCAGAGCTCAAGCAGTTGCTGTGGTCAAAGTTAATGGAGCAGGGTGACGCACTGGAAGCGGACGTGAAAGCCGCGGAGGTTGCTGCCATGCTCGCTCCTGGTGTGGAGCCTGGGCCGGTCACAGATTCTCTTATGGGAGGTGGCATGACCACAGAGGATCTCCGCATAGCCCTCCAAATAAAGGAGGTCGAGAATAGAAACAATCAGCTAGAGGTGCAAGCCATGCATCTGCGCATCAGGGTGCTTGAGCTGGAGAAAGGAGCCCCTGTAGCCTCCACCCCGGTGTCACCTTTTGGCCGTAGCTCTGTTTCTGGACCTGCTTTTGATATTAGTAAGCACATTGCTTTAGTCCCTCCGTTTCGTGAGTCCGACGTGGACTCGTACTGCAGCGCTTTCGAGCGGATAGCTGCCGCCCTTAGTTGGCCCAAAGAGTTCTGGTCACTTCTCCTCCAGTGTAAACTAGTGGGGAAGGCCCAGGAGGTCCGTGCCAGTCTGTCCATTGAGGATAGTCTTGATTATGATAAATTAAAAAAGACTTGTCCCAGAAGCTTATCGTCAAAAATTTAGAAATGGTGAAAAAACTGCCAACCAGACATACGTTGAGTTTGTGCGTGACAAGAGTGTTTTGTTTGACAAATGCTGCCAGGCGTGTAATGTTAAATCTGTGGCGGAAATGAGAGAGCTAATTTTGCTCGAGGAGTTTAAAAAGTGTTTGCCGGAACGAATTGTCGTCTATTTAAATGAACTTTAAATGAACTTTGATGCGCAATTACGCGTATAAATGTCTGAGTCATTTATGGCTACATTAGATGAGAGTGAGTCCTCCTTTTCTGTGTCCCCTACTACTGAGTGTGATGTAGTAAAATGTGTCTCTGAGTCTGATTACTTTCCTGCTAACGCAGACCTAAGTTTAAAAGTGACAAGAAAAATGTTGATTGATGCGCAGAGAAATGATCCGTCTCTAACTTTGTGTCTCTCCTCTGTTGTAGCCGCCGAGGAAGATTGCTTATCTTTTTTTTTTGGACAACGGTGTATTGATGAGACGGTGGAGTCCTAACTCCAGTAAAATACACGTTGTAAATCAGGTGGTTGTGCCAACTGATTATCGTGCGCAAATTCTGAGTCTGGCACATGACTCCAGCTTAGCTGGCCACCTTGGTGTAAAAAAGATGTACCACCGTGTGTTACGCAATTTCTTTTGGCCCGGATTAAAATCTGAAGTGGTGAAATATTGTCGCACCTATCACACATGTCAGGTGGTAGGAAAGCCAAACCAACCTGTTCATCCAGCCCCCCTGCATCCGATCCCAGTGCTTGGGGAGCCGTTTGAACGAGTGTTGGTAGATTATGTAGGTCCGTTACCAAAAACCATGTCCGGACATCAGTATATTCTCACGGTGATGTGCGCCACGACGCGGTACCCTGAGGCAATGTCACTGCGCTCGTTAAGAGCAAAACGGTTGTGAAAGCTCTCACTAAGTTCTTTTCGACTTTTGGTTTGCCTAAAACTATGCAGAGTGATCAAGGCACAAATTTCATGTCCAAATTGCTTGCACAGGTAATGAAAGAGCTAAAAGTTGTAAAGCATGTAAAATCAAGTCCTTCCCACCCAGAATCCCAAGGTGCACTTGAGAGGTTCCATCAAACATTAAAATCCATGCTGCGCAAATACTGTCTCGAGTCCAACAAAGAGTGGGATGAGGGCCTCCCTCTTCTGTTATTCACTGTGCGTGAAACTCCACAAGAGACTTAGGTTTCAGCCCCTGTGATTTAGTTTTCGGCCATACGGTGCGTGGTCCCCTTTGACTTCTTAAAGAGAAGTGGCTGTCAGAATCGCCAAAAACTGAGCACAATGTGCTGGATTATGTCAGTTCTTTTCATGAGCGTCTTAATCATGCTTGTCAGTTAGCTCGTGAAAAGTTGGCACACAGCCAATCTGAAATGAAACGTCGTTATGACAAAAAGTTTGTCGTCCGTGTATTCCAACCCGGTGAAAAAGTTCTGGTGCTGCTTCCATTACCTGGATCCAGCTTGCAGTCTCGGTTTTCGGGTCCATACACGGTAGAGAAAAAAACTCAGTGATACTGATTATGTTGTTCAGACCCCCAGTCGGAAACGAAAGTCCAGAGTATGCCACATAAACATGTTGAAACGTTACTTTTCCAGAGAGAGTAATTCTCGTCGACTCCTGCTAACTCCTGCTAACCCTAACCCCGCCTGTGATGTCTGTGTCTGCTGCTCCTCCTAAGTACCACCTTGCTGATGATGGGTTGGCAGAGAAAAGTGGTTTAATGCCGGCTGCTCTATTGAGGAATTCCGAGGTGTTAAG